>NC_072385.2:7819230-8444230 GCF_028885625.2 Pongo pygmaeus
ATTCCATTCCACATTCCATTCCATACCATTCCACGTTCCATTCCATATTCCATTCCATTCTATTCCACATTCCATTCAACATTCCATTCCACAATCCATTCCATGTTGCATTTCATACACCGTCCATTCCACATTCCATTCCTCATTTCATTCCATTCCAAGTTCCATTCCACATTCCATTTCACATTCCATTCCTCGTTCCATTCCAATTTCCATTCCACATTCAATTCCATTCCATTCCATATTTCATTGCATTCCAATCCACATTCCATTCCATTGCATTCCACTTTCCATTGCACATTCCTTTCCGTTCCATTCCACATTTCATTACACATTCCATTTCATTCCATTCCACATTCCATTCCACATTCCATTCCACAAACCATTCCTCATTCCATTCCACATTCCATTCCACAATCCTTTCCACATTCCATTCCACAATCCATTCCACATTCCATTCCACATTCCATTCCACAATCCATTCCACACTCCATTCCACATTCCATTCCATTCCATTCCCAATTCCATTCCACATTCCATTCCATTCCACATTCCATTCCACATTCTATTCCATTCCATTCCACTTTCGATTCCACATTCCATTCCATTCCATTCCACAATCCATTCCTCTTTCCATTCCACAATCCATTCCACAGTCCGTTCCACATTCCATTCCACAATCCATTTCACATTCCATTCCACATTCGATTCCACAATCCATTCCACACTCCATTCCACATTCCATTCCATTCCATTCCCAGTTCCATTCCACATTCCATTCCATTCCACATTCTATTCCATTCCATTCCACTTTCGATTCCACATTCCATTCCATTCCATTTCACATTCCTTTACACATTTCTTTCCCTTCCATTCCACATTCCATTCCATATTCCGTTCCATTCCATTCCATATTCCATTCCATATTCAATTACTTTCCATTCCACGTTCCTTTCCATTACATTCCATTACATTACACATTTGTTTCCATTCCACTACACCATCCATTCACATTCCATTAAAATCCATTCCATATTCTATTCCACATTCCATTCCATTCCATTCCTTTCCACATTCCATTCCCTTCCATTCCAACTTCTGCTCAAATCCACTTTCTATTCCTCTTTGCATTCCATTCCATTACAGATTCCATTCTGCATTCTTTTGCATTCCATTCCACATTCTATTGCATTCCATAACACATTGCATTGCATCCTTTTCCACATTCCATTCTACATTCCATTCCTCATTCCATTCAATTCCATTCCGCGTTCCATTCCATTCCAATCCATTCCACTCTATTCGGCATTCCATCCCATTCCATTCCGCATTCCATTCCATTCCACTGCACATTCCATTCCTTTCCATTCCATTCCACAATCCGTCTAACATTCCATTCCATTCCACATTCGATTCAACATTAAATTCCACATTCCATTCGATTGCACATTCCATTCGATTCCACATTCCATTTCACATAGCATTCCATTCCTTTCCACATTAAATTCTACATTCCATTCAATTCCCTTCCACATTTCTTTTCATTCCATTCGACGTATCATTCCATTCCACATTCCATTCCACATTGCATTCTATTCAATTCCAAAATCCTTTCCACATTCCATTCCATTCCACATTGCATTCTATTCAATTCCAAATTCATTTCCACATTCCATTCCATTCCAGTCAGCATTCAATTCCATTCCATTCCATTCCACCTTCCTTTCCATTTCACTTGGCATTGCATTCCATTCCTGCATTCCATTCAATGTTCCTTTCCACATTCTGTTCCAGGTTCCATTCCACATGCCATTCCATTCAATTCCATGTACTATTCCGCATTCCATTCCACGTTCTATTCCACATTCCATTCCACATTCCTTTCCATTCCATTCTAGTTTCCTTTCCCCATTCCATTCCATTCTATTTCACATTCCATTCCACATGATATTCCACATTCCATTCCACATTGCATTCCACATTCCATTCCATTCCACGTTCCGTTCCACATCCCATTCAACATTCCATTCCACATTCCATTCCAATTTCCATTCCACATTCAATTCCATTCCATTACACATTCCATTCCATTCCATTCCACATTCCTTTACATTGCACTACACATTCCATTCCACATCCCTTTCCGTTCCATTCCACATTTCATTACACATTCCATTCCATTGATTTCCACATGCCATTCCAAATTCCATTCCATAATCCATTCCACATTACATTCCACATTCTTTCCATTCCATTCCCCATTCCATTCCACATTCCATTCCATTCCATTCCACATTCCATTCCACATTCCATTCCATTCCACCTTCGATTCCGCACTCCTTTCCATTGCATTCCACATTCCATTACATATTCCATTCCCTGCCATACCACATTGCATTCCACATTCCATTCCATTGCATTTCATATTCCATTCCACATTCCTATCCATTCCACATTGCATTCCACATTCCTTTCATTTCCATTCCACATTCCATTCCATACCACATTCCATTCCACATTCCATTGCATTCCATTCCACATTCCAATCCATTTCATTTGGCATTCCATTGCTCTCGTTTCCACATTCCATTCCACATTCCATTCCATTCCACATTGCATTCCATTCCGTTCCACATTCTATGCCACTACATTCCATTTCACATTTGATTCCAATCCATTCCACATTCTATTACATTCCATTCTATTCCACGATCCATTCCACATTCCATTGAATTCTACTTTTCATTCCATATTACATTTTGCATTCCTTTCCCTTTCACGTTCCTGTACACTTTCCATTCCACGTTTCTTTCCACATTCCATTCCATTCCACTCCACGTTCCATTGCACATTCCATTCCATTCCATTCCATGTTGCATTACACATTCCATTCCATTCCATTCCATTCGGCCTTCAATTCCACATTCCATTCCAGAATCCATTTCACATTCCATTCCATTACATTACACATTACAATCCATTCCATTCCACATTCCATTCCATTCCATCCCACATTCCACACAGAAATCCATGTTCCATTCCACGGTCCATTCCACTTTCAATTGCATTCCATTCCACATTCCATTCCACATTCAATTTCAATCAATTCCACCTTTCATTCCATTCCATTCTACCTTCCATTCCATTCCATTCCACGTTCCATAACATTCCATTCCACGTTCCCTTCCACATTCCATTCCATTCCAAATTCCTTTGCATTCCACTTTCCATTCCATTGCATTTCACTTTCCATTCCACATTCCATTCCATTCCATTCCACATTCCATTCCACATTCCGTTCCTCATTCCATTTCCAATCCACACTCCATTCCATTCCATTCGACTTTCGATTCCATTCGATTCCACATTCCATTCCATGCTTAATTCCATTCCATTCCATATTCCATTGCATTCCATTCCACATTCCAATGCATTCCATTATACATTGAATTCCAATCCATTACATTTTCCATTCCATTCTGTTCCATTCCACATTGCATTCAATTCCATTCCATTCCATATTCCATTCCACTTTACATTCCATTCCATTTCACATAGAATATAGAATGGAATTTGGAATGGAATCTGCAATGGAATGTAATTGAATGCGGAACGGACTGTGGAACGGAATGGAATGCAATGTGGAATGGAATGGAAAGGAATGAGGAAAGGAATGGAAGAGAATGTGGAATGGAATTGAATGGAATGTGGAATGGAATGTAGAATGGAATTGAATGTGGAATGGAATGAAGTGGAATGTGGAATATAATGGAAAGGAATGTGGAATGGTATGTGGACTGGAATGGAATGGAATTTGAAATGGAAAGTCGAATGAAATATAAAGGAATGTGGAATGAAATGGAATACAATGTGGAATGGAAAATAATGGAATGTGGAATGGAAGACTGAATGGAATGGAGTGGAATGTGCAAAGGAAACTGAAATGGAATGGAATGGAATGGAATATGTAGTGGAATGTAATGGAATGTGGCATGGAATGGAAATAATGTGGAATGGAATGGAATTGAATGTGGAATGGAATGTTGAATTGATTGGAATGGAAAGTGGAATGGAATGGAATGGAATGTTGAATGGAAAGGAATGGAATGGAATGGGGAGTGATATGGAATGGAATGTGGAATGCAATGTGGAATGAAATGGAATGGAATGTAATTGAATACACAATGGAATGTAATGGAAAGGAATTTGGAATCGAAAAGAATGGAATGGAATGGAATGGAATGGAGTGGAATGTTGAATGGAAAGTGGAATGGAATGCAATGAAATTTGGAATGGAATGGAACGTGGAATGGAAATGAATTGAATGTGGTATGGAGTGGAATGGAAGTGGAATGAAATGGAATGTAAAGGAAAGTGGAAGGGAATGTAATGGAATGTGGACTTGTATGTAATGGAATGTGGAATGGAAAGTGGAATGGAATGTGGAATGCAACTTTGAATGGAAAGTGGAATGGACTGTTTAATGGAATGTGGAATGGAATATGGAATGTAATGGATTGTGGAATGTGGAACGGAAACTAATGGAACGTGAAATGAAAAGGAGTGGAATGTTGAATGGAATGGAATGGAAGGTGGAATTGAATGGAATGGAATGGAATGGACTGTGGAAAGGAATGGAGTGGATTGTGGAATGGATTGGAATGGAAAAGAATGCAATGGAATCGAGTGTGGAATGCAATGGAATGGAATGGAATGTGGACTGTAATGGAAAGGAATGTAATGTGGATTGGAATGTAATCGATAGTGAAATGGATTGTGGAATGGAATGGAATGGAATGAAATATCGAATGGAATAGAATGGAAAGGAATGAAATGTTGAATAGGAATGAATGGAATGTGGAATGGAATGAGAGAGAATGTGGAATGTAAAGAGGAATTTAAAGTGGAATGGAATGTGGAATAGAATGGAATGGAATGGAATGTGGAATTGAATGTGGAATGGAATGGAGTGAAATGTGGAATGGAATGTGCAATGCAATGAAATGGAATATGGAAGTTGAACGTGGACTGGAATGGAATGGAATGGAATGTGGACTTGAATGGAATGGAACGGAATATGGAATGGAATGGAATGTCGAATGGAATGTGGAACGGAATGGAATAGAAGGAGGAATGGAATGGAATGTAATGGATTATGGAATGAAATGAGGAATGGAATGGAATAGAATGAGGAATGGAATGGATTGGAATGTAAAGTGGAATGGAATGTAGAATGAAATGGAATGGAATGTGTAATGGAATGTGTATTGTAATGGAATGGAATATGGAATGGAATGTGGAATGGAATGGAATGGAATGTGGGATTGAATGGAATGGAAGATGGTGTGGAACGTGGAATGGGATGTGGAATGGAACGTGGAAAGGAACATGGAATGGAACGTGGAAAGAAACGGAATGGAATTGAATGTGGAATGGAATGGAATTAATGTGGAATGCAATGGAATGTGTAATGGAATGGAATGCAACGTGGAATCGAATGGAATGGAATGGAATGTGGACTGGAATGGAATGGAATGGAAAGTGGAAGGGAGTGAAATTGATTGTGAAATGGAAAGTGGAATGGAAATGAATGGAATGGAATGTGGAATGGAATGGAACTGAAAGGAATGAAATGTGGAATGGGATACAATGGATTGTGGAATGGAATATTGAAAAGAATGGGATGGAATGTAGAATGGAATGTGAAATGTAAAGTGGAATGAAATGTGAAATAGAATGGAATGTAGCATTTAATGTAATGTGGAATGGAATGGAATGGAATGGAATGTGGAATGGAATGGGAAATGGAATGTGAAATAGAATTAAATGGAATGTGGAATGGAATGGAATGGAATTTGAAATGGAAAGTGGAATTGAATTTAATGGAAAGTGAAATGAAATGTAGAATGGAATGGAATGGCACATGGAATGGAACGTTGAATGGAAGGTGGAATGGAACATGGAATGTAATGTGGAATGGAATGGAAAAGAATGTGCAATGTAATGTGGAATGGAATGTGGAGTGGGTGAAATTGAATGGAATGGAATGTGGAATGGAATGTGAAATGGAATGGAATGGAATGTGGAATGGAATGGAATGGAATGTGGAATGGAATGGAATGGATTGCGGAACAGAATGTGGAATGGGATGGAATGCAATGTGTAATGCAACGTGGAAAGGAATGTGAAATGGAATGGAATGGAATGTGAAAATGAATGTGGAATGGAAAGTGGAATGGAATGTGGAGTATAAAGGAATAGAATGCAGAATGGAATGGAATGGAATGCGGAATGGAACGTGTAATCGAATAGTGACAGTAACTTGGAATTTAACGTGGAATGCAATGGAATTGAATGTCGAATGGAATGGAAAGGAATGTGAAATGGAATGTGCAATGGAATGGAATGGAATGTGGAAAGGAATGTAGAATTGTACAGAACAGAATGTGAAGTGAAATGGAATGGAATGTGGAATGGAATGGAATGGAATACAATGTGGAATGTAATGGAATGTGGAAAGGAATGGAATGGAATGTGGAATGGAATGGAATGGAATACAATGTGGAATGGAATGGAATGTGGAATGGCATGGAATGTGGAATGGAATGGGACAGAATATGGAATGGAATGGAATTGAATCTGGAATGCAATGGAATTGAATGGAATGTGGAAAGCAATGGAATGGAATGGAATGGAATAAAATGTGGAATGTTATGGAATGGAATTTGGAAAGGAATGCAATGGAATGTGGAATGAAATGGAATGGAATTTGAAATGGAATGGAATGGAATGGAATGGAATGGAATGGAATTTGAAATGGAATGGAATGGAATGGAATGGAATGGAATGGAATGTTGAAGAGAATGGAGTGGAATATGGTATGGAGTGGAACTGAATGTGGAATTTTTTGAAATGGAATGGAATGAGGAAAGGAATGAAATGGAATTGAATGGAAAGGAATGTGGAATGGAAAGGAATGGAATGTGGAAAGAAAGGAATGGAATGTGTAATGGAATGGAATGTAAATTGGAATGATATGGAAAGATTTGGAATGGAATACAGGTTGGAATGGAATGGAATGTGTAATGGAATGTGGAATGGAATGGAATGGAATGGAATGGAATAGAATGGAATGTGGAATGTAATGGAATGGAATGAAATGTGGAATGGAATGGAATTTGTCATGGAATGTGAAATGGAATGGAATGGAATGGAAAGGAATGTAATGGAGAATGCACTGGAATGGATTGGAATGTTGAATGGAATGGAATATGGAATGGAATATGGAATGGAATGGAATGGATTGGAAAATGGAATGGAATCGATTGGAATATGGAATGGAATGGAATGTGGAATGGAATGGAATGGAATGGAAAGGAATGTGCAATGGAATCGAATCAAATGTGGAATCGAATGGAATGGAATGTGTAATGCAATGTGGAATGGAACATGGAATGGAGTGGAATGAAACGTGGAATGCAACGTGGAATAGAAAGTGGAATGGAACGTGGAATGGAACGTAGTTTGGAATGGACTGGAACGTTGAATGGAATGTGGAATAGAACGTTGAATGGAACGTGGAATGGAATTGAATGGAACATGGAATGGAATGTGGAATGGAATGCAATGGAATGTGGAATGGAATGGAATGGAATGTGGAATAGAATGGAATGGAATGTGGAATAGATTATGGAAAGAAATGTAGAATGGAATGTGGAATGTAATGGAATGGAACGTGGAAAGCAATGTGGGATAGAAAGTGTAAAGAAATGGAATGAATTGTTGAACGAAATGTGCATTCGAATGGAATGGAATGTGGAATGGAATGTGGAATAGAATTTAATGGAAAGTGGATTGGAATATGGAATGGAATGGAATGGAATGGAATTTGAAATGGACTGGAAGGGAATGGGGAATGGAAAGTGGAATGGAATGTGAAATGGAATGGAATTAATTGTGGAATGGAACGTTGATTGGAATGGAATGGAATGTGGAATGGAATGGAATGGAATGTATAATGAAATGTGGAATGGAAAGTGGAAAGAAATGTAATGGAATGAGAATGGAATGTGGAATGGAATTTGGAATGTCCTTCGGAAGGGAATGTTCAATGGAATGCGGAACTGAAACTGGAATGGAATGGAATGGAATGTGGAATGGATTGTGTATAGGAATGCAAAGGAATGTGAAATGCAATTTTTAAATGAAATGCAATGGAAAGAGAATGTAATGTGGAAGGGAAAGTGGAATGGAATGGAAAGGAATGTGGAATGGAATATGGAATGGAATGTGGAATGGAAAGAGGAATGTAATGTGGAGTGGAATATGGAATGGAATGTGGAATGGAAAGTGGAGTGGAACGGAATGGAATGTGGAATTGAATGTGGAATGTTATCTGCAATGGAAGGGAATGTAACGTGGAATGTGATGTGGAATTTAAAGTGGAATGGAATGTGGAATGGAAAGTGGAATGGAATGGAAAGGAATGTGGAATGGAACGGAATGTGGAATGGAACATGGAATGGAACGTGGAATGCGATGTGGAATGGAACATGGAATGGAACGTGGAATGTGATGTGCAATGTAATATAGAATGGAAAGTTGAATCGAATGGAATGGAATGGAACATAGAATTGAACTTGGAATGGAATGAAATGGAATGTGGAATGGAACATAGAATGGAACTTGGAAAGGAATGTGGAATGCAAAGTGGAATGGTATGTGGAATGGTACGTGCAATCTATCCTGGAATTGAATGTGGAATGGATTGTGGAATGGAACGTGAAATAGAATGTGGAATGCAATGTAGAATGGAATATGGAAAGAAACGTGAAATTGAATTGAATGGAATGTGGAATGGAATGTGGAACACAACGTGGAATGGAACGTGGAATGGAATGGAATGGAACGTGGAATGGCATGTGAAATGGAATGGAATGGAATGGAATGTGGAATGGAATGGAATGGAATGTGGAATGGAAAGGATTGGAATGTGAAATAGGACGTGGAATGGAACATGGAACGCAACGTGGAATGGAACGTGGAATGGAATGTGGAATGGAATGGAATGGAATGTGGAATGGAAAAGAATGGAGTGGAATGTGGAATGAAATGAAATGGAATGGAGTGGAATGCGATGTGGAATTGAATGGAATGAAATGAGGAATAGAATGGATTGGAATGTGTAATACAATGAAATGTAAAGTGGAATGGAATATGAAATGGAATGTTTAATGGATTGTGCAATGGAATGGAATGGAAAGTGGAATAGAATGAAATGGAATGGAATGTGGATTGGAACGTGGAAAGGAATGTGCAATTGAATCGAATGAAATGTGGAATTTAATGGAATGGAATTTGTAAAAGAATGGAATAGAATGGAATGGAATGGAAAGTGAAATAGAATGCGGAACGGATTGTGAAACGGAATGTGGAATGTAATGAAATGCAACGTGGAATGGAATGGAGTGGAACGTGGAATGGAACGTGGAAAGGAACATGGAATGGAAAGTGGAATGGAATGTGGAATGCAATGGAATGGAATGTGTTATGAAATGTGGAATTGAATAGAATGGAATGTGGAATGGAATGTGGAATGCAATGAAAGGGAATGAGAACGGAATGTGGAATAGAATGGGATGGAATGTGAAATGGAATGTGGAATGGAATGGATTGGAATGTGGAATGGAATGTGGAATGAAATGTGGAATCAAACGTGTAATGGAACGTGGAATTCAATGGAACGGAACTTGGAATAGAATATGGAATGAAATGGAAGGGAATGTGGAATGAAATGTGCACCGTAATATAATGGAATGTGTAATGGAATGGAATGGATTGTGGATTACAATGTGGAATGGAACGGAATGTAAAGTGGAATGGAAAATGCAATCAAATGTGGAATGGAAACTGGAATGGAAAGGAATGGAATGTGGAATGGAACATGGAATGAAATCGAATGGAACGCGGAATGGAAAGTGGAATGGAATGTGGAATGGAATGTGAAATGGAATGGAACAGAATGTGGAATGGAATGTGGAATGGAGTGAGGAATGGAATGGAATGTAATGTGGAATGGAATGTGGCAGGTATTTTAATGGAATGTGGAATGGAAAGTGGATTGGAATGTGGAATGGATTGTGGAATGGAATGTGGAATGGAACGCAATAGAATATGGAATGGAAGGTGGATTGCAGTGTGGAATGGAACTTGGAACATAACGCAATGGAATATGGAATGGAACGTGGAATGGAATGAAATGGAACGTGGAATGGAAAGGAGAATGGAATTGAATGGAAAGTGGAATGGAATGTGGAATGGAACTTGGAAAGGAACGGAATGGACTGTGGAATGGAATGTGAAATTCAATGGAACTGAATGTGCAATGTAACGTGGAATGGAACGTTGGATACAATGTGAAAAGAAATGTGGAATGGAACGGAATGGAATGTGGAATGGAATGTGGAATTGAGTGTCGAATGGAATGTGCAATGGAATGGAATAGAATGTGGAATGGAACATGGAATGGAATGGAAGGGAATGCATTGTGGAATGGAATGTAATGGAATGTGGAATGGAATGTGGAATGGAATGGAAAGAAATGTGGAAAGAATTGTGGATTGGAATCGAATGGAATGTGGATTGGAAAGTACTGGAATATAGAATTGAATTTAAAAGAAATTGGAATGGAACATGGAATGGAATGGAATGGAATGGAATGTGGAATGCAATGGAATGGAATGTGGAATGGAATGTGGAATGGAATGTGGAATGGAATGGAATGAAATATGGAATGGAATGTGGATAGGAATTGAATGGAAAGTGGAAAGGAAAGTGAAGGACTGCAGAATGGACAGTGGAATGGATGTGGAATGGAAGGTGGAAAGGAATGGAATACAATGGAATGGAATGTGGAATGCCATGTGAATTGAAATGCAATGGAATGTGGAATGAAATGCAATGGAATGAAAATGGAACTTGGAATGGAATGTGGAATGGAATGTGGAATGGATTGCGAAATGGACTGCGGAATGGAATGTGGAAAGGAATGTGGAACTGAATGTGAATTGGAATGCAATGGAATGTGGAATAGAATGTGGAATGGAATGAGGAATGGAATGTGGAATGGAATGCAATGGAATGAGGAAAGGAAGGTGGAATGGAATGTGGAATGGAATATGGAAAGGGAAGGAAAGCGATGTGGAAAGAAAAGTGGAATGGAATGTGTTATGGAATGGAATGGAATGTAAAAAGGATGGAATGGTATGCGGAATGGGATGTGGAATGGAATGGAATGCAATGAGGAATGGAATGAGGAGTGGAATGAAATGGAAAGTGGAATGGAACGTGGAATGTAATGCAATGGAATGTGGAATGGAATGAGGAATGGAATGTAATGGAAAGTACAATGGAATGTGGAATGGAATGTGCAATAGAATATTGAATGGAATGGAATGGAATGTGGAATGGAATGTGGAATGGAATGAAGAATGGAAAGTGGAATGGAATGGAATGGAACGTGGAATGGAACGTGGAATGGAATGGATCGTAAAGTGGAATGGAATCTGGAATGGAATGTGGAAAAGAACCTGGAATGGAACATGGAATGAAACGGAATGGAATGTGGAATGCAATGCAATGGGATGTGGAATGAAATGTTGAATGGAGTGTGGAATGGATTGAAATGGAATACGGACATAATGGAAAGTAATGTGGAATGGAATGTGGAATGGAATGGAGTGCAATGTGGCATGGAATGTTGAATGGAATGGAATGGAATGTGCAATTAATGGAATGGAATGTGGAATGGAATGGAATTGAATGTGTAATGGAATGTGGACTGGAATAGAAGGGAACGTGGAGTGGAAAGTAGAAGGGAATGTGGAATACAACGTGGAATGGTATATGGAATGGAACTTGGAATGGAAAGTGGAATGGAATGTGGAATAGAAAGGAAAGCAATGTGGAATGGAATGGAAAGGAATGGTTTGGAATGTGGAATGAAATGGAATGGAATTTGAAATGGAATGTGGATTGTAATGGAAGGGAAAGTGGAATGGAACGTAGAATGAAACGTGTAACGGAACGTGGAATGGAACTTGGAATAGAAAGAAATGGAATGTGGAATGGAAGGGAATGGCATGTGGAATGGAATGTGGAATGGAATGTGGAATAGATTGGAATTTAATTTCGAATGGAAAGTGGAATGGAATATGCAATGGAATGGAAAGGAATGTGGAATGTAACGTGGAATGGAATGGAATGCAATGTCGATTGGAATGTGGAATGGAATGGAATGGAACGTGGAATGGAAAGTGGAAAGGAACGAGAAATGGAATGGAAGAGAACGTGGAATGGAATGCAGAATGGAATGTGGAATGGAATGGAATGGAATGGAATATGAAATGGAATGAAATGGAATGGAATGGAACGGGGAATGGAATGGAATGGAATGTGGAATGGAATGGAATGAATTCTGGAATAAAAAGTGGATTGGAATGGAGTAGAATGAGTAATGGAATGGACTGGAATGTGGAATAGAATTTAATGGAAAATGGAACGGAACATGCAAACGAATGGATGGAAGGGAATGGAATCTCAAATGCAATGGAATGGAATGTGGAATGGAATGTGGAATGGAATGTGAAATGGAATGGAATGAAATGTGAAATGGAATGTTGATTGAAATTGAATGGAATGTGGAATGGAATGGAATGGACAGAGGAATGGAATGTGGAATGGAATGTGGAATAGAATATGGAATGGAATTGAATGGAATGGATTGGAATGTGGAATGGCATGTGACTTGGTTTGCAATGGAATGTGGAATGGAAAGTGGAAAGAAATGCAATGGAATGAGAATGGAACGTGGACTGGAATGTGGAATGGAATTTGGAATGGACAGCGGAATGGAATGTGGAATGGAATGTGGAATGGATTGTGAATTGCTAGGCAATGTAATGTGGAATGTAATGTGGAATGGAATGGAAACGAATGTGGAATGGAACATGGAATGAAATCGAAGGGAACGCAGAATGGAAAGTGGAATGGAATGTGGAATGCAATGGAATGGAATGTGGAATGGAACGTGGAATGGAATGTGGAATGCAGGTGGAATGTAAAGTGGAATGGAATGGAAAGGAATGTGAAATGGAATGTGGAATGGAGTGGAGTGGAATGTGAAATGGAGTGGAATGGAATGTGAAATGAAATGTGGAATGGAATGGAATGGAATGTGAAATGGAATTGAATGGAATGTGGAATGTAATGGAATGGAGTGGAAAGTGAAAAGAATGGCATGGAATGTGGAATGGAATGTGGAAACAATGTGGATTGGAATGTAGAATGGAATGCAATCGAACTAGAAGGAAAGTGGAATGGAATAGAGTGGAATTTGGAATGAAATGGAAAGGAATGCGGAATGCAACGTGGAATGGTATGGAATGGAATGTGGAATCGAATGCAATGGAATGTGCAATGCAATCTCGAAAGCAATAGAAAGGAATGTGGAGTGGAATGTGTAAGGGAACGTTATGGAATTTGGAATGCAATGGAAAGGAATTGAATGTGGAATGGAATGGAATGGAATGGGACGGAATGTGTAATGAAATGGAAAAGAATGGAAAGTGAAATGGAAATAGGATGGAATGTTTAATGTAATGGAATGGAATGTGGAATGGAATGGAATGGAATGTGGAATGTGGAATGGTTTGTGGAATGGAATGGAATGCAAATTGAAATGGAATGGAATGGAAAGTGGGTTGAAATGTGACATGGAATGTATTGGAATGGAGTTTAATGTGGAATGTAATGGAAAGGAATGGAAGGTGAAATAGAAATATAATGGAATGTTTAATGGAATAGAATGGAATGTGTAATGGAATGGAATGGAAGGTGAAATGGAACAGAATGGAACATGCAATGGAATTTGGAATGGAACGGAATGGAATTTGGAATGGAATGGAATGGAATGCGGAATGCAACGGAATGGAAAGGAATGCAATGTGGAATGGAATGGAATGTGGAATGTAATGGAAGGGAACAGAACGGAATGTGGAATTCAATGGAATGGAATTTAAAGTGAAATGGAAAAAGAATGGAATGTTTAGTGGAACGGAGTGGAATGTGTAAAGGAATGGAATTCAATGTGGAATAGAATGTGGAATGGAATGGAATGTAATGTGGAATGAAACGGAAAGGAATGTGGTATGGAAAGCAATGGAATGTGTAATGGAACTTAATGGAATGGAATTGAACGTGGAATGCAATGGAATTCAATGGAATGGATTGAGGAATGGAATGGAATGGAATGTGGAATGGAACATAATAGAATTTTGAATGTAATGGAATGGAATGAGGAATGGAACTTGGAATGGAATGGAATGTAAGGAAATGTGGAATGGATTCTGGAATGGAACGTGGAATGGAAAGGAATGGAATGGAATGGAATGTGGAATGGAATGGAATGGAATGCAATGTGGAATAGAATAGAATATAATGGAATATGGAATGGAATGGAATGGAATGGAATGTGGAATGTAATATGGAGCGGAATGGACTGGAACGTGGAATGGAATGGAATGTGGAGTGTGGAAAGAATGGAATGTGGAATGGAATGGAATGCAATGTGGAATGCGGAATGGAATGCAATGTGGAAATGAACGGAATGGAATGTGGAAAGGAATGGAATGGAATGATTAATGGAATGGAAGGGAATTGAATGTGGAATGCGGAATGGAATGGAATGTGGAATGGAATGGAAGGGAATGAGGAATGGAACGGAATGGAAATTGCAGTGGAATGTCATGGAATGTGGAATGGAATGTGGAATTGAATGTGGAACGGAATGTAATGGATTGCAAATTCAAATGGAATGTAATGGAAAGTGGAATGGAATGGAATGTTAAATGGAATGCAATGGATTGCGAAATGGAATGGAATGGAATGTGAAATGAAATGTGGAAAGGAATAGAATGGAATGTGGAATGGAATGTGGAATGGAATGGAATGGAATGTGGAACAGAATGGAATGGAATATGGAATGAAATGGAATGGAATGGAATAGAATGGAATGTGGAATGCAAGGGAACAGAATGTGGAATGGAATGAAAAGGAAAGTGGACTGTAATAGAATGGAATGGAAGGTGGAAGGCAAGGGAATGGAATGTGGAATGGAATGGAATCTAATGTGGAATGGAATGTGGAATTTAATGGAATGGAATGTGGAATGGAATTTTCAATGGAATGGAATGGGATGGAATGGAATTTGGAATTGAATGGAATGTAGTGGAATGTGAAATGGATTGAAATGGAATGAGAATGGAATGTGGAATGGAATGGAATGGAATAGAATGTTTAATGGAATAGAATGGAATGTGGATGGAATGTAATGGAATGGAATGTGAAGTGGAATGGAATGGAATGTGGATTCGTAATTGTAATGGAAAGTGGAATGGAATGGAATGGAATGTGGATAGAATGGAATGGAATGAGGAATGGAATGGAATGGAATGTGGAATGGGATTTGGAATGTAATGTGGAATGGGATGTGGAATGGAATGGAATAGAATGCGCATTCGTATGTGGAATGAAAAGAAATGGAATTGAATGGAATGTGGAAGGGAAAGGAATGGAATTTGGAATGGTATGGAATGGAACGGAATGGAATGTGGAATGGAATGTGGAATGGAACGTGGAATTGAATGCCGATTGGAATGTGGAATTTAATGGAATGGAATGTGGAGTGGAATGAGGAATTCATCGTGCAATGGAATGGAATGGAAAGTGGAATGGAACGTGGAATGGAACGTGGAATGTACTTGAATACATCATGGAATGGAACGGAAAGTGGAATGGAACGTGGAATGAAACGTGGAATGTACTTGAATACATCATGGAATGGAATGGAAAGTGGAATGGACTGGAAAGGAACGTCAAAGGGAAAGTGCAATGGAATTGAATGGAATGTTGAAAGGAATGGAATGGAATGTGGAATGCAATGTGTAATGGAATGTTGAAAGGAATGGAATGGAATGTGGAATGCAATGTGTAATGGAATGTGGAATGGAATGAGGAATGGAATGGAATGAAAGGTGGAATGTAATGGAAGGGAAAGTGGAATGAAATGTGGAATGGAAAGTGGAACAGAATGGAATGGAATGGAATGGAATGGAATATGGAATGGAATCTGGAATGAAATGGAATGGAATCTGTAACGGAATGCAATGGAATGGAATGTGGAATGCAATGGAATGGAATGGTGTGTGGAATGCAATGGAATGGAATGTGGAAAGTAATGGAATAGAATGGAATGGAAAGTGCAAAGTAATGTAGATTTGAAAGGAATGGCATGTGGAATGGAACAGAATGGAATGTGGAATGGAAAAGATTTGAAAGGATTGGAATGTGGAATGGAATGGAATGGAATAGAATATAGAATGGAACGGAATGTGGAAAGAAATGGAATGGAATGTGGAAAGGAATGGAATGGAATGTGGAATGTAATGGAAAGTGGATTGGAATGGAATGGAATGTGGAATGGAATGGAATGGAATGTGGAATGGAACGGAAATTCATGTGGAATGGAGTGTGGAAAGGAATGGAATGGAATGTGGAATGGAATCGGCAATGGAATGGAATGAAAAATGGAAAGGAACATGGAATGGAATGTGGAGTGGAACGTGGAATGGAACGTGGAATGGAACTTGGAATGGAATGTGGAATGTAAGGGAATGGAATATGGAATGGAATGGAATGGAATGTGTAAAGGAATGTGTAATGGAGTGGAATGTAATTTGGAATAGAATATGGAATTTAATGGACTGGAACATGGAAAGAAAAATGGAATTTAACGTGGATTAGAAAGTGGAGTGGAATGGAATGGAAGATGGAATGGAACGTGGAGTGAAACGTGGAATGGATCATGTAATGGAATGTGGAATGGAATGTGGGACGGAATGTGGAAAGGAAGGGAATGGAATGTGGAATTGAATGGAATGGAATGTGGAAGGAAATGTGGAATGGAATGGAATGGAATGTGGTATGGAATGGAAAAGAATGGAATGGGGACTGGTATGGAATGGAATAGAATGTGGAATGCAATCTGAACTTGACTGGAATGGAATGGAATGGAATGTGGAATAGAATGGAATCGAATGTGGACTTGAATGGAATGAAGTGTGAAATGGAATGGAATGGAATGTGTAACAGAATGCGGAACAGAAAGGAACGGAAATTGGAATGGAATGGAATGGAATGGAAATGACTGTGGACTGGAAAGGAATTGAATGTGGAATGGAATGGAATGCAATGGAATGTGGAATGGAATGGAATGTGGAATGGAATGGAATGGAATGGAATGGAATTTGGACTTGAATTGAATTGAATGGAGTGGACTGTGTAATGGAATAGAATGGAATGTGGTATGTCATGGAATGGAATGTGGAATGGAACATGCAATGGAATGGAATGGTAAGGAATGTGGAATGGAAAGGAAAGGAATGTAGAATGGAATGGAATGGAATGGAATGTGGAATGGAATGTCGAATGAAATGGAATGGAATGTGGAAGGGAACGTGGAATGGAATGTAATGGAATGTGCAATGGAATGGAATGTGGAATGGAATGTATAATGGAAAGGCAAGGAACGTGGAATGGAATGAAATGGAAAGGAATAAAATGGAATGTGGATTGGAATGTGGAATGGAATGGAATTGAATGTGGATGGCAAAGGAATGTGGAATGGAATGGAATGAAATGTGGAATTGAAAGTGGAATGGAATGCAATGGAGTGTTAAATGGAACATAATGGAATGTAGAATGGAATGGAACAGAATTTGGAATGGAATGTGAGAGGAAATGGAAAGGAATGTGGAATGGAATGGAATTGAATGGCATGTGAAATGCAAATAGAATGGAATGCTTAATAGAATGGAATGGAATGTGGAATGGAATGGAATGGAATGTGAAATGCATTGGAATTTAAAGTGGGATGGAACGTGGAATGGAATGGAACGGAATGGAGTGAAATGTGGAATGTAATGGAATGGAATGCAATAGAACGCAATTTAATGTGGAATGGAATATGGATTGGAATGTGGAATGGAAAGGAATGTGGAATGGAATTGAATGGAACGTGGAATGGAAAGTTGAATGGAATGTGGAATGCAATGGAATGGAATGTGGAATGGAATGGTGTCGAATGTTGTACAGAATGTGGAATGGAATGTGGAATGGAATGGAGTGGAATGTGGAATGGATGTTGGAATGGAATCTGGAATGGAAAGTGGAATGGAAAGGAATGTGAAATGGAATGGAACGAGGAATGGAATGTGGAATGGAATGTGGAACGGAATGATATGGATTGTGGAATCGTATGGGGAATAGAATGTAATGAAAAGTGTATTGGAATGGAATGGAACATGGAAAGGAACGTGGAATGGAACGTGGAATGGAACGTGGAATGGATAGGAATATGGAATGAAATGCAATGGAATGGAATGTCGAATGGAATGGAATGGAATGTGGAATGGAATGGAATGAAATGGAATGGAATTTGAAATGGAACGGAATGGAATTTGGAACGGAACGTGGAATGCAACATAGAATGGAACGTGGAATGGAAAGTGGAATGGATTGTGGAAGGGAAAGTGGAATTGAATGTGGAATGGAATGTGGAATGGAATGAAATGGAATGTGGAATTGAAGGGAATGGAAAGTGGAATGGAAGGGAATGGAAAGTGGAATGGAAGAGAATGTAATGGGACACAATGTGGAAAGGAATGGAACGGAATCTGGAATGGAATGCGGAATGAAATCGAATGGAATATGGAATGGAACTTGGATTGGAAAGCAATGGAACATGGAATGGAACGGAATGGAATGTGAAGTGGAACGTGGAATGGAATGGAAAGGAAAGTGGAATTGAACGTGAGATTGAATGCAATGGAATATGGAACGTAATGGAATTGAAAGTGTAATGTAATGGAATGGAATGTGGTATGGAATGGAATGGAATCTGCAATGGAATGGAATGGAAATTGGAATTGAATGTGTAATGGAACATGGAATGGGACATGGAATGTAAAGTGGAATGGAATGTGTAATGGAACGTGGAATGCTACATGGAGTGGAAAGTGGAATGGAATGGAATGGAACGTGGAACGGAATGTGGTATGGACGGAATGGAAGGTGTAATGGAATGTTTAATGGAATGGAATGGAATGTGAAATGGAATGGAATGTACTGTGTAATGGAATATGCAGTGGAATGTGGAATGGAATGGAATTGAATGTGGAATGCAATATACAATGGAATGTGGAATGTAACATGGAATGGAAAATCGAAAGGAAGGTGGAATGGAATGGAATGGAACGTGGAATGGTTCGTGGAATGGAATGTGCAATGGAATGGAATGGAATGTGGAATGGGATGGAATGTGGAAAGGAATGGAATAGAACGTGTAATGGGATGTGGAATCGAATGGAATGGAATGTGGAGTGGAATGGAATGGAACGGAATGTGGAATGGAAAGCGAAGAGAAAAGGAATGGAATGTGGAAACAAATGGAATTGATTGTGGAATGGAACATAGAATTGAATGGAAAGGAATGTGGAATGGAATGTGGAATGGAAAGTGGAATGGGACGTGGAATGGAATGCGGAAAGGAATGTGGAAAGGAATGGAATGGAATGTAGAGTGGAAAATGGAATGGAAAGGAATGCGGAATGGAATGTGGAATGGAATGAGGAATGGAACGTGAAATGGAATTGAATGTAGAATGGAATGGAATGTGGAATGGAATGGAATGGAATGTGGAAAGGAATGGAATGGAACTTGGAATGGAATGGAATGGAATGAAATGGAATGTGGAATGGAAAGGAATGTGGAATGGAATGGAATGTGGAATGGAAGAGAAAGGAATTTGGAATGGAAAGGAAAAGAATGTGGAATGGAATGTGGAATGAATGGAAAAGAATGTGGAATGGAAGGCAATGCAACGTGGAATGGAATGGAATGGAATTTGGAATGGAATGTGGAATGAAATGAGGAATGGAAAGTGGAATGCAATGAGGAATGGAAAGTGGAATGGAAGGTGGAAAGTATCTTGGAATGGAATGTGGAATGGAACGTGGAATGGAACGTGGAATGTAATGTGGAAATGAATGGAATGGAATGTGGAATGGAACGGAATAAAATGGAATGGAATGGAATGGAATAGTATGTGAAACGGAATGGAATGGAAAGTGGATTATACTGGAATGTAATGTGGGATGGAATGGAAAGCAATGTGGACTGGAATGTGCAATGGAATGTGGAAAGGAATGTGGAATGGAATGTGGAATGGAAAGTGGAATGGGACGTGGAATGGAATGTGGAAAGGAATGTGGAATGGAATCCGGAATGGAATGGAATGGAATGTAGAATGGAAAATGGAATGGAATGGAATGCGGAATGGAATGTGGAATGGAATGACGAATGGAACGTGAAATGGAATTGAATGTAGAATGGAATGGAATGTGGAATGGAATGGAATGGAATGTGGAAAGGAATGGAATGGAACTTGGAATGGAATGGAATGGAATGAAATGGAATGTGGAATGGAAAGGAATGTGGAATGGAATGGAATGTGGAATGGAAGAGAAAGGAATTTGGAATGGAAAGGAAAAGAATGTGGAATGGAATGTGGAATGAATGGAAAAGAATGTGGAATGGAAGGCAATGCAATGTGGAATGGAATGGAATGGAATTTGGAATGGAATGTGGAATGGAATAGAATGGAAAGTGGAATGGAAAGTGGAACGGAATGTAAAGGAATGTGGAATGGGACGTTGAATGTGATGGAATGGAATGTGTAATGGAATGCGGAATGGAATAGAATGGGATGCGGAATGGAACGTGAAATGAAACGGAATGGAATGTGGATTGGAATGTAATGGAATGTGGAATGGTATGTGGAATGTTATGCGGAATGCAATGAGGAATGGAATGGAATGGAATGTGGAATGTAATGGAATGGAATGTTGAAAGGAATGTGAAATGGAATCAATGAAATCCAATGTTGAATGGAATGTAATGGACTGTAATTGAATGTGCAATGGAACAAAATGGAATGTGGAAAGGAATGTAATGCAATGTGCAATGGAAGGGAAAGGAATGTGGAAAGGAATGTAATGGAATGTGGAATGGAATGGAATGGAATGGAATTGAATGTGGAATGGAATGGAATGGAATTTCAAATGGACGTGAATTGAATGGAATGGAATGAGGAATGTAATGGAATTGAATATGGAATTGAAGGGAATGAAATGCAGTGATATGTGGAATGGAAAGGAATGCAATATGGATTGGAATGTTGAAAGAAATGGAATGGTATGTGTAATGGAATGTGGAATGGAATGGAATGCAACTTGGAATGCAATGGAATGGTATGTGTAATGGAATGTGGAATGGGATGGAATGCAACTTGGAATGCAATGGAAAGGAATGTGTAATGGAAAGAGGAATAGAATGGAAAAGAATGGAATGGAATGTGGAAAGTAATGCAATGGAATGTGGAATGAAATGTGATTGTGGATTGGAATATGGAAAGAAATGTGGAACGGAATAAAATGGAATGTCGAATGGAATGAGGATTGGTAAGTGGAATGGAAAGGAATGGAACGTGGAATGGAACGTGGAATGGAAAGTGGAGTGGAATGTAGAATGGAACGTGGAATGGAATGGAGCGTGGAATGGAATGTAATGGAGCATGGAATGGAATGGAACGGAGCGTGGAATGGAATGAAACGTGGAATGGAATGGAATGGAACGTGGAATGCAATGGAAGGTGGAACGGAGTGGAATGCAACTTGGAATGGAATGTGGAACGGAATGTGGAATGGAAGAGAATGGAAAGTGTCATGGAATGGAAGGTAATGTGGAAGGCATCAGAATGGAATGGAATGGAATGTGGAATGGAATGGAATGGAATGGAATGGAATGGAATGAAATGGAAAGGAATGGAATGTGTAATGTAAAGTGGAATGGAACGAAGAATGGAATGGAATGGAATGTGGAATGAAATGGAATGGAATGGAAAGTGGAATGGAATGCGGAATGGAATGTGGCATGGAAACAAATGTGTAATGGAAAGGAATGTTATCAGGAATGGAATGTGGATTGGAACGTGGAATGGAATGGAATGTGGAACTTAATGTAATAGAATGTGGAATGGAATGTTGAATGGAATGTGGAATGGAATGGAATGGAATGTGGAATGGAATCTGGAAGGTAATGTGGAATGGAAAGTAATGTGGAATGGAATGGATTGGAATGGAATGGAATGTGAAATGGAGTGTGGAATGGAATGTGAAATGGAATAAAACGGAGTGTGGAATCGAATGTGGAATGGGATGGAATGGAATGTTGAAAGGAATGGATTGGAATGGAACGTGGAATGGAAAGTGGAATGTAAAGTGGAATGGAACGTGGAATGGAAAGGAATGCGGAATGGAATGCAATGGAATGGAATGTGGAATGGAATGGAAATGAATGTGGCATGAAATGGAATGGAAAGTGAAACGGAATGGAATGAAATTTGGTATGCAGCTTGGATTGGAACGTAGAACGGAATGTGGAATGGAAAGTGTATTTGAATAGAATGGAATGTAGAATGGAATGTGGAATGGAATGGAATGGAATGCGGAATGGAATGTGGAATGGAATGTGGAATGGAATTGAATGTGAAGAGAATGGAAAGGAATGAGGAATGGAAGGTGGAATGGAATGTGGAATGGAATGGAACGTGGTATGGAATTGAACGGAATGTGGAATGGAATTTGGAATGGAATGGAAAGGAATGAGGAATGGAATGTGGAATGGAATGTGGATAGGAATGTGGGATGGAATGGAAAGTGGAACGCAATTGAATAGAATGGAATGAAATTTGGAATGGAATGTGGAATGCAATGTGGAATGCAATGAATCGGTGTGTGGAATCGAATATGTAATGGAATGGAATGCAAAGTGGAATGCAATGGAATAGAACGTAGAATGGAAAGTGGAATGGATTGTGTACTGGAAAGGAATGTGGAATGGAATGCAATGCAATGGAATGTGGAATGGAATGTGGAATGGAATGTGGAATGGAATGTGGAATGGAATTTGGAATGGAATGTAATGGAATGTGGAATGTAATGTTGAATGGGATGGAATGGAATGTGCAATGGAATGTGGAATGCGATGCAAGGGAATGCGGAATAGAATGTGGAATGGAGGGGAATGGAATGTGGAATGGAACGTGGAATGGAATGGAATGTGGAATGGTATGTGGAATGGAACGAGGAATGGAATGGAATGGAATGTGGAATGGAATGGAATTTTGAATGGAATGTGGAATTGAATGCAGTGGAATGCAGTGTGTAATGGAATGGAATGGAATGGAATGGAATGTAGATTGCAATGGAATGTGGAATGGAATGGAATGGAATGTGCAATGCAATGGAATGGAATGTGGAATGCAACGGAATGCAATGTGCAACGGAATGTAATGCAACGTGGAATGGAATGGAATGGAATTTGGAATGGAATGACATCGAATGGAATATGGTACGGAATTGAATGTAGAATAGAATGGAATGGAATGTGGAATGCAATGTGGAATGGAATGGAATGGAATGTTAACGGCAATGGAATGGAATGTGGAATGGAATGGAATGGAATGTGGAATGGAATGGAATGATTTTTGGAATGGAATGGAATGGAATGTGGAAAGGAATGTGGAATGGAATGGCATGGAATGTGAAAATGAAAGTGAAATGAAATGGAATGGAATGTGGAATGGAAAGGAATGGAATGTGGAATGGAATGGAATGGAATGTGGAATGGATTGGAATAGAACGTGGAACGGAACGTGGAATGGAGGATGGAATGGAACGTGGAGTGGAACGTTGAATGGAATGGAATGTGGAATGGAATGGAAACGAATTTGGAATGCACTCTGGAATGGAATGGAATGGAATGTGCAATGGAACCTGGAATGGAATGGAGTGGAATGGAATGTGGAATGGAACGTGCAATGGAATGGAATGGAATGTGAAATGGAATGCAATGAAATGTAGAGTGGAATGCAATGGAATCGAATGGAATTTGAAATGGAATTGAATGGAATGTGGAATGGAATATAATGAAACGAGGAATTGAATGTGGAATGGAATGGAATGGAATATGGAATGGTGTATGAAATGGAATGGAATGTAATGTGGAATGCAATGTGAAATGGAATGGAATGGAACGTTGAATGAAATGAGGAATGGAATGGAATGGAATGGAATGTGGAATGGAATGGAATGGAATGTGGAATGGAATGGAGTGGAATGGAATGGAATGTGGAATGGAATGTGGAATGAAACGTGGAACGGAAAGGAATTGAATTGAATGCGGATTGCAAGGCAATGGATGGGAAATTGGAATAGAATGCAACGTAATGGAATATGGAATGGAATGGAATGTGGAATGGAATGGAATGGAATGTGAACTGCAATGGAATGGAATGTGGAAAGGAAAGTAATGGAATTTGGAATGGAATGAGGAATGGAAGGTAAAGGATTGTGGAACGGAATTGAATGGATTGTGGAATGGACTGGAATTTGGAATGGAATAGAATGGAATGTGTAATGGAACGTGGATTGCAATTCTATGTGGAATCGTATGGAATGGAATGGAATACGGAATGTTATGAAACGTGGAATGGAATGGAATTGAATGTGGAATGGAATGTGAAAAGGAATGGAATGGAATGTGAAGTGTAATGGAATGGAATGTGGAAAGGAATGTAATGCAATTTGGAAGGGAATGTGGCATGCAATGTAAAGCATTGTGGAATGGAATGGAATGGAATTTGGAATGGAATGGAAAGGAATGTGGAAAGGAACGGAATGGAATGTGGAATGGAACGTGGAATGAAATGGAATGGAATGTGGAATGGAATGAGGAATGGAAAGAAATGGAAAGCGGAATTGAATGTCGAATGGATAGGAATGGAATGTGGAATGCAATGAAATGGAATGTGGAATGGATTGCAATGGAATGTGGAATGGAATGCAATGGAATGTGGTATGGAATGTGGAACGGAATCGAATGGTATGTGGAATGGAATGCGGAATGCTTAGAATGGAATGTGGAATGGAATGGAATGGAATGGGAATGGAATGTGGAATGCAGTGTAATGGAAAGTGGAATGGAAAGTGTAATGGGATGGAATGGAATGTGGAATGGGATGCAATGGAATGTGGAATGCAATGGAAACGAATATGGAATTGAATGGATTGGAATGGAATGTGGCATGCAATGGAAAGAATTGGAATGGAATGTTCAATGGAATGGAATGAAATGTGTAATGGAATGGAATGGAAGGAGGAGTGGAATGGTATGGAATGTGGAATGGAATGGAGTGGAATGGGGAATGGAATGTGGAATTGAATGCAATAGAAGGTGGAAGGGAATGTGGAATGGAATGAAATGGAAGGGAATCTGGAATGCAATGGAATGGAATGAAATGGAATGTGGAATGGAATGGAAAGAGATGTTGAATGGAATTTGGAATGGAATGTGGAATGTTATGTGGAATGCAATGGAACGGACTGTGGAATGGAATGGAATGTGAAAATGAAAGGAATGGAATGTGGAATGCAATGGAATTGATTGTGGAATGGAATGCAATGGAATGTGGATTGGAATTTGTTATGGAATGTGGAATGGAATGTGGAATGCAATGGAATGGACTGTGGAATTGAGTGGAACGGAATGGAATGTGAAAAGGAATGTAATGTAATGTGGAGTGGAATGTGGAATGGAATATGGAATGGAATGAAATGGAAATTAATGGAGTGTGGAATGGAATAGAAAGGAATGTGGTATGCAATGGAATGGAATGGAATGTGAAATGGAAAGGAATGGAATTTGCAATGGATTGGAAAGGAATGTGGAATGGAATGGAATAGAAAGTGGAATTGAATGTGGAATGGAATGGAATGGAAAGTGGAGTGTATATGAAATGGAATGGAATGAAATGTGGAATGGAATGTGGAATGGAACGTCTAAGGGAAGGTGGAATGGAACGCAGAAAGCCAGTTGGAATGGAATGTGGAATGGAATGGGATGGAACGTGGAATGGAATGTGGGATGGATTGGAATGAAATGTGTAAAGCAATGTGGAATGGAACAGAATGTAATGTGGACTGGAATGTGGAGTGAAATGGAATGGAACGTGGAATGGAAAGTGGAATGGAATGGAATGGAATCTGTAATGGAAAGTGGAATGGAATGGAATGGAATGCGGAATGGAATGGAATGGAATAGAACGGAATGTGTAATCGGTTTGAATGGAATGGAATGTGGAATGGAAAGGAATGGAATGTGGAATGGAAATGAATGGAATACGGAATGGAACAGAATGGAATGTGGAAATCAATGGATTGGAACGTGGGAAGCAATGTGGAATGGAATTGAATGGAATGGAATGTGGAAAGGAATGGAATGGAATGGAACGGAATGTGGAATAGTATGGAATGGAATGGAATGTGAAGTGGAAATGGAAAGGAATGCTGAATGGAATGGAATGGCATGGAATGTGGAATAGAATGTGGAATGGAATGGCATGCAATGCAGAATGGAATGGAATTGAATGTGGAATGGACAGGAAAGGAATGTGGAATGTAATTTGGAATGGAATGGAATAGTATGGAATGTGGAATGGAATGCGGAATGCAATAGAATGGAATGTGGAATAGAATAGAATGGAATTTGGAATGGAACCTGGAATGGAATGGAATGTGGAATGGAATGGAATGGAATGTTGAAAGGAAAGGAATGGAAAGTGGAATGGAACGTGGAATTTAACGTGGGATGGAACATGAAATGGAACGTGCAAAGGAATGCGAAATGGAATGGAACGGAATGTGGAATGAAACGTGGAATGAAATGGAATGCAAAGCAATGTAATTGAATGTGGAATGGAATGTGGAATACATTGGAATGGAATATGGATTGGAATTGAAAGGAAAATGGAAAGGCACATGGAATGGAATGGAATTCAAACAGAAATGGAATGTCGAAAGGAATGGAATAGAATGTGGTATGAAACGGAATGCAAAGTGGAATGGAATGGAAAGGAATGGAATGTGGAATCCAATGAAATGGAATGGAATGCAATGTGCAATGGAACGTTGAATGGAATGGAATGGAATGTGGAACGGAATGGAATGGAAAGTGGAATGGAATGGAATGGAATGTGGAATTGAATGGATTGGAACGTGGAACAGAAAGGAATGGAATGTGGAATGCAATGGAATCGAATGTGGAACGGAAAGTCGAATGGAATGTGGAATAAAATGGAATGGAATGGTATGTGGAATGGAATGGAATGGAATGTGGAATGGAACAGAATGTGCAATGGAATGGAACAGAATGGAATAGAATGCGTAACTGAATGTTTAATACAATGGAATGAAAGTGGATTGGAACATGGAAAAGAATGTGGGAAGGAATGTGTAAAGTAACGTGGAATTGAATCGAATGTGGAATGGAATGAAATGTGGAATGCAACGTGGAATGGAATGGAATGGGATGTGGAATGGAGTGGAATGGAATGGAATAGGATGTGGAATGGAATGTGTAATGGAAATTGTAATGGAATGGAAAGGAATGTGGAATGGAATGGAATGGAATGTCGAATGGATTGGGAAGTCGAACAGAATGGACAGAATTGGAATGTGGAATGCAATGGAATGGAATGGAGTGTAATGGAATGTGGAATAGAATGGAATGGAATGTGGAATGGAATGTGGAATGGAATGAAATGGAACGGAATGGAAGGTGGAATGAAGTGTGGAATGGAACGTGTAATGGAATGGAATGGAATGGAATGGAATGTGGAATGGAGTGTGGAATGGAACGTGGAATGGAATGGAATGGAATGGAATTGAATGTGGAGTGAATTGTGGAATGGAACCTGGAATGAAATGGAATGGAATGTGGAATAGAAGTTGCAATAGAAAGGAAAGGAATGTAATGGAAAGGAATGTGAAATAGAATGGAATGGAATGTGGAATGGAATGGAATGTGGACTGAAAGGAAATTTAATTGACAGGAATGGAATGGAATAAGGAATGCAATATGGAAAAGAATTAAATGAAATGGAATGGAATGGGGAATTGAATATGGAATGGAATGTGTAATGGAATGTGTAATGGAATGCAATGTGGAATGGAATGTGGAATGGAATGGAATATCGAATGGAATGGAATGGAATGTGGAATGGAATGGAATGGAATGCGGAATAGAATGGAATGGAATGTGGAATGGAAGGTGTAATAGAATGGAATTGAAAGCAGAATGGGATTTGGAATGTTTGGGAATGGAATCTGCAACAGAATGTTTAATGGAATGAAATGGAATGCAAAGAGGAATGGAAAGTAATGGAACGGAATGTGAAATGGAATGGAATTTAATGGAATGTGAAATGCAACGGAATGGAATGTGCAATGGTATGTGGAATGGAATGTGGAATGGAATGGAATGGAATTGAATGGATTGTGGAATGGAACAGAATGGAATGTGGAATGGAATGGAATGGAATGGAATGTGAAATTGATTGGAATGGAATGTGAAATCAAATGGAATGGAATGTGGAATGGAAGGGAAGGGAATGGAATGTGGAATGGAATGGAAAGGAATGTGGAAAGGAATGGAAAGGAATATGGAATGGAATGGGATGGAATATGGAATCGAATGGAATCGAATGTGGAATGCAATGGAATGGAATGGAATATAGGAAGCAAGGGAAAGGAACGTGGAATGGAATGGAATGGAATGTAGAATTTACTGTGGAATAGAATGCAATGGAATGTGGAATGGAATGGAATGTGGAATCGAATATGAATGGAATGCAATGGAATGTGGAATGGAATGGAACAGAATGTGGAATGGAATGGAATTGAATGGAAAGTTGAATGGAATATGGAATTGAATGGAATGGAATGTGGAATGGAATGGAATGGAATGGAATGTGGAATGGAAGGGAATGGAATGTGGAATGGAAGGGAATGTAAAGTGGAATGGAATGGAAAGGAATGGAATGGAATGAGGAATGGAATGGAATTGAAAGCAAACGGAATGGAATGTGGGATGGAATGGAATGGAATGTGGAATGCAATGCAATGGAATGTGGAATGGAATGCAATAGAAAGTGGATTGAAATAGAATAGAATGGAATTGAATGTGGAATGGAATGGATTGGAATGGAATGTGGAAAGGAATGAGTAATGCAACGTGGAATAGAATGGAATTTTAAGTGGAATGGAATGTGGAATTGAATGTAGTGTAATTTGGAATGGAATGGAATGGAAAGTGGAATGCAATGTAATGGAATGGAAAATGGAATGGAATGTAGAATGGAATGGAATGTGGAATGGAATGTGGAAAAGAAAGGAATGGACTGTGGAATGGTATGAAGTGGAATGTGGAATGGAATTTGGAATGTAGTGGATTGGAATGTGGAATGGAGTGTGAAATGGAATGGAAAGTAATTTGGAATAGAGTGGGTTGGAATGTGGAATGGAATGTGGAATGCAATGGGATGGAAAGGAATGTGGAATGGAATGTGGAACGGAAACTGAAATGCAAGGTGCAATAGAATGGAATAGAATGGAATGCAATGGAATGGAATGTGGAAAGGAATGGAATGGAATGTGGAAATTAATGGACTGGAATGTGGAATGGAACAGAATGTGCAATGTAATGTAATGGAATGGAATGGAATTTAATGGAATGTGGAATGGAATGTGGAATGGAAAGTGGAATTGAATGGAGTGGAATGTGGAATGGCATGTGGAATGGAACGTGGAATGAAATGGAATAGAGAGGAATGGAATGGAATGGGGAAATTAATGGAATGCTATGTGGAATGGAACAGAATGTGCAATGGAATGTAAAGTAATGGAATGTAATGGAATGGAATGTGGAATGGAATGTGGAATGGAAAGTGGAATGGAATGGAATGGAATGTGGAACATAATGTGGAATTAAATGTGGATTGGAACGTGGAATGAAATGGAATGGAGAGGAATGGAATAGAATGGGGAATGGAATGTGGAACGGAATGTGGAATGGAAGGTGGAATGGAATGGAATGGAGTGGAATGGACAGGAATGTGGAATGGAATGTGGTATGAATTGGAATAGAATGTGGAATGGAATGGAATATGGAATGGATCGTGGAATGGAATGGAATGGAATGTGAAATTGAATGGAATGGAATATGCAGTGGAATGTAATGGAATGTTAAATGGAATGGAATATGCAGTGGAATGTAATGGAATGTTTAATGGAATGGAAGGGAATGTAATATGGAATGCAACAGAATGGAATGTAATGGAATTGAATGGAATGTGAAATCAAAAGTGGAATGGAATGTGAAAACGATAGTGTAATGGAATGGAATGTGGAACGGAATGTGGAAAGGAATGAAAAGGAAAATGGAAAGGATTGGAAAGGAATGTGGAATGCAATGAAAAGGAATGGAAGATGGAATGCAATGGAATGGAATGAAATGGAATGGAACGCGGAATGGAGTGGAAATGAATGGGGAATGGAATGTGGAATGGAACGTGGAGTGGAATGGAACGGTAAACAATGGAATGTGCAATGGAATGTGGAACGGAAAGTGGAATGGAATTTATTGGAACATGGTATGCAATGTTGAATGGATGGGAATGTCGTGTGGAATGGAATGGAATGGAATGCAGTGTGCAATGGAATGGAATGGAAAGTGGAATGGAATCGAATGCAAATTGGAATGGAATGGAATGTGTACCAGAATGCAAAGGATAGGGTAGTGGAAAGTGGAATAGAACGGAATTAAATGGAAGAGAATGTGGAATGGAATGCAATGGAATGTGGAATGTAATGGAATGGAAAGTGAAATGGAAATAGAAGGGAATGTGGAATGGTATGGAATGGAGTGTGGAATGGAATAGAATTGAATGTGGAAGGGAAAGTCGAATGGAATGGAATGGAATGTGAAATAGAATGTGGAATGGAATGGAACGTGTAATGGATTGGAATGGGATGTCGAATGGAATGCAATGGAATGTGGAATGGAATGTGGAATGGAACATGGAATGCAATGGAATGGAATAGAATGGAATGTGGAATGGAAAGTGGAAAGGAACGCGGAATGGAATGGAAAATGGAATGGAATGGAATATAATGGAGTGTGGAATGGAATTTGGAATGGAAAGTGGAATGGAAGGCTATAGAATGAAATGTGTAATGGAATGGAACGAATTGTGGAATTGAATGCAATGGAATGTGGAATTGAATGCAATGGAATGTGGAATTGAATGCAATGCAAAGTGGAAAGGAAAGGAATGGAAAGTGGAATGGAATTTGGAATGGAATGTAATACAGAATGGAATGTGGAACCGAAAGGAATGGAATGGAATGCACTGTGGAATGCAATGGAAGGGAATGGAATGTGAAATGGAATGGAAAGGACTGTGGAAAGGATTGGAAGTTAATGGAATGTGAAATTGAATGGAATGGAACGGTGTGGAATGGAATGTGGAATGGAAATAAATGGAATACAATGGAATGTGGAATGGAACGGAATGTGGAATGCAATGGAATTTAATGTGGAATGGAATTGAATTGAATGTGGAATGGAAAGGAATGGAATGCGAATGAAATGGAAAGTAATGGAAGGTGAATGGAATGGAGTCTAATTTAATGTGGAATGGAATGGAATTGAATCTGGAGTGGAAAGGAATGGAATGTGAATGAAATGGAAAGGAAAGGAAGGTTAATGGAATGGAAAGTGGAATGGAATTGAATCTGGAGTGGAAAGGAATGGAATGTGAATGAAATGGAAAGGAAAGGAAGGTTAATGGAATGGAAAGTGGAATGGAATAGAGTGGAATGTGGAATGGAATGGAATGGAAAGTGGAATTGAAAGGAATGGAATGTGGAATGCAGTGGAATGGAATGGACTGGAATGTGGAATTGAATGGTGTGGAATTTGGAATGGAATGGAATATGGAATGGAATGGAATGGAATGTGGAAAGGAATGTGTAAGGCAGTGGAATGGAATGTGGAATGGATAGGAATCGATTGGAATTGATTGGAACGGAATGTGGAACTGAATGGAATTGAATGTGGAATGCAATGGAATGTAATGAGGAATGGAATGCAATGGAAAGTGGAATGGAATGGAAAGGAATATGGAATGGAATAGAATGGAATATGGAATGGAATGTGGAATGGAATGAGGAATGGAATGGAATGGAATGTAGAATGAAACAGAATGAAATGTGGAGTGGAACGTGGAATGGAATGTGGAATAGAACATGGAATGGAATGGAATGGAATGTGAAATGGAATGAGGAATTTAAGGGAATAGAATGGAATGGAATGTGGACTGTAATAGAATGGAATGTGTAATGGAATGTGGAATGGAATTGAATGTGTAATGGAATATGGAATGGAATGGAATGGAAAGTGGAATGAAATGTGGAACGGAATGGAATGGAATGAGGAATGGAAGGGAATGGAAAGCGGAATGGAATGTGCAACGGAATGTGGAATAGAATGGAATGGAAAGTGAAATGGAATGAGGAATGGAACATGGAATGGAATGGAGTGGAACATGGAGTGGAACGTGGAGTGGAATGTGTAATGGAAAGAGGAATGGAACGTGGAATGGAATATGGAATGCAAAGTGGAGTGGAATGGAATGGAATGGAATGTGGAATAGAATGGAATGGATTGTGAAAAGGAGGGGAATGGAATGTAGAATCGAATGAAATGGAATGGGGAATGGAAAGGATTGGAACGAAACGGATTGGAATGTGGAATGCAATGGAGTGGAAAGTGGAATGGAATGTGGAAAGGAATGTGGAAAGGAATGGAATGGACTGTGGAATGGAATGGAAAGGAATGGAATGTGAAATAAAATGGAATGGATTGTGCAATGGAATGGTATGGAATGGAATATGGAATGGAATGGAATGGAATGGAATGGAATAGAATGGAATGTGTAATGAAATGGAATGAAATGTGGAATGGAATGTGGAAAGGAATGGAAAGGAACATAGAATGGAAAGGAATGGAATGTGAAATGGAATCAGGAATGGAATGGAAAAGAATGGAATGGAAAGTGGAATGAAATGGGATGGAATATGCAATGGAATGAAGAATGTAACGCAATGGAATGAAGAATGGAATGGAATGGAGTGTGGAATGGAATGTGGAAATGAATCGAATGGAATGTGGAATGGAATAGAATGGAACGTGGAATGGAATATTTAATGCAATGTGGAATGATACGTAAAGGAATGTGGAATGGAATGTGGAATGGAAAGGAATGGAAGGTAGAATGGAATGGAATGGAAGGTGGATTGGAATGTATCATGGAATGGAATGGAACATGGAATGGAACATGGAATGGAATGTGGAATGGAATATGTAATGGAATGCAATGGAATGGAATGTGGAATGCAATGGAATGGAATGGAATGGAATGTGGAATGGAATGGAATGTAATGGAATGGAATGAGAAACAAAATTAAATGGAATGTGGAATGGAATGGAATGGAATATGGAATGGAACATGGAATAGAATGGAATGGAAATTGGAATGGAATATGAAATGGAATGGAATGAAATTTAGAGTTGAACATGGAATGGACAGTGGAAAGAAATGTGGAATGGAACGTGGAATGGAACGTAGAAAGGAAAGTGGAATGGAACGTGGAATTGAACGTGGAATGGAATGGAATGCAATTTGGAATGGAATCTGGAATGGAATGGAATGGAGTTTGCAATGGAATGTGGAATGGAATGGAATGGAATGGAATTTGCAATTGAATGTGGAATGGAATGCAATGGAATGTGGAATGGAATGCAAATGAATGTGAAATTGAATGGATTGGAAGGTAGAAAGCAGGAATGGAATGGAATGGATTGGAAAGTTGAATGAAGGAATGGAACGGAAAGGAATGTGGAGTGCAATGAAAGTGAATGGAAAGTGTAATGGAATGTTCAATGGAATGTAATGAAATATGGAATGGAATGTGGAATGGAATGGAATGGAAAGAGGAATGGAATGTGGAATTGAAGGGAATGGAATGCAATTGAATGGAATGGAATATAATGTGAAACGTAAAGGAGAGAATTGTGGAATGGAATGTGGAATGGAATGGAATGGAAAGTGGAATAGAATATGTAATGCAATGGAATGGAATAGGGATTGGAATGGAAAGGAATATGGAATACAATGTGGAATGGAATGGATACACGAATGGAATGTGTAATGGAATGCAATGTGGAATAGAATGTTTAATGGAATGGAATGGAATGTGGAATGGAATAGAATAGAATGGTATGTGGAATCGAATGGATTGGAATGTGGAATGGAATGGAATAGAATATGAAATGGAATGGAATGGAATGTGGAATGGAATGGAATGGAATGCGGAATGGAACGTGGAGTGGAATGGAAGGTAATGTGGAATGGAGTATGAAATGAAATGGAATGAGAAGTAAAGAAAAGGAAGGGAATGGAATGTGGAATGGAATGGAATGGAATGTGGAATGGAATGTGACGGAATGTGGAATGGATTGTGGAATGGAAAGTGGAATGCAATGGAATGAATGTGGAATGGAATTTGTAATGTAATGGAATCGAATGTGTAATGGAGTGGAATAGAATATATATGGAATGGAATGTGTAACGTAATGGAATCGAATGTGTAATGGAATGGAATGGAAAGGAATGTGGACTTGAATGGATTGGAATGGAATGGAATGTGGAATGGAATGGAATTGAATTTGGAATGGAACGTGGAATGGTATGGAAAGGAATGTGAAATAGAATGTGGAATGGAATGTAATGGAATGTGGAATGCAATGGAATGGAATTTTGAATGTAATGGAATTGAGTGGAATGGAGTGTGAAATGCAATGGAATGGAATGTGGAATGGAATGGAATGGAATGTGGAATGCAATGGAATGCAACAGAATGGAATGTGGAATGGAATTTGGAATGAAATGGAGTGGAATGGAATGGAAAATGGAATTGAATGGAGTGGAATGGAATGTGGAATGGAATTTGGATTGGAATGGAATGTGGAATGGAATGGAATGGAATGTGGTATGGAATGGAAAGGAAAGTTGAATGGAATGTGGAATGGAAGGGAATGGAATGCAGTGTGGAATGGAATGGAATGGAATGCGTAATGGAATGGAATGTGGAATGGAATGTGGAATGGAATGTAATGGAAAGTGGAATGCAATGGAATGGAATGTGCAATGGAATGGAATGGAATGTGGAATGGAATGGAATGGAATATGGAATGGAGTGAAATGTAATTTGCAATGGAATGGAATGGAATGTGGAATGGAAAGGAATGGAATTTGGAATGGAAGGGTATTGAATTGAATGGAATGTGGAATGGAATGGAATGGAATGTGGAATGGAATGGCATGTGGAATGGAATGTGGAATGTAATATGGAATGGAAAGAAATGCATAAAGGAATGGAATGCAATGAGGAATGGAATGTGGAATCGAATGTGGAAAGATGTGAAATGTGGAATGGAATTGAATGGAATGTGGAACGGAAAGTGGAATGAAATTTGGAATGGAATGGAATGGGCAATGGAATGCAATGGAATGGAATGTGGAATTTAATGGAATGGAATGGAATGGAATTTGAAATGGAATGGAATGAAACTTGGAATGGAACGCAGAATGGAACGTCCAATGGAACATGGAATGGAAAGTGGAATAGAACTTGAAAATGAATGTTGAATTGAATGTGGAATGGAATGGAAAGGAATGCGGAATGCAACGGAATGGAATGTGAAATGGGAGGAAATAGAATGGGATGCAATGTCGAATGTAATGGAGAGGAATGGATTGTGGAATGGTATGTGGTATGGAAAGAAATTGAATGTGGAGTGGAATGGAATCTAATATGGAATGGCACGTGGAATGGAATGGAAAGGAATGTGGAATGGAACGTGGAATGGAATGGAATGGAAAGTGGAATGGAATGGAACGGAATGTGGAATGGAACGTGGAATGGAATCGAAAAGAAAGAGAAATGGAATGGATGGAATCTGGAATGGAATGGAAAGTGGAATGCAGTGGAAAGGAATGTGGAATGGAATGGAATTGAATGTGGAATGGAACGTGGAATGGAACGTGGAATGGAACTTGGCATGGAACGTGGAATGGAATTTGCAGTGGAGGGAATGTGCAATGGAATGGAATCTGGAATGTAACATGGAATGGAATGGAAAGGAATGGAATGAAAAGGAATGGAATGGAATGGAATGTGGAATGGCATTTGGAATGGAATTGAATGGAATGGAAAGGAATGCAATGGAATGGAATATGGAATGTGGATTGGAATGTGGAATGGTACGGAATGGAATGCAATGTGGAATGGAATTTGGAAAGGAATGGAAAGGAATGGAATGGAATTTGAAATGAAATATGGGATGGAATGGAATGGAATGTGGAACGCAATGGAATGGAAAGGAATGTGCAATGGAATGTGCAATGTAATGGAATGGAACGTGGAATGGATCATGGACTGCTATGTGGAATGGAATGAAATGGAATGGAATGGAATGTGGAATGGAATGGAATGGAATGGAATGTGGAATGGAATGGTATGGAATGCGGAATGGTACATGAAATGTAATGGAATGAAACGGGGAATGGAACATGGAATGGAACGTCAAATGAATGGTGAAATGTATTGTGGAGTGGAATTAAATGGAAGGTAGAATGCAACGTGGAATGGATCATGCAATGTAACGGGGAATGGAAGGTGGAAAGGAATTCAATGCAATGTGGAATGGAATGGAATGTGGAATATGATGGAATGGAATGTGGAATGGAATGTGGAATGGGGAGGAATTTGGAATGGATTGTGGAATGGAATGTAATGGAATGTGGAATGGAATGTGGAATGGAATGGAATGTGGAATGGAATGTGCAATGGAATGGAATGAAATGGAATGTGGAATGGAATGTGGAATGGAATGGAATGGAATGTGGAATGGAACACCTTGGAATGTGGAAAGGAATGGAAAAGAATTTGGAATGCACTCTGGAATGGAATGGAATGGAATATGTACTGTAACGTGGAATGGAATGGATTGGAATGGATTGTGGAATGGAACGTGGAACGGAATGGAATGGAATCTGGAATGGAATGCAATGGAATGTAGAGTGGAATGCAATAGAATCAAAAGAAATTTGAAATGGAATGCAATGGAATGTGGAATGGAATGTAATGAAATGTGGAATTAAATGTGGAATTGAATGGAATGGAATGTGGAATGGTATATGAAATGGAATGGAATGTAACGTGGAATGGAATGTGAAATGGAATGGGATGGAATGTTGAATGAAATGTGGAATGGAATGGAGTGGAATGTGGAAAGCAATGCGGAATGGAATGGAATGGAACGTGGAATGGAATGTGGAATGGAATGGAATGGAATGTGGAATAGAACGTGGAAAGGAACGTGGAATGCAACGGGGAATGGAATGTGGAATAGAATGGAATGGAATGGAATGGAATGTGGAATGCAATGGAATGGAATGGAATGTGCAATGGAACGGAATGTGGAATGGAAAGGAATGGAATGTGGAATGGAATGTTGAATGGAATGGAATGGAATGTGAACTGCAATGGAATGGAAAGTGGAATGGAATGGAATGGTATGTGGAATGGAGTGTGGAATGTAATGTGGAATGGAATGGAAAGGATAGTGCAACGTAATGGAATGGAATGTGGAATGGAATGTGGAATGCAATTGAATGGAATGCGGAATGGAATGGAAAGGAATATGGAATGGAATGGAATGGAATGTGAAACGGAACGTTCCATTCCACATTCCATTCCACATTCCATTCAACCTTCCATTCCATTCCATTCCACGTTCAATTCCACTTTCCATTCCGCATTCCGTTCCATGTTCCATTTCACATCCCATTGCATTCCATTCCATATTCCATTGCATTCCATTCCACGTTCCATTCCAAGTTCCATTCCACATTCCATTGCATTCCATTCCACATTCGATTCCAAGTTCCATTCCACTCCATTCCTCGTTCCTTTCCACATTCCATTCCCCTTTCCAGTCGAAACCATCCTTCGTACCATTCCATTCCATTCCACATGCCTTTCCATTCAATTCCACATTAAATTCGACATTCCATTCCACATTCCATTCCATTCCTTTCTTTTCCACTTTCCATTCCATTCCATTCCATTCCATTCCACATTCCATTCCATTACATTTCTCATTCCATTACATTCCATTCCAAATTCCACGACATTCCATTCCATTCCATTCCACATTCCATTCAATTCCTTTCCACGTTCCACTCCAAGTTCCACTCCACGTTGCATTCCACTTTCCATTCCACGTTGCATTCCGCGTTCCATTCCCTACCATTCCACATTCCATTCCATTCCATTCCACTTTCCATTACACGTTCCATTCCACATTGCATTCCTCGATTCATTCCTCATTGCATTCCACGTTCCGTTTCCTTCCACTCCACATTCAATACCATTGCCTTACACATGCCATTCCTTTCCATTCCATTCCATTTCACATTCCATTCCACATTCCATTCCCTTTCATTACAGATTCCATTCTATTCTATCCCATATTTCATTCCACGTTCCATTCCACGTTTCATTCCACGTTCCATTCCAATACATTCCACATTCCATTGCACATTGCATTCCATTACAGACCATATTCCACTCTGCATTCCATACCATTCCATTTAAACATTCCATTCCATTCCATTCTACATTACATTCCATTTTCCATTCCATTTCACACTGCTTTCCACATTCCATTACACATTCCATTCCATTCCATCCCACATTCCATTCCACATTCCAATCCATTCCATTCCACGTTCCATTTCACATTCCATTCCACATTCCATTCTATTCCATTCCACATTCCATTCCACATTCCATTCTATTCCATTCCACATTCCATTCCACATTCCATTACATTCAATTCCACCTTCCATTCGACATTCCATTCCATTCCATTCCATTTGACATTCCATTCCTTTCCATTCCATGTTCCAATCTGTTCCATTCCACATTTCATTCCACCTTGCATTTTGCATTCCATTCGTCTTTCCATTACACATTCCTTACCATTCCATTCCACTTTCCATTCCATTCCATTCCACATTCCATTCAATTCGTTTACACATTCCAATCCTGTCCACTTTCCGGTCGACATTCCATTCAACGTTCCATTCCATTCCATTCCATTTTCCTTTCCACTTTCCACTCCATGTTCCATTCCATTCCATTCCACGTTCTGCTCCATATTCCATTGTGTTCCATTACACATTCCATTCCACATTCGATTCCACATTTCATTCCAAATTGCATCCCATTCCATTCCACATTCCATTCCATTCCACTCCACATTCTATTCCACCTTGCATTCCACATTCCATTCCACGTTCTGTTCCACTTTCCATTCCATTCCATTACACGTTCCATTGCACATTCTATTCCATTCCATTCCAGTTTCCATTCCACATTACATTCCAGATTACTTATCTTCCATTCCACATTCCATCCAACATTCCATTCCGGATTCCATTCCTTTCCATTCCACATTCCATTAATCATTCCATTCAACATTCCATTCCACATTCCATTCCATTCCATTCCACATTCCCTTCCATTCCACAATGCATTCCATTCCATTCCACCTTCCATCCCACGAAACATTCCACATTCCATTACATTTCATTCTATTCCATTGCATGGCACACCATATTCCATTCAATTGCATCCGATTCCTTATTCCATTCCATTCCATTTCACATTCCATCCTAATCCATTCCACATTCCATTCCATTCCATTGCACTTTCCATTCCATTCCATTCCATTCCATTGAAAATTACATAACTTTCCATGGCATTCCACATTCCCTTTCTTTCCATTACACATTCCATTCCTTTCCATTCCACGTTTCTTTCCATTCCGTTCCACATTGCATTCCATTGCATTACACATTCCATTGCCTTCCATTCCACTTTCCATTCCACATCCCATTCCACGTTCCATTCCACGATCCATTTCTCATTCCATTGCATTCCATTTCACATTCCATTCCTCATTCCATTCCCTTCAAATCCACATTCAATTCCACTTTCCATTGCATTCCATTCCACATTCCATTCCACTACATTCCATTCCACATTCCATTCCATTCCATTCCACTTTCAATTCCATTCCTCTCCATATTCCATACCATTCAATTCCACAATGCATTCCATTCCATTCCACCTCTCATTCCACGTTCCATTCCAAATTCCACTTCACCTTCCAAACCACATTCCATTCCACGATCCATTCCACGTTTCATCCCATTCCATTCCACATTCCATTCCATACTATCTTCCATTCCACTTTCCAGTCCACTGCTTTCCACATTCCTTACCACATTCCATTCCACTCCATTCGACCTTCAATTGCACATTCCATTCCTTTCCATTGCACATTACATTCCATTGCTTTCCACATTCCATTCCATTCCACATTCCTTTCAATTCCATTCCATTCCATTCCACATTCCATTTGATTGCATTCCACATTCCATTCCATACAATTCCTCATTACATTACATTCCATTCCACATTCCATTCCACATTGCATTCCATTACATTCCACATTCCATTCCACATTCCATTCCATTCCATTCTAGATTCCTTTCCACATTCCATTAAACATTCTATTCTTCAATCCTTTCCATCCCATTCCACTTTCCATTCCACATTGCATTCCATTCAATTCCATATTCCATTCCACACCATTCTATATTGCATTCCACATTCCATTCCACATTCTATTTCATATTCCATTCCACATTCCTTTCCTTTCCATTCCACATTCCATTCCATTCAATTCCACATTCCTTTCCACATTCCATTTCACATTCGATTCCACATTTCATTCCATTCCATTCCACTTGACATTCCATTCCACATTCCATTCCATTGCATTCAACATTGCATTCCATTGCATCCGATATTCCATTCCACGTTCCATTCCACATTTCATTCCACTTTCCATTCCACACCATTCCACATTCCATTCCATTCCGTTCCACATTCCAAACCACATTCCATTTCACCTTCCATTCCCTTCCATTTCCCATTCCATTCCATTCCTTTCCACATTCCAATCCTTTCCACATTCCATTCCACTTTTAATTCCACGTGACATTACATTGCTTTCAACTTTCCATTCCACGTTCCATTCCATGTTCCATTACATTCCATTCAACGTTCAATTCCACATTCCATTCCATTTCTTTTTGCATTCCATTCCAATCCATTCCACTTTCCATTCCATATTCCATTCCACATTCTATTCCACATTCCATTCTGTTCCATTCCACATTCCACTCCACACTCCTTTCCACGTTCCACATTTCATTCCGTTCCATTCCGCATTCCATTCCACACGGCATTCCACATTCCATTCCACATTCCGTTCCATTCCTTTTCACATTCCATTCCACTTTCTATTCCACATTCCATTGCGTTACATTCCACATTGCATTGCATTCCCTTCCACATTCCTTTCCTAATTAAAATCCATTCCATTGCACATTCAATTCCTTTCCATTCCACATTCCATTCCACATTCCATTCCACATTCCATTCCGCAATCCATTCCTTTCCATTCAAAATTCCATTCCACTTTCTGTTACACATTCCAAGCCACTCAATTCCACATTCAATTCCATTTCATTCCACATTCCATTCCACGTTCCATTCACTTTCCTTTAAACTTTCCATTCCACTTTCCTTTCCATTCATTTCTACATTCATTTCCACCTTCCAATCCATTGCATTCAACTTTCCATGCCACACTGCATTCCACATTCCATTCTACATTCCATTCCTCATTCTGCTTCATTCCTTTCCACATTCCATTCCACATTCCATTCCATTCCATTACACAATCCATTCCACATTCCATTACACTCCATACCATCCGACATTCAATTCCATGTTCCATTCCACTTTCCATTCCGCGTTCCATTCCATTCCTTTCCATGTTCCATTCTGTTCCATTCCACATTTCATTCTGCCTTCCATTTCGCATTCCATTCAACATTCCGTTACACATTCCTTTGCATTCCATTCTCCATTCCATTCCTTTCCATTCCTTTCCATATTCCAATCCTTTCCGCATTCCACTCCACATTACTTTCCACATTCCATTCCATTCCATTCCACGTTGCATCCCACGATCCATTCTGTGTTCCATTCCATTAAATTCCACGTTCCTCTCCACATTCCATTCCATTCCATTTCACGTTCCATTCCACTATACCATTACAAATTCCATTCCACTTTCCATTCCGTTCCAATCCACATTTGATTGCATGCTCCACTCCACATTATATTCCAGATTCCAATCCGTTCCATTCCACATTCCATTCCGCATTCTATTCCACTTTTCATTCCACAATGCCTTCCATTCCATTTCAGATTCCATTCCATTCCACTCCACATTCCATTCCACTTTGTATTACATGTTCCATTCCACGTTCCGTTTCACGTTCCGTTCCATTCCATTCCAGTTTCCTTTCCACATTCCATTCCACATTCCATTCCAAATAACTTCCGTTCCATTCCACATTCCATTCCATTCCATTCCACATTCCATTAATCATTCCATTCAACATTGCATTCCACTTTGCATTCCATTCCATTCCTCATTACATTCTACATTCTGTTCCACATTCTTTTCCATTGCATTCTATTCCACATTCCATTCCATTCCGTTCCACATTCCATTCAATTACTTTCCACATTCCATTCCACATTCCATTCCATATTCTAATCCACATTGCATTCCACATTCAATTCCACATTCCATTCCATTCCATCCCACATTCCATTACAATTTCCATACCTTTCAATTCCAACTTCCATTTCACGTTACATTCCACGTTGCATTCCACGTTCCTTTCTTCTTTCCATTTCGCATTCCTTTCCATTCCATTCCATATTCCTTACCATTCCATTCCATTCCATTCCACAATCCATTCCATTCCATTCCACTTTCTTTTCCACATTCAATTCCACATTCCATTCCACACTCCATTCCACATTCCATTCCGTTCCATTCCACATTCCATTGCTTTCCATTCCACATTCCTTTCTGCATTCCAATCCATTCCATTCAGCACTATATTGCTTTCCATTACACATTCCATTCCACATTCTATTCCACGTTCCATTCCAATACTTTGCACATTCCGTTCAATTCCATTCGACATTCCATTCCACATTGTATTCCACATTCCATTCCACATTCCATTCCATTTTATGTCGTGTTCCCTTCCACATTCCATTCCACATTCCATTCCACATTCCATTCCACATTCCATTCCACATTCCTTTCCATTACATTTTAAATTCCATTCCACATTCCATTCCACATTCCCTTCCACTTTACATTAGCTTCCATTCTACATTCCATTCCACACTTCACTGTATGTTCCATTCCACATTTCATGCCGTTCCACTCCACATTCCATTCCACATACCACTCCACATTTCATTCCACATTCCAGTCAATTCCATTACACATTCCATTCCTTTCCATTCCACATTCAATTCCATTCCATTCCACATTGCATTCCACGTTACATTCCGTGTTCCATTCCTAGTTCCATTTTATTCCATTCCACATTCCATTACACGTTACATTACATGCCATTCCACATTCTTTTTCACATTCCATTCCACATTACATTCCGTTCCATTCCACTTTCCATTCCACATTTCATTCCACTTTCCATTCCATTCCACTCCACAATCCATCCCATTACATTCCACATTCCATTCCTCTTTCCATTCCATTCCACTCCACATTCCATTTCACGTTACATTCCATTCCACTGCACTTTCCATTCCACGTTCCATTCCACATTCCAATCCACATTCCATTTAACATTCCATTACATTCCATTTGAGAGTCCATTCCACATTCCACTCCATTCCATTCCACATTCCGTTCCACAATCCAGTCCATTCCATTCCATCGCAAATTCCATTCCATGTTCCATGCCATTCCATTCCACCTTTAATTCCACGTGCCATTCCATTACATTTGACATTGCATTCTTCTTTCCATTCCACTCCGCTAAACATTCCATTCAACTTTCCATTCCTCATTCCATTCCTTTCCATTCCACATTCTATTCCACATTCCATTGCGTTGCATTCCACATTCCATTCTATTCCAATCCACACTCCATTCCACATTCCATCCCACATTCCATTCCATACCATTCCACATTCCTTTCCACATTCTATACCTCAGTTCATTCCATTACATTCCACATTGCATACCACATTCCATTCCATTGCATTTCACATTCCATTCCATTCCATTCCACATTCCTTTCCACATTCCTTTCTACATTGCGTTTCACAACCCATTCCACATTCTATTCCATTCCATTCCGCATTCCATTTCACATTCCATGCCATTCCATTCCATATTCATTCCACATTCCAATCCATTACATTCCACATTCCATTTTATGTTCCATTCCGTTCCATTCTACTTTCATTCTGCATTCCATTCCACATTCCATTCCACATTCCATTCCACATTCCACTCGATTCCATTCCACATTCCATTCCACATTCCATTCCACATTCCACTCGATTCCATTCCACATTCCATTCCATTCCATTCCACATTCCATTTTACATTCCATTCCAAATTCCATTCCATTCCTTTCCACATTCCATTCCACTTTCCATTTATAGTTCCATTCTTCTCCATTCTGCGTTCCATTCCTCTTTCCGTTCCACGTCCCATTTCATTTCATTCCACGTTCAATTCCACAGTCATTTCCATTCTTTTTCACGTTCTTTGCTACATTCCATTCCACATTCTATTCCACGTTCCATCAAGTCCATTCCACTTTCCATTCCACACTCCATTCTACATTCCTTTCCACATTTTATTCCATTCCATTCCACATTCCTTTCCACACTCCACTCCACATTCCATTGCACCTTCCATTCCGTTCCATTCCACATTCCTTTCCAGATTACATTCCACATTCCATTCCACATTCCATTCCATTCCATTTCACATTAAATTCCATTCCATTCCAGATTCCATTTCACATTCCTTTCCACAATCCATTCCACATTCAATTTCACACTCCATTCCACAGTCCATTACACATTCCATTCCATTCCAATCCACATACCTTTCCAGATTCCATTCCCCATTCTACATTCCATTCCACATTCTAATCCATTCCATTCCACATTCCATTCCACACTCAATCCCACATTCCATTGCACCTTCCATTCCGTTCCATTCCACATTCCTTTCCAGATTACATTCCACATTCCATTCCACATTCCATTGCATTCCATTTCACATTAAATTCCATTCCATTCCAGATTCCATTTCACATTCCTTTCCACAATCCATTCCACATTCAATTTCACACTCCATTCCACAGTCCATTACACATTCCATTCCACATACCTTTCCAGATTCCATTCCCCATTCCATTCCACTTTCCATTTCATTCAGTTCCACATTCCATCCCATTGCATTTCACTTTCTTTCCACATTCCATTCCATTCCATTCCACATTCCATTCCATTCCATTCCACTCTCCATTCCATTCCACTTCACATTCCATTCCTTTCCATTCCATTCCATTCCACTCTCCATTCCATTCCACTCCAGATTCCATTCCTATTCATTCCACATTCCATTTCACATTCCGTTCCACATTACATTCCACACTCCATTCCACATTCAATTCCACATTCCATTCCTTTCCATTCCACATTCAATTCCACATTCCATTCCTCTCCTTTCCACATTCATTTCCACATTTCATTCCACATTCCATTCCACTTCATTCTACATCCCTTTCCACTCTCCATTCCATTCCATTTCACATTCCATTCCGTTCAATTCCACATTCCTTTCCACATTCCATTCCACATTCCATTCCACATTCTGTCCCAGATTCAATTCTACGTTCCATTCCATTCCATTGCACACTCCATTCAAATTCATTCCACATTCCATTCCACGTTCCATTCCATTCGGTTCCACATTCCAATCCATTCCATTTCACATTCCATTCCGTTCCATTCCACATTCGTTTCCACATTCCATTCCAACGTCCTTTACACATTCTAATCCACAAGCCAATCCATTCCATTTCACATTCCATTCCGCTCCATTCCACATTCCTTTCCACATTCCATTCCACATTCCATTCCACATTCCGTTCGACATTGCAATACACATTCCATTCCACATTCCAATCCATTTCACTTAATTCCACATTCCATTGCTTACCATTCCACGTTACATTCCATGTTCCTGTCCACGTTGTTTTCCAAGTTCCATTGCACATTCCATTCCGTTCGTTTCCACATTCCAATCTATTCAATTTCACATTCCATTCCGTTACATTCCACATTAGTTTCAACATTCGATTCCACCGTCCATTACACATTCCAATCCATATTCCATTCCACATTCCAATCCATTCCATTTCACATTCTATTCCGCTCCATTGCACATTCCTTTCCACATTCCATTCCACATTCCATTCCACATTCCGTTCCACATTCCATTCCACATACCATTCCATTTCGGGTCACTCCTCGTTCCATTCCTTTCCATTCCACGTTTCATTATACGTTCCTGTACACGTTGCTTTCCAAGTTCCATTCCACATTCCATTCCATTCAGTTCCACATTCCAATCCAATCCATTTCACATTCCATTCCGTTACATTCCACATTCGTTTCCGCATTCCATTCTACCTTCCATTACACATTCCAATCCACATTCCATTCCACATTCCAAACCATTCCATTTCACATTCCATTCCACTGCATTCCACATTCCTTTCCACATTCCTTTCCACATTCCATTCCACATTCCATTCCACATTCCGTTCCACATTCCCTTCCATTTCATTTCATTCCTCATTCCAATCATTTCCATTCCACTTTACCTTCCACGTTCTTGTCCACGTTCCTTTTCAAGTTCCATTCCACGTTGCTTTCCATTCCATTCCACGTTCCATTCCATATTCCAGTTCACTTTCCATTACACGTTCCATTCCATTCCATTCCACGATCCATTCCACATTCCATTCCATTCCATTCCTTGTTCCATTCCGCATTCCATTGCACATTCCATTGCACGTTACATTCCCCATTCCATTCCACTTCCCATTCCTTTCCATTCCACGTTCCATTTCATTCCATTCCATGATCCGTTTCATTCCATTCCACATTCCCTTATACATTCCATTTCACATTCCATTCCACATTCCATTCCATTCCAATCCACATTGCATTCCCTTCCATTCCACGTTCCATTCTCTTACACATTCCATTACATTCCGTTCCACATTCCATTTCATTGCATTCCACATTCCATTCCAGATTGCATTACAATCCATTCCATTCCACTTTCCATTCCACATTCCATTCCACATTCCATTCCCCGTTCCATTCCATTCCATTCCGCATTCCGTACTATTCTCTGCCATTCCAAATTGCATTCCATTCCATTCCACATTCCATTCCATTCCATTCCACATTGCATTCGACATTGCATTCGACTTTCCATTTCATTCCTTTCCACATTCCATTCCATTGCATTCCACATTCAGTTCAATTCCGTTCCACATTCCATTCAACATTCCATTTCATTCCATTCAACATTCCATTCCATTCCATTACACATTCCATTCCATTCCATTCCACATCCCATAACTTTCCGTTCCACTTTCCATTCAGCATTCCATTCCACGTCCCATTCTACATTCCATTTCACTTTCCATTTCACGTTTTATTCCATTCTATTCCACATTCCATTCCATTCCACGTTCCAGTGCATACCATTCAATACCATTCCATATATCATAACATTCCATTCCATTCCAAATTCCATTCATTTCCATTACACATTCCATTGAATTCAATTCCACATACCATTCCATTTCATTCCATTCCATTCCACATTGCATTGCACATTACATTCCCTTCCATTCCACATTCCATTACATTCCATTCCACATTTCATTCCATGTTCCATTCCACGTTCCATTCCGCGTTCCGTTCCTCGTTCAATTCCATGTTCCATTCCACATTCCATTCGATTCCATTCCAGATTCCACTGCACATTAGATTCCATTCCATTCCACATTCCATACAATTAACTTCCATTCCATTCCACATTCCATTCCTTTCCACATTCCATTCCACCTTCCATTCCATTCCATTACACATTCCATTCTGCATTCCATTAAATTCCATTCCACATTCCATTCCATTCCATTCCACATTCCATAACTTTCCATTCCACATTCCATTCCTCATTCAATTCCACGTTGCATTCCACACTTCATTCCACATTCCATCCCACGTTCCTTTCCATTCCATTCCTCGTTCTATTCCATTCCACGTTCCATTCCACATTCAATTCCGCGTACCATTCCACTTCATTCCACGTTCCATTCCATTCTCTTAGACGTTCTATTTCACAGTACATTATGTTCCATTCCACATTCCATTCCACATACCATTCCACAATCCATTCCTCATTCCATTCCACATCCCTTTGCCTTCCAGTCCTCTTTCAATTCCACATTCCACTCCATTCCATTCCACATTCCGTTTCATTCCAATTCACTTTGCATTCCACATTCCTTTCCATTCTATTCCATTCCACTTCTCATTCCACATTCCATTCCATTCTATTATATATTCTATTCCACATTCTGTTTCACAGTCCATTCTGCTCCATTGCACATTCCATTCCACAATCCATTCCATTCCATTCCTTGTCCTATTCCACGTTCCATTCCACATTCCATTCCACATTCCATTCCATGTTCCATTCCATTCCACATTCGATTGCATTCCATTCCATATCACATTCCATTCCACATTGCATTCCATTTCATTCTATTACATTGCATTCCATTCCTCATTCCAATCCGTTCGAATCCTCTCCACATTCCACTCCATTCCATTCCACATTCTTTTGTATTCCATTCCACATTCCAATCCAGTCCATTGCAAATTCCATTCCATTCCACTCCATTCGATTCCACATTCCATACCATTCCATTGCATTCCACATTACATTCCTTTCCATTACCCATTCCATTCCTTTCTGTTCCACGTTCCATTCCATTCCATTCCACCTTCCATTCCAATCCATTCCACCATCCATTACACAGTCTATTCCACATTACCTTACAATTCATTCTATTCCATTTCACTCTATTCCACATTCCATTCCATTCTGTTCCATTTCACTTTCCATTCCACATTCCATTGCATTCCATTCCACATTCCGTTCCACATTCCATTGATTTCCTGTCCTCTGTCCAATCCACATTCCATTCCACTTTCCATTCTACTCCATTCCACATTCCATTCCACATTCCATTGCACTCCTGTCGACATTCCATTCCACATTCCGTTCCACATTCCATTCCACATTCCATTCCATATTCCATTCCATTCCATTTCTTTCCACAATATATTCCACATTCCAATGCTTTCCAGTCCACATTCCATTCCACATTCCATTCCATTCCATTCCTCATTCCATTCAATTCCTATTCACATTCCATTGCATTCCATTCCACATTCCATTCCACATTCCATTCCATATTCCATTCAATTCCATTCCACATTCCATTACATTCCATTCCACATTCCATTCCACGTTCCATTCTGCTTTTCAATCCACATTCCATTCCACGTTGCATTTCATTCCGTTGCATGTTGCATTCCAGGTTCCATTTCTTTCAATTCCTCGTTCCATTACACTTTCTGTTGCATATTCCTTTGTTCCTTCCATTCCACATTACGTTTCAGATTCCATTGCATGTTCCGTTCAACGTTCGATTTCACATTCCATTCCATACCATTCCACGTTCTATTCGACATTCCATTCCTTTCTGTTCTACTGTCCATTCCACATTCCATTCCACATTCCATTCCATTACATTCCACACTCCATTTCACATTCCATTTCACATTCCATTCTTCAATTCATTCCATTCCATTCGACAATCAATTCCTTTTCATTCCACATTCCACTCCACATTCCATTCCATTCAATTCCATATTCCGTTCCAAACCATTCCTTATTCCATTCCACATTCCATTCAACATTCCATTTCATATTCCATTCCACATTCTATTCCATTCTATTCCACATTCCATTTTACATTTCAGTCCATTACATTCCACATTCGTTTGCACATTCCATTTCACATTCCATTCCACATTCCATTCCATTCCATTCCACAATCCATTCCACATTCCATTCCATTGCATTCAACATTGCATTCCATTCCATCTCACATTCCACTCCATGTTCCATTCCATTTCATTGCACATTCCATTCCATTCTGTTATACATTCCATTCCACATTCCATTTCATTCCATTCCACATTCCATTCCATTCCACTCCACGTTCCATTCCACATTCCATTCCATTCCATTCCACATTCTATTTCACGTTCCATTCCACTCCAATCCACGTTCAATTCCACGTTCCATTCCACATTGCATTCCACTTTCAATTCCACATTCCTTTCCGTTCTATTCCACATTCCATTCCACATTCCCTTAAACATTCCATTGCACTTTCCATTCCCAGTCTGTTCCATTCCATTCCACTTTCCATTCTACAATCCATTCCACATTCCATTCCATTCCATTTGACATCCCTTTCAACATTCCATTTCATACGATGCCGCATTCCATTCCATTCCATTTCACATTTCATTCCCCATTCCATTACCTTCCTTTCCATTCCATTCCACAGTCCATTCCACATTTCATTCCATTCCACATACCATTCCATGTTCCCTTCCACATTCCATTCCACATTACATTCCACGTTCCTTTCCATTCCCTTCCACGTTCCATTCCAACATCAAATACATTCCATTACACATTCCATTCCACTTTCAATTCCGTGTTCCATTCCATTGCATTCCACGTTACATTCCACATAACTTTCCATTCTATTCCACGTTCCATTTCATATTGCATTCCACGTTCCGTTCCACGTTTCATTCCATTCCATTCCACATTCTATTCCATTCGACCTTCCTTTCCACATTCCACTCCACTCCTTTCCACATTCCTTTCCACATTCGGTTCCATTCAATTCAATCTTCAGTTCCACATTCCATTCAATTCCATTCCATTCCACATTCCAATCCATTCCACATACCATTCCATTCCATTCCACATTCCATTCCTCCTTCCATTGCATTCCATTCCACCTCCCATTCCATGTTCCATGCCACGTTCCTTTCCACATTACATTCCTATGCATTCCATATTCCTTACTATTCCATTCGTTTCTATTCCACAATGCATTCCATTCCATTTCCCATTCCATTCCACATTCCATTCAACATTCAATTTCTTTCCATTCCACATTCAATTCCTTTCCTTTCCACATTCCATTCCACACTTCAATCCACATTGCAATCCACATTCCATTCCGTTTCATTCCTCATTACATTCCACATTGCATTCCACATTCCATTCCATTCCATGCCACATTCCATTGCATTCCATTCAACATTCCTTTCCACATTCCAATCTATTCCATTCCACATTCCATTCCACTACACATTCCATTTCACATTCTATTCCACATTCCATTTCACATTCCATGGCAGTGTTTTCCACATTCCATTCCTCATTCTATTCCACATTCCATTCCATATTCCACTGCATTACATTCCATGTTCCCTTCCACATTCCATTCCCCATTCCATTTTACTTTCCTTTCCATTCCATTCAACCTTCAATTCCACGTTTCACTTCACTTTCCATTCCACATTGTTCATTTCCATTCCACATTTCATTCCATTCCACTTTCCATGCCACAATGCATTCCACGTTCCACTACATATTCCATTCCATTCCATACCACGTTCCATTCCACATTGCATTCTATTCTATTCCATTTTCCATTCCACATTCCATTCCACATTACATTTCACTTTACATTCCTTTTCATTCCACATTCCATTCCACATTCCATTCTACATTCCATTTCGTTCCGTTCCACATTCCATTCCACATTCCGCTCAACATTCCATTCCACATTCCATTCCATGCCATCACACATTCCATTCCATCACACATTCCATTCCACTTTCCATTCCATTCCATTCTACAATCCATTCCATTCCATTCCCCGTTCCGTTTCATTCCATTACACTTTCCATTCCACATTTCATTCCACATTCCATTTCACAGTCCATTGCACTTTCCATTTCAATTTCCATTCCGTTCCATTCCATTCCATTGCACATTCCATTCCATTCCAATCCACATTCCAATCCATTCCATTCCAAGTTCCAATCCTTTTCATATTCCATTGCATTCCATTCCACCTTCGATTCCACGTTGCATTCCACGTTCCATTCCACGTTCCTTTCCACGTTCCATTCCACTTTCCACTGCATTCCATTCCGTATTCCACAGCATTCCATTCAATTCCTTTCCACAATCCACTCCATTCCATTGCACATTCCATTCCACATTCCATTCCACATTCCTTTCCATTCCATTCCCCATTCCATTCCACAATCCATTCCACATTCCTTTCCACATTTTATTACTTTGCATTCCACATTCCTTTACACACTCTATTTCACATGCCATTCCACATTCCATTAAGTTCCATTCCACATTACATTCCTTTCCATTCCCCATTTCATTCCACATTCAATTCCACATTCCAATCAAGATTCCATTCTACATTATATTCCATTCCATTCCACATTCCAATCCATTGCATTCCATTTTATTCCACATTCCATTCCATTACATTCTATTCCAAATTCTATTCCATTATATCCCACATTCCATTCAATTCCATTCCATATGCCATTCCACATTCTAATCCACGTTCCATTCCATTCCATTGCACATTGTATTCCATTACATTCGACATTCCATTCCATTTAATTCCACATTTCATTCCATTCCCTTGCATTCCACATTCCATTCCATTCCATTCCGCATTCCATTCCATTGCCTTCCATTCTATACCACATTCCATTCCATTCCATTGTGTTCCACATTCCATTCTATTACATTCCACATTCCATTCAATTACTTTCCACATTCTATTCCACGTTGCATTCCATACTATTCCACATTATATTCCATTAGTTTATTCATTCCATTCCATTCAATTCTACATTCCATTCCATTCCATTGCATTCCACATTCCATTCCTTTCAATTCCGCATTCCATTCTATTCCATTCCATTATATTCCACATTCCATTCCATTCCAATCCACATTCCATTCTATTCCACTCCACATTCCATTCCATTCCTTTCCACATTCCCTTCCACATTCCATTCCACATTCTTTTCCACGTTCCACCCCATTCCATTCAACATTCCATTCCATTCCATTCCAAATTCCATTCCTCATTTCTTTGCTTTCCTTTCAACATTTCATTCCACATTGCATTCCATTCAATTCCACATTTCATTCCACGTTCTATTCCACGTTCCATTCCATGTTCCGTTCCAAAGTCCATTCCACATTCCATTTTTTTCCATTCCACATTCCACTGCACATTCCAATCCATTCATTTCCACATTCCATTGCACATTCCATTTCACATTCCATTCCACATTACTTTCCAAATTCCATTCCACTTTCCATTCCACGTTCCATTCCATTTCTTTCCATGATCCATTTCATTCCATTCCACTTTCCATTTCACATTCCATTCTGCATTCCATTTCCCATTGCATTCTGCATTCCATTTCACTTTCCATTCCATTCCACTCCATTCCATTGCACATTCCATTCCATTCCAATCCACATTCCATTCCATTCCATTCCACGTTCCATACCTTTCCACATTCCATTCCATTCCGTTCCACTTTCAATTCCATTCAATTCCACATTCCATTCCATTACATTCCACATTCCATTCCACATTTCATTCCTTTTCATCCTATTCCACATTCCACTCCATTCCTTTCCGTTCCACATTCCGTTCCATTTCACTCGACATTACATTCCACATTCCATTCCACTTTCCTTTGCAATCCATTCCACATTCCTTTCCACATTGCATTCCACATTGCATTCCACTCCCCATTACTTTCCTTTCGAGATTCCATTCCATTCCATTCCACATTCAGTTCCACTACATTCAATTTCATATTCAATTATATTACATTGCATTTCACATTCCATTCCATTCCATTCCGCATTAAATTCCATGGCATTCCATTCTATTCCACATTCCATTCCATTCCATTCTATTCCACAATCCTTTCCTTTCCATTCCATTCCACATACCATTCAATTACATTCCACGTTCCATTCCACATGCCATTCCACATTCTTTTCCACGTTCCATTGCACATTTCATTCCACATTCCATTCCATTCCATCCCACATTACATTAGAAGTTCCATTCCATGCCATTCAACATTCCATTCCACGTTCCTTTCCATTCTATTCCACATTCCATTCCATGATCCATTCCTTTGCTTTCCGCCTTCCATTCCACTTTCCATTAAACGTTCCATTCTATGATCCTTTCCACGATCCATTCCACATTCCATTCCATTCCATTCCATTTTCCATACCATTCCATTCCATTCCATTACAAAATCCATTCCATTCCATATTTCATTCCACATTCCGTTACACACTCCATTCCGTGCCGTTCCACATTCCCTTCCACTCTCCATTACACATTTCATTCCACATTCCATTCCTTTCCATTCCACATTCCATTCCTTTCCATTCCACATTCCATTCCACACTCCATTTCACATTCCATTCCACATTCCATTCCGTTCCATTCCACATTCCATTCCACATTCCATTCCATTCCATTCCACATTCCATTTCATTCCATTACACATTCCTTTCTAAATTCCTATCCATTCCATTCCACATTCCATTCAATTCCATTCCATATTCAATTCCACATTATATTCCACATTCCATTCCACTTTCCATTCCATTCCATTTCACATTCTATTCCACATTGTATTCCACATTCCATTCCATTGGATTCCATATTCCATTCCACCTTCCACTCAGCATTCCATTCCACATTCCATTCCATTCCTCTCCACAATCCATTCCATTCCTGTCCACATTCCATTCCATATTCCATTCTATTCTATTCCACATTCCAATGCACATTCCTTTCCACATTCCTAGCATTCCATTCCACTTTCCATTCCACATTCCGAGCATTCCATTCCACTTTCCATTCCACATTCCTTTCCACTTTCCATTCCATATTACATTATCTTCCATTCCACGTTCCATTCCACATATCATTCCAAATTACATTTCACATTCAATTCCACTTTCCATTCCATTCTATTCCACATTCCATTCCACAGTATATTCCATTCCATTGCACAATACTTTCCACATTCCATACCACATTCCATTCCTTATTCAATTCCATTTTAGTCCACATTCCATTCCACATCCCTTTGCATTGCATTCCACATTTGATTCCACATTCCATTCCATTCTATTCCACATTCCATTCCATTCCAGTCCACTTTCCATTCCGCATTCCACTCCATTGTATTCCACATTGTATTCCACATTCCATTACACATTCATTTCCATTCCATTGCACATTCCATTACACAATACATTCCTTTCCATTCCTCTTTCCATTCCACATTCTATTCCACATTCCATTCCATTCCATTCCAGGTTCCATTCCACGTTCCATTCCAAATTCCATTTCACATTGCATTCCACGTTCCATTCGACATTCCATTCCAAGTTTCATTCCGCGTTCCATTCCACGTTCCATTTCATTCCACATTGCATTGCATTCCATTACATTTCACATTCCATTCCACATTCCCTTCCATTTCACTCTATTCCATTGCATTCCATTCCACATTCCTTTCCATTCCAATCTTCTCCACATTCCAAAATGTTCAATTACACTTTCTATTCTATTCAATTCCACATTAATTTACACATTAATTAAACATTAATTTACACATTAATTACACATTAATTTACACATTAATTACTTTACACATTCTATTCCATTCCATTGCATTTCATTCCACATTCCATACCATCCCAATTCATTGCACGTTCAATTAATTTAAATTCCACGTTCCTTTCCATTCCATTCCACAATTCATTCCATTCCATTCCACCTTCCATTCCATGGTCCATTTCACATTGCAAACATTTCATTCTATTCCGTTGCATTCCATTCCACATTCCATTGCATTCCTTTCCACTACACATTCCATTCCATTCTGTTCCACATTCCAATCTATTCCATTCCAAATTCCATTCCATTATTTTCCACATTCCATACCATATTCCATTTCATTCCATTCCACATGTCATTCCATTCCACCCCACGTTATATTCCACATTCCATTCCACGTTCCATTCCACATTCCATTCCACATTCAATTCCACATTTTATTCCGTTCTATTTCACATTACATTTCACGTTCCATTCCACAAGCCATTCCACATTCCATTCCTTTCCATTCCACATTCCATTCCATTCCATTCCATATTACATTCCACATTCCATTCCACATGACATTCCAAATTCCATTCCATTCCATTCCACATTCCATTTTATTCCATTCCACATTCCATTCCATATTCCATTCCATTCCATTCCATTCCATATTCCATTCCATTCCATTCCACATTCCATTCCATTCCATTCCACATTTCATTCCATTCCATTCCATTCCACATTCCATTCTGTTCCATTCCACATTCTTTTTGACGTTCCATTTCTCGTTCCATTCCACTTTCCATTCCACGTCCCATTCCACATTGCATTCCTCATTAAATTCAACATTCCATTCCGCATTCCATTCCATTTCATTCCACATTACACTCCACATTCCATCCCTCTCCATTCAACATTCCATTCCATTCCATTTCACATTACATTCCGTTTAATTTCACATTCCTTTCCACATTCCATCCCACATTGCATTCCACATTATGTTCCACATTCCATTCCACATTCCTTTCCACATTCCAATCCACATTGCGTTCCACATTCTGTTCTACATTCCATTCAATTCCATTCCACATTCCTTTCCATTCCATTTCTCATTCCATTCCTTTCCATTCCACATTTCTTTCCTCATTCCATTCCACATTCCTTTCCACATTCCACTCAAGATTCCATTCCATATTCCATTCCTTTCCATTTCACATTCCATTCTGTTCCATTCCACATTCATTTCCACATTCCATTCCACTTTCAACTCCACATTCCATTCCACATTCAGTTCCACATTCCATTCCTCATTCAATTTGACATTCCATTCCGTTTCACTATACATTCCATTCCATACCATTCCACGTTACATTCTATGTTTCTGTCCACGTTCCATTCCAAGCCACATCCCACGTTCCTGTGCACGTTCCATTCCACTTTCCATTCCATTCCATTTCACATTCCATTCCACTTTCCAATCCACATTCCATTCCATGTTCCATTCTATTCCATTCCATGTTCATTCCGCTTACCATTGCCCATTCAATTCCAGGATGCTTTCCACGTTCCATTCCGCGTTCCCTTCCACATTCCATTCCATTCCATTCCATGTTCCATTCCACGTTCCATTCTACGTTCCAATCCACATTCCATTACAAGTTCCTTTCCATTCAATTCCATGGTCCATTCCACGTTTCATTCCATTTCGTTCCACTTTCCACTCCGCATACCATTGCACATTCCATTCCACGTTCCATTCCACGTTCCATTCCATGTTCCATTCCACGTTAAATTCCATGTTCCATTCCAGGTTCCATTCCATTCCATTACAGATTCCACTGCACATTCCATTCAATTCCATTACACATTCCATACCATTCAATTCCATTCCATTCCATAGCACATTCCATTCTGCATTCCGTTGAATTCCATTCCACATGCCATTGCATTCCATTCCACATTGCATAACCTTCCTTTCCACATTCCATTACACATTCCATTCCACGTTTCATTCCACATTCCATTCCACATTGCATTCCACGTTCCATTCCATTCCATTCCACGTTCCATTCCATGATCCATTCCATTCCATTGCACATTCCATTCCACATTCAATTCCGTTTTCCATTCCATTCCATTCCACGTTCAATTCCATGTTCCATTCCATTCTATTCCACGTTCAATTTCACATTTCATTGCACATTCCATTGCACGATCCATTCCACATTCCATAGCACATTCCTTTCCACGTTCCGTTCCATGTTCCATTCCACGTTCCTTTCCACGTTCCATTGCACGTTGAATTCAACTTTCCATTCCACCTTCCATTCCATTCCATTCCACTTTCCATTCCACATTCCATTCAAATTACTTTCCACATTACTTTATTTTCCATTCAACATTCCATTCCACATACCATGCCTCATTCCATACCACATTCCATTCCATATTCCATTCCATTCCATTCCACATTCCGTTCCACGTTATACTCCATTGCATTCCACATGCCATTACACATTCCATTGCACATTAAATTCCATTTCACTTCACATTCCATTCCACATTCCATTGCACTATATTCCACTTTCTATTCCACATTCCATTCCACATTCCATTCTATTCCATTGCACATGCCATTCCACAATCCATTTCATTCCATGCTTCTTTCCTTTCCACGATCCATTCCACATTCCATTCCGCATTCCATTTCATTCCATTCCAGGTTCCATTCCACGTTCCATTACAAATTCCATTTCACATTCGATTCCACTCTGCATTCCACATTCCATTCCGCATTTAATTTCATTCCATTCCAGGTTCCATTCCACGTTCCATTACAACTTCCATTTCTCATTCTGTTCCACGATCCATTCCACATTCCATTCCACGTTCCATTCTACGTTTCATACCACGTTCCATTCCATTCCACATTCCATTCAATTCCATTCCATTGCAAATTCCATTCCACATTCCATTCCATTTCATTCTATTCCATTGCATTCCATTAAGTTCCATTCCACAATCCATTCAATTCCGTTCCACCTTCCATTCCACGGTGCATTCCACATTCCATTACATTTCATTCTATTACATTGCATTCAATTCCACATTCCTTTCCATTCAATCCCTCTCCACATTCCATTCCATTCCATTCCACATTCAATTCTATTCCATTCCACACTCCATTCCATTCCATTGCACATTCCATTCCATTCCATTGCACATTCCATTCCATTCCATTCCATTCCATTCAACTTTCCATGCCATTCCATGGCATTCCACGTTCCATTCCTTTCCATTCCACATTCCATTCATTTCCATTACACGTTCCATTACATTCCATTCCAGAATCCATTTGATTGCATTCAACCGTTCACTCCTCGTTGCATTTCAAGTTCCATTCCAAGTCCCATTCAACCTTCCATTCCACGTTTCATTCAATTGCATTCCACATTCCATTCCATTCCATTCCATCTTCCATTACACATTCCAATACAGTCCTTTCCACATTCCTTTCCACATTCCATTCCATTCCATTCCAACTTCAATTTCACATTCCATTTCATTACTTTACAATCCATTCCATATTAAATTCCAGTCCATTTCACATTCCATTCCACATTCCATTCCATTCCGTTCCACAATCTATTCCACATTCCATTCCTTTCAGTTTCACATTCCATTCCACGTATCATTCCATTCCATTTGATTTCACATTCCATTCCATTCCACAATCCATTCCACATTCCATTCCACATTTCTTTCCACATTCCATTCCACATTCCACACCATTCCATTCCACATTCCATTCCATTCCATTCCATTCCACATTCCATTCTATTCATTTCCACATTCTCTTCCAAGTTCCATTGCACATTCCTTTCCACTTTCCATTCCACATTCCATTCTACATTCCATTCCACATAAAGTTCAATATTCCAATCCAAATTCCATTCCATTCCATTCCAGATTCTATTCCCCATACCATTTCATTCCATTCCACATTTCATTCCATTCAACTCCACCTTCCATTCCACATTCCATTCCATTCCATTCCACATTCCATTCCACATTCCATTACATTCCAATCCGGATTGCATTCCGCGTTCCATTCCACATTGCATTCCACATTGAATTCCACATTCCATTCCGTTCCATTCCACATGTCATTCCACATTCCATTCTTTTCCGTTCCACATTCCATTCCATTCCATTCCACTTTCCATTCCACATTCCATTCCATTCCATTCTACATTCCATTATATTCTATTCTACATTCCATTCAGTTCCATTCCACATTCAACTCGATTCCATACCATTCCATTCTAATCCATTCCACATTCTATTCCACTTTCCATTCCACGTTGCATTCCACTTTCCAATCCACGTTCCATTCCACATTGCATTCCACATTAAATTCAACATTCCATTCAACTTTCCGTTCCATTCTGTTCCACAATCTATTCCAGACTCCATTTCTTTGTAGTCCACATTGCATTCCTTTCAACATCACGTACCATTCCACATTCCATTCCATTACATTCCACGTTCCATTCCATATTCCATTCAACGTTCCATTCTATTGCAATCCAAGTTCCATTGCAGGTTCCATTCCACATTCCATTCCACACTCAATTCCACATACCATTCTACTGTATTCTACATTCCATTCCACATTCCATTCCACAATCCCTTCCACATTCCATTTCACTCCATTGCACATTCCATTCCACATTCTATTCATTCCATCCCACGTTGTATTCCACAATCCTTTCCACATTCTAATCCATTCCATTCTACAATCCATTTAAAATGCCATTCCTTTAGATTCCACATTCCACTCCATTGCATTACACATTCCATTCCCCATTTGATTCCCCATTCCATTCCCCATTCCATTCCATTCCATTCCACATTGCATTACACATTCCGTTCCACATTCCTTTCCACGTTCCATTCCACATTCCATTTCACATTCCATGCCATGTTTCATTCCATTCTATTCCACTTTACATTCCATTCGATTAGACATTCGATTCCATTCCATTTAATTCCATTCCACTTTCCATATCATTCCATTCCATTCCGTATTCCATTCCTTTACATTACACATTGCATTCCATTCCATTCCACATTCCATTCCATTTCATTCCATTCTATTCCACATTCCATTACCCATTATATTCCCGTCTATTCCACATTCCATTACATTCTGTTCCGCATTCCATTATATTCCATTCCACATTTCATTTCAATTTCCATTCCACGTACCATTGCGCGTTCCATTTCACGTTCAATTAAAGTTCCATTCCACGTTCCATTCCATTCCAATCCAGATTCCACTGCACATTCCATTACATTCCAATTCATATTCCATACCATTAAACTCCATTCCATTCCTAATTACATTCCATTCCACATTCCACTCAACATTCCATTCCATTCCTTTCCACATTAAACTCTGCATTTCATTAAATTCCATTCCACCTTCCATTCCATTCCATTCCACATTCCACAAATTTCCATTCCACAACTTTCCATTCCACATTTCCTTCCACATTCAATTCCACGTTGCATTCAACATTCCATTCCTTTCCATTCCACGTTCCATTCTATTCCACTTTTCATTCCATTCCACTCCACTTTCCATTCCAATTTCCAGTACATTCCATTCCATTCCAATCCTCATTCCATTCCAAATTCCATTCCAATCCTCATTCCATTCCAAATTCCATTCCATTCCATTCCATTCTATATTCAATTCCATTCCATTCCATTTGATTCCACATTCAATTCCACATTCCATTCCATATCACTCCACATTCCATTCCATTCCACATTCTGCTCCATTCCATACCACTTTCCATTACATTCCATTCCACATTCCATTCCAGATTTTATTCCATTCCATTCCACATTATTTCAATTCCATGCCACATTTCATTCCATTCCCCTCCACATTCCATTCAATTCCGTTCCATTCCACTTTCCTTTGCATATTCCACTACATTCCATTACACATTCCATTCCACATTCCATTTCTCTCCATTCCACATTTTATTCCAATCCATTCCACATTCCTTTCCATTCCATTCCACATTCTTTCCAAATTACATTCCATTCCAGTCCACATTCCATTCCACATTCTTTTCCATTCGATTCCACATTCCATTTCATTCCATTCCACATTCAATTCCATTCAACATTCTATTCCACATTCCATTCCTTTCCGTTCCACATTCTCTTCCACTCCATTCTTCATTCCATTGAATTCCATTCCACATTCCATTCCATTCCATTCTACATTCCATTCCACATTCAATTACATTCCATTGCACATTTGATTCCAAATACCATTCTATATTCTATGTGAAATGGAATGGAATGGAAAGTGGAATGGAATGTGTAATGGAATGGAAGGGTATGCGGTTAGGAATGGAATGCAATGAGCAATGGAAAGGAATGGAATGGAATGTGGAATGGATTGGAATTCAATGTGGAATGGAATGCAATGGAATGTGGAATGGAATGGAATTGAACATGGAATGCAATGTGGAATGGAATGCAATCAAAAGTTGAATGTAATGGAGTGTGGAATGGAATATGGAACGGAATGTGGAATGGAATGGAATGGAATGTGGAATGGAAAATGGAATGGAAAGGAATGGAAAGGGGAATGCAATGGAATTTGTAATGGAATGGAATGTGTAATGGAACCTGGAATGGAATGGAATGGAACGCAGAGTGGAATCAAATAGAAAGTGGAATGGAAACTAATGGAATGTGGAATGGAATGGAATGGAATGCAATATGGAATGGAATGGAATGGAATGTTGAATGGAAATTGGATTGGAATAGAATGGAATATGCAGTGAAATAGATTGGAATGTGGAATGGAATGGAATGCAGAAAGGAAAGTGGAATGGAATGGAAAGGAACATGGAATGGAATGGCGTGGAACATGGAATGGAATGGAATGAAAGCTGGAATGGAATGGAATGAAACGTGGAATTTAGTGAAATTGAATGTGGAATGGAATGTGTAATGGAATGCAAGGGAAAGTGGAATGGAACATGTAATGGAATGCAAGGGAAAGTGGAATGGAAAGGAACGGAAAGGAAAATGGAAAGGAATGGAATGGAATGGAATGGAATGTGGAATGGAATTTGGAATTGTTTGTGGAATGGAATGAATTGAATGTGGACTGGAATGTCTAATGGAGTGGAATGGAATGGAATGGAATTGAATGTGGAAAGGAGTGCAAATGAAAGTGGAATATAATGTGGAATGGAATTTGGAATGGGGTGGAATTGAATGTGGATTTGAATGTGGAATGGAATGGAATGGTATGTGCAATCGAATGTGAAGTGGAATGGAATGGAATGTGGAATTGAATGTGGAATATTATGCAATTGAATGTGCAATGGAAAGGAATGGAATATGGAATGGAATGTGGAATGCAATGGAATGGAATGGAATGGAATTCAATAGAATGTGGAATGGAATTTGGAATGGAATGTGGAATGGAATGTGGAATACAATGGAATGCATTTTGGAATGGAATGGAATGGAATGGAATGTGAAAAGGAAAGGAATTGAATGTGGAATGCAATGGAATGGAATGGAATGGAATGTGGAATGGAATGCAATGGAATGTGGATTGCAATTTGGAATGGAATGTGGAATGGAATGTGGAATGCAAAGGAATGGACTTTGGAATGGAGTGGAATGGAATGGAATGTGAAAAGGAATTGAATGGAATGTGAAATGGAATGTAATGTAATGTGGAATTGAAAGTGCAATGGAATATGGAATGGAATGAAATGGAATTGAATGGATTGTGGAATGGAATAGAATGGAATTTGGAATGCAATGGAATGGAATGAAATGGGAAATGGAAAGGAATGCAGTTTGAAATGGAATGGAAGGGAATGTGGAATTGGATGGAATGGAAGGTGGAATGGAATGTGGAATGGAATGGAATGGAAAGTGGAATGGTATATGAAATGGAATGGAATGAAATGTGGAATGGAACGTGGAACGGAACGTCTAATGGAAGGTGGAATGGAACGCGGAATGGAATTTGTATTGGAATGTGGAATGGAATGGAATGGAACGTGGAATGGAATGTGGGATGGAATGGAATGAAATGTGTTTGGAATGTGGAATGGAATAGAATGGAATGTGGACTGGAATGTGGAATGAAATGGAATGGTCCGTGGAATGGAAAGTGGAATGGAATGGAATGGAATTTGTAATGGATCGTGGAATGGAATGGAATGGAACGTGGAATGGAATGTGGAATGGAACTTGGAATGGAACGAGGAATGGAACGTGGAAAAGAATGTGGAAAGGAATGTGGAATGGATTGTACAATGGAATGGAATGGAATGTGGAAGGGAATGGAATGGAATCTGGAATGCAATCGAATGGAATGTGGAAAGCAATGTGGAATGGAATGGAATGGAATGGAATGCGGAATGGAACGGAACGGAATAGAATGTGGAATGGAATGGAATGGAATGGAATGCGGACTGTAATTGAATGGAATGGAATGGAATGTGGAATGGAATGGAATGTAATTTGGAATGGAATAGAATGGAATGTGGAATGGCATGGGATGGAATTTGGAATGGAACGTGGAATGAAGTGAAATGTGAAATGCAGTGGAATGGAATGGAATATGGAATTGAACGGAATGTGGAATGGAAAGGAATGGAATGTTGAATGGAATGGAATGGAATGTGTACTGCAATGGAGTGGAATGTGGAATGGAATTTAATGGTATGTGGAATGGAATGTGGAATGGAATGTGGAATGGAATGGAAAGATTGTGCAATGTAACGTAATGGAATGTGGAATGGAATGTGGAATGGAATTGAAAGGTATGCGGAATGGAATGGAATGGAATGGAATGGAATTTGGAATCGAACGTTCCTTTCCTCATTCCATTCCACATTCCATTCAACCTTCCATTCCCTTCCATTCCACGTTGAATTCCACTTTCCATTCCACATTAAATTGCATTCCATTCCACGTTCCATTCCAAGTTCCATTCCACTCCATTCCACGTTCCTTTCCACATTCCATTCCACTTTCCATTCCAAATCATCCTACGTTCCATTCCATTCCATTCCACATTCCTTTCCATTCAATTCCACATTCAATTCAACATTCCATTCCACCTTCCATTCCATTCTTTCTATTCCTCATTCCATTCCATTCCATTCCATTCCATTCCATTCCTCTTTCCATTCCATTATATTTCGCATTCCATTCCATTCCATTCCAAATTACACTACATTCCATTCCATTCGACATTCCATTCCATTCCATTCCACATTGCATTCCACATTCCATTCCACGTTACATTCCTTTACATTCCATTCCTCATTCTATTCCATTCAATTCTGCATTCCATTAGAGTCCATTCCATTCCATTCCACATTCCATTCCATTCCATTCCATTCCACATTCCAATCCATTCCATTCCATTCCACATTCCATACCATTCTATTCCACATTCAATTCCATTCCATTTCACATTGCATTCCACTTTCCATTCCACGTTACATTCCACGTTCTATTCCATGTTCCATTCTTCGTTTCATTACTTTGCATTGCACACTCCATTCCATGCCATTACACATCCCATTCCATTCCATTCTACATTTCATTAATCGTTCCATTCCATTCCACGTTCCATTCCACGTTCTATTCCACATTCCATTCCATTCCATTCCATATTCCATTCCACATTCCATTCCACGTTACATTCCACTTTCCATTAAACTTTCCATTCCATAATCCATTCTGCAATCCATTCCGTTCCATTCCACGTTCCATTCCACATTCCATTGCACTTTCAATTCCACATTCCATTCCACATTCCATTGAACATTCCATTCCACATTCCATTCCATTCCACATTGCATTCCATTCCATTCCAATCCGTATTCCATTCCATTCTATTCCAAGTTCAATTCCATTCCACATTCCATTCCATTCAATTCCGCATTCCATTACACATTCACTTCCATTCTATTCTTTTCCCCATTCCATTCCATTCCATACCACATTCCAATCCATTCCATTCAACATTCCATTGCACATTCCATTCCCCGTTCAATTCCCTTCAATTCCATGTTCCATTCCATTCAATTCCACTTTCCACTGAATTCCATTTCACTTTCAATACCATTCCATTCGACATTCCTTTCCATTCCACTCCACCTTCCATTCCACATTCCTTTCCATTCCATTCCACATTTCATTGCATACTCCATTCCACATTCTATTCCATTCCATTCCACATTTCATTCCACGTTCCATTCCATTCCATTCCATGTTACATTCCAGGTTTCATTCCACATTCCATTCCACATTTCATTCCACATTCCATTCCGTTTCATTCCCCATTCAATTCCGTTCCTTTCCACATTCCATGCTACATTTTATTCCATATTCCATTCCACATTCCATTCCACATTCGATTCCACATTCCATTCCACATTACATTACACGTTCCATTCCATGTTCCATTACATTCCACTTACCATTCCACATTTCATTATATTGCATTCCACATTCAATTTCATTCCATTCCACATTCAATTTCATTCCATTCCACATTCCATTCCAAATTCCATTTCATTTTCCATTCAATTCCATTCCATTCCACATTCCATTCGATTCCATTCCAATCCACATTCCATTCCATTCCTTTCCAAGTTCAATTCCATTCCACATTCCATTCCATTCCATTCCACATTCCTTTCCATTCCATTCCACACTCCATTCTATTCCATTCCACGTTCTTTTCCATGTTCCATTGCTCGTTCCATTCCACTTTCCATTCCACGTCCCATTCCACTTTCCATTCTACGTCCCATTCCACATTGCATTCCACATTAAATTCAACATTCCATTCCACATTCCATTCCATTTCATTCCACATTCCACTCCCCAATGCATTCCATTCCATTTCACTTTCCATTCCATTAAATTTCAAATTCCATTCCGTTGAATTCCACATTCCTTTCCACATTCCATTCCACATCGCATTCTACATTCTGTTCCATATTCCATTCCAGAATCCTTTCCACATTCCATTCCACTTTGCATTCCACATTGTGTTCCACATTCCATTCCACATTCCATTCCATTCCATTTCACATTCCATTCCTTTCGATTGCACATTTCTTTCCACATTCCATTCCACATTGCTTTCCACATTCCGTTCAACATTCCATTACACATTCCATTCGTTTCCATTTCACATTCCATTCTGTTCCACTCCACATTCCTTTCCACATTCCATTCCACTTTCAACTCCACATTCCATTGCACATTCCGTTCCACATTCCATTCCTCATTCCATTCCACATTCCATCCCATTTCATTCCACATTCCATTCCATACCATTCCACGTTACATTCCATGTTTCTGTCCATGTTCCATTCCAAGTCACAACCCACGTTCCTGTCAACGTTGCATTCCACGTTCCATTGCACTTTCCATTCCATTCCATTCCACGTTCCATTCCACATTCCAGTCCACATTCCATTACACATTCCATTCCATTTCATTCCACGGTCCATTCCACTTTCCATTCCATTCCATTCCGTGTTCCATTCCGCATACCATTGCACATTCAATTACATGATCCATTCCACGTTGCATTACGCGTTCCCTTCCACGTTCCATTCCATTCCATTCCACGTTCCATTCCACTTTCCATTCCATTCTATTCCACGTTCCATTTCTCATTTCATTGCACATTCCATTGAACGTTCCATTCCACATTCCATTGCACATTCCATTCAATGTTCCATTCTACATTTCATTCCACGTTCCATTCCATGTTCCATTGCACTTTGCATTCCACGTTCCATTCTACGTTCCGTTCCATTCCATTACACTTTCCATTCCACATTTCATTCCACATTCCATTGCACATTACATTATGTTCCATTCCTCATTCCATTCCACATTCCATTCCATTCCATTCCACAATTCGTTTCACGTTATATTCCATTGCATTCCACATTCCATTCCACATTCCATTCCACATTAAATTCCATTTCACTTCACATTCCTTTCCAAGTCCCATTGCATTCCATTCCACAATCGATTCCATATTCCATTCCATTCCATTCCACATTCCATTCCATTTCGATCCACTTTCCATTCCACACTGCATTGCACTCTATTCCACATTCTAGTCCACATTCCATTCCACATTCCATTGCATTCCATTGCACATTCCTTTCCACAATCCATTCCATTCCATTCCTCTGTCCATTCCATTCCATTCCACATTCCATTACAAATTCCATTTCACATTCGATTCCACGATGCATTCCACTTTCTATTCCATGTTCCATTCTACGTTCCATTCCACGTTCCATTCCATTCCACATCCCATTCCATTACATTACATTCCAAATTCCATTCCACATTCCATTGCATTCCATTGTGTTCTATTCCACAATCCATTCCATTCCATTCCACCTTCCATTCCACGGTGCATTCCACCTTTCATTAAATTTCATTCTATTCCATTGCATTCAATTCCACATTCTTATCCAATCAATTCCACTCCGCATTCCAATCCATTCCATTCCGTATTCAATTTTATTCCATTCCACGTTCCATTCCATTCTGTTCCATTGCATATTCCATTCCATTCCATTCAACTTTCCATACCACTCCGTTGCATTCCACAATCCATTCCATTCCATTCCACCTTAAATTCCATGGTGCATTCCCCATTGCATTACATTTCATTCTATTCCATTGCATTCAATTCCATATTCCTTTCCATTCAATTCCACTCCGCATTCCATTCCATTCCATTCCACATTCAATTCTTTTCCATTCCACATTCCATTCTATTCCACTGCACATTCCATTACATTCCATTCAACTTTCCATACCATTCCATGGCATTACACATTTCATTCCCTTCCATTACACATTCCATTCCTTTCCATTCCACGTTCCATTACATTCCATTCCACAATCCAGTCCATTGCATTCCACCTGTCATTCCACATTGTATTTCATGTTCCATTCCACGTCCCATTCCACCTTCCATTCTACATTTCATTCTATTCCATTCCACATTCCATTCCACTCCATTCCATGTTCCATTACACATTCCACTCCTGTCCTTTCCACATTCCTTTCCACATTCCATTCCATTGCATTCCAACTTCAATTTCACATTCCATTCCATTCCATATTAAATTCTTTCCCATTCCACATACCATTCCATTATATTCCATTCCACATTCTATTCCTTATTCAATTCCATTCAATTTCACTTTCCATTCCACGTTCCAATTCACTCCATTCGATTCCACATTCCATTCCATTCCATTCCCCAATCCTTTGCACATTCCATTCCACATTCCATTCCACATTCCATTCCATTCCATTCCACATTCCATTCCATTCCATTCCACATTCCATTCCATTCAATTCCATTCCATTGCATTCCATTCCAAATTCCATTCTATTCCATTCCACATTCTCTTCCACGTTCCATTGCACTTTCCTTTCCACTTTCCTTTCCACTTTCCATTCCACATTGCATTCCACATAAAATTCACTATTCCATTCTAAATTCCATTCCATTCCATTCCAGATTCTATTCCACATTGCATTTCATTACATTCCACATTTCATTCCATTCAACTCCACTTTCCATTCCACATTCCATTCCATTCCCTTCCACATTCCATTCCACGTTCAATTCCATTCCATTCCACGTTGCATTCCACGTTCCATTCCACATTGCATTCCACATTCAATTCCATTTCATTCCATTCTATTCCACATTCAATTACACATTACATTCCCGTCTATTCCACATTCCATTACATTCTATTCCACATTTTATTTCACGTTCCATTCCACGTTACATTCCGTGATCCATTCGACGTTCAATGCAACGTTCCTTTCCGCATTCCATTCCATTCCAATCCTGAGTCCACTGCACATTCCATTCCATTACATTCCATATTCCACACCATTAAATTCCATTCCATTCCAAATTACATTCCATTCCACATTCCATTCAACATTCCATTCCATTCCATTCCATATTCCATTCTGCATTCCATTAAATTCCATTCAATTCCATTCCACGTTCCATTCCATTCCATTCCACATTCCACAACTTTCCATTCCACATTTCATTCCACATTCAATTCCACGTTGCATTTCACATTCCATTCCACATTCCATTGCACGTTCCACTCCACATTCCATTTCGCATTCCATTCCACGTTGCTTTCCCTTCCATTCCACATTCCATTCAATGATCCATTCATTCCATTCCACGTTTCATTCCACACTCAATTACGGGTTGCTTTCCACTGCATTCCACGTTTCATTCCACTTTCCATTCCATTCTATTCCACTTTCCATTTCACATTGCATTGCACATTCCATTCCACGATGCATTCCACATTCCATTGCACATTCCATTCCACGTTCTTTTCCACGTTCCAATCCACGTTCCATTCCACGTTCTATTCCACGTTCCATTCCACGTTCAATTCCACGTTCCATTCCACGTTCCATTCCACGTTTCATTCCATGTTTCATTCCACGTTCAATTCCATTCCATTCCACTTCCCATTCCACATTCCATTCCATTCCACTTTCCATTCCACATTCCATTCCACCTTCCATTCCACATTCCATTCCACATTACATTATTTTCCATTTCACATTCCATTACACATTCCATTCCATTAGATTACCCATTCCATTCCACATTCCATTCCATTCCATTCCACATTCCACTTCACATTCCATTCCACATTCAATTCCACATTCCAGTCCCTTTCAGTCCACAATACATTCTATGGTCCATTCCATTCCTTTCCAAAATCCATTCCATTCCATTCCACCTTCCATTCCACGGTCCATTCTACCTTTCATTCTATTCCACGTTCCATTCTAAGTTCCATTCCACTTTCCATACCATGTTCCATTCAACATTCCATTCTACATTAAATTCAACATTCCATTCCAAATTCCATTTCATTCTGTTCCAGATTCCGTTCCACATTCCATTTCATTCCATTCCACATTCCATTCCATTCCACTCCACGTTCCATTCAACATTCCATTGCACTCCACGTTCCATGCCACATTCCATTCCATTCCATTCCACATTCCATTCCACGTTCCATTCCATTCCAATCCACGTTCCATTCCACCTTCCATTCCACATTCCATTACACATTCAATTCCAAATTCCATTCCATTCTATTCCATATTTGATTCCACATTCCATTCCACATTCCATTCCATTCTGCATTCCATTCCACACCACATTTCATTACAGGTTCCATTCCACTCCATTGTACATTCCATTCCACATTCTATACCATTGCATTCCACATTCAATTCCACAATACATTCCACATTCCATTCTATTCCATTCCACATTCCATTCAATATTCCTTTCCATTTGATTCCACATTCCATTCCATTCCATTCCTGATTACTTTCTCCATTAAATTCCACTTTCCATTCCTCATTCCGTTCCATTAAATTCCACATTCCATTCCACATTCCATTGCACGTTCCATTCCACATTCCATTTCACATTGCTTTCCAGGTTTCATTCCATTCTATTCCACATTCCATTCCATTCCATTCCACATTCCATTCCATTCCATTCCACATTCTATTCCATTCCATTCCATTCCATTCCACATTCCATATGATTCCTTTCCATTCCACATTCAATTCCTTTCCATTACACATTCCATTCCATTACATTCCACATTCAATTCCATTTCATTCCATTCCACATTCCATTCCATTTCATTCCATTCCATTCTCATTCCATTATACATAACATTCCGTTCCATTCTACATTGTGTTACATTCCATTCCACATTTCATTACGTTCCATTCCACATTCCATTCCGTGTTCAATTCCACGTTCCATTCCACGTTCCATTCCGTGTTCCATTCCACGTTAAATTCCATGTTCCATTCCACTTTCCATTCCATTCCATTCCAGATTCCACTGCACACTCCATTCCATTCCATTCCATATTCCATACCATTAAATTACATTCCATTACATAGTACATTCCATTCCAAATTCCATTCCACATTCCATTCCATTCCATTCTATGTTCCTTCCACATTCCATTACACTTTGCTTTCCAAGTTCCATTCCACTTTCCCTTCCAGCTTCCATTCCATTTCAGTCGACTTTCCATTCCATTCCTTTCCGCGTTCCATTTAATTCCATTCCACATTCCATTCCACATTTCATTTCACTTTCAATTCCACTTTCCATTTCACATTCCATTCCATTCCATTCCATTCAATTCCACTTTCCCTTTGTTTCCAATCTATATTCCATTCCTTTGCGTTGCACACTAAATTCCATTCCATGCCACATTCCATTCCATTCCATTCCATTCCATTCTACATTCCACACCATTCCATTACATTCCACATTCTGTTCTTTCCCTTTCAAATTCCATTCGATTCCTTTCCACATTCCATTCCATTACATTCCATTCCACATTCCTTTCCACATTCCTTTCCCTTTCATTCCACATTCCGTTCCATTACATTGCTCATTCCATTCCCTGTTCCATTCAATGATCCATTCCACGTTCCTTTCCATTCCATTCCACGTTGCTTTCCAAATTCCTTTACAGTGCATTCCACGTTCCATTCCACATTGCATTCCACATTCCATTCCAATTTCCACCCCATGTTCCATCCATTCACTTCCACATTCCATTCCACGTTCTTTTCCACTTTCCATTCCTTTCCATTCTACGTTCCTTTCCACATTCCATTGCACATTGCTTTCCAAGTTCCATTTCACATTCTATTCCATGTTCCATTCCACTTTCCATTCCACGTTGCATTCCATTTTCCATTTCATTCCACTCCACGTTCCATTCCACTTTCCATTCCATTCCATTCCACATTTCATTCCACAGTCCTTTCCACGTTCCATTTCACATTCCATTCCACTCCATTCCACAATCCATTCCACGCCATTCCTAATTCTATTGCACTTTCCATTCCATTCCGTTCCACATTCCATTCCACTTTGCATTCCATTCCATTTCACATTCTGTTCCACATTTCATGGCATTCCTGTCCACATTACATTCCACATTCCATTACAGATTCCTTTCCATTCCGTTACACAATCCATTCCACATTCCAATGCATTCCAGTCCACATTCCATTCCACATACAATTCCATTCCATTCCGTTCCACATTCCATTCAATTCCAATCCAAATTTCATTTAACATTTCATTCCATTACATTCCACATTCTATTCCACATTCCATTCCATTCCATTCCACATTCCATTCCATTCCATTCCACGTTCCATTCCATTCCATTCCACATTCCATTCCATGTCATTCCACATTCCATTCCACATTTCATTATTTCCATTCCACATTCCATTCCATTCCTTTCCTCATTCCATTACACGTTCCATTCCATTCCATTCCTCTTTCCATTCCACATCCCATTTCAATACTTTCCACATTCCATTCCATAATATTCCACATTACATTCCATAATATTCCACATTCCAGTCCACATTCCATTCCACATTCCATTCCTTTCCATTCCACACTGCATTCCATGACATTCCTCTTTCCATTACTCATTCCAATCCACATTCCATTCCACGTTCCATGCCACGTTCCATTCCAAGTTCCACTCCATTCCATTACACATTCCATTCCACCTTCCATTCCATTCTATGGAACATTCTGTACCATTCCGTTACAATCCATTCCACATTCCGTTCCATTTCATTCCAAATTCCATTACATATTCCATTCCACATTCAATTCCATTCCATTCAATATTCCATTCCATTCCATACTACATTGCATACAATTCCATTCCATTCCTTTACACATTCCATTCCTCTCCATTACGCATTCCATTATACATTAAATTCCACCTTCCATTCCACATTTCCTCCCATTCCACTCCAGGTTCCATTCCATGTTCCATTCCACGTTCCTTTCCAGAATCCATTCCATTCCATTTAACATTGCATTCAACATTCCATTCCATTGCTTCCCATTCCACATTCCGTTCCAGTCCAAATTCTATTCCATTCCATTGCATTCCACATTTCATTCCATTCCATTCCGCATACCTTTCCATTCAATTCCACATTCCATTCCATCCCATTCCACTTTCCATTCCACATTCCTTTCCTCGTTCCATTCCACCTTCCATTCCACGTTTCATTCCATACCATTCTGCGTTCCATTCCATTCCATTCCATGTTCCATTTCATGTCGTTCCATTTTCCACTCCGCATTCCATTTCGAGTTCCTTTCCATTCTATTCCGTTCCATTCCACACTCCATTCTGTTCCATTCCACATTCCATTCCATTCCATTTCACATTCCATTCCTTTCCATTCCACATTCTATTCCATATTCCATTCCGTTCCTTTCCACATTCTATTCCACACTCCATTCCACATTCCGTTACACATTCCATTCCGTTCCATTTAACATTCTTTTCCACATTCCATTACACATTCCATTCAACATTCCATTCCACATTCCATTCCATTCCATTTCACATTCCATTTCGTTCCTTTCCACATCCCTTTCCACATTCCATTCCACATTTCTTTCCATTCCTTTCCACATTCCATTCCACATTCGATTGCATTCCATTCCACATTCCATTGCATTCCATTCCACATTCCATTAAACATTCCATTGCACATACCATTCCTTTCCATTCCACATTCCATTCCATTCCATTCCACATTCCGTTCCACATTCCATTCCATAATCCATTCCTTTCCATTACACATTTAGTTCCAAATTGCATTCCACTCCATTTCACATTCCATTTCATTCCATTCCACCTTCCTTTCCACTTTGCTGTCCAGGTTCCTTTCCACCCTCCATTCCATGTTCCATTCCATTTCATTCGATGTTTCATTCCATGTTCTGCTCCTTTTCATTCCACGTTCCACTCCATTCCATTCCACTTTCAATTCAGATTTCCATTTCTCGTTCCATTCCACATTCCATTTCACATTCCACTCCATTCCATTCCATTCCTTTCTACATTCCATTCCACATTCCATTCCATTACTTTCCACATTCCATTCCGCATTACATTTCACATTCCATTCCATTCAATTCCAGTTTCCATTCCATACCCATTGCATTCCATTACACTTTCAATTCTACATTCAATTCCATCCCATTTCACATTCCATTCTACATTCCATTCCAAATTCCATTCCGTTCCATTCCACATTCCTTCCCACACTCCATTCCATTCCATTCCACACTCCATTGAACATTCTATTCCACATTCCATTCCATATTCAATTACACTTTTCTTGCCGTTCCATTCCACTTTCCATTCCACACTCCATTCCAGATTCCATACTACATTGCATTCCGTTCTATTCCACATTCCTTTCCTCAATCCATTCCACGTTCCATTACACATTCCTTTCCATTCCATTCCACATTCCATTCCATCCCATTCCGCATTCCATTCCACGTTCCATTCCATTCCATTCCACATTCCATTCCATCCCATTCCACATTCCATTCCACGTTCCATTCCATTCCATTCCACATTCCATTCCATCCCATTCCACATTCCATTCCACGTTCCATTCCACATTCCATTCCACGTTCCATTCCATTCCATTCCTCGTGCCATTCCATTCCATTCCACTTTCCATTTCATGTCGTTACACGTTGCATTCCACATTCCATTTCACATTCCATTCCACTTTCCATTCCGTTGCATTCCACTTTCCTTTGCACATTCCATTCCACATTCCATTCCACATTGCATTCTGTTCCATTCCACATTCCTTTCCATTCCATTCCACATCCTGTTCCATTCCATTCCATTCCATTCCACATTTCATTCCATTGAATTCCGCATTCCATTCCATTCCATTCCATTCCAATCCACATTCCACTCCATTGCATTCCTTACAACATTCTATTCCTTTACATTCCATATTCCATTCCATTCATTTAACATTCATTTCCATTTAACATTCCATTCCACGTTCCATTCTACGTTGCATTCCACTTTCTATTCCATGTTCCATTCCTTGTTCCATTCCTTTCCAGTCCACTTTCCATTCCATTCTATTCCACTTTCCATTCCATGTAGCATTGCGTTCCAGTCCACATTCCACGTTGCATTCCACTTTCTATTCCATGTTCCATCCCTCGTTCCATTCCTTTCCAGTCCACATTCCATACCATTCCATTCCACAAAGCATTCCATTCCAGTCCACATTCCATTCCACGTTGAATTCCATTCTATTTAAATATCCCATTCCTTTCCACTTTCCATTCCGCCTTCCATTCTATTCCACCTTCCATTCCTTTCCATTCTACATTCCATTGCATATCCCATTCCGCACTGCATTCCACATTCCATTCCACGTTCCATTCCACGTTCCTTTCCAAGTTGCATTTCACTTTCCATTCCATTCCATTCCACTTTCCATTCCACATTCTGTTGTATTCCGTTCCATTTTCCATTTCACATTCCGTTCCACATTCCATTCCACATTCCATTGCATGCCATTCCTCATTCTTTTCCTTTCCATTCCATGTTCCATTCCTTTCCATTCCACATTACATTCCACATTCCATTCCACGTCCCTTTCCACATTCCATTCCACGTTCCATTCCACGTTCCATTCCATTCCACGTTCCATTCCCCGTTCCATTCCACGTTCCACTCCACATTCCATTCAGCCTTCCATTCCATTCCATTCCACGTTCAATTCCACTTTCCATTCCACATTCCATTCCATGATCCACTCCACATTCCATTGCATTCCATTCCACGTTCCATTCCTTGTTCCATTCCACTACATTCCACGTTCCTTTCCAAATTCCATTCCACTTTCCATTCCAAACCATTCTACATTTAATTACATTCCATTCCACATTCCTTTCCATTCAATTCCACAGTCAATTCGACATTCCATTCCACATTCCATTCCATTCCTTTCTATTTCACTTTCCATTCCACATTCCATTCCACATTCCATTCCACATACCATTACATTCCATTCCACATTCCATTTAACTTTCCATTGAACATTCCATTCTATTCCATTCCATTCCACATTCCATTCCACATTCCGTTCCACTTATTGTTCCATTCCTGTACACATTCCATTCCACATTCCTTTCCATTCCACATTCCATTCCATTCCACATTCCATTCCATTCCTTTCCACATTCCATTCCACATTCCATTCTATTCCATTCCATCTTCCATTCCACGATCCTTTCCACATTCCTTTGCATATTCCATTCCTCATTGCGTTCCATTCCATTCAACATTCCATTCCAAATTGCATTTCATTGCATTCCACATTTCATTGCACCTTCCATTCCATTCCATTCCACATTCCATTCCACGTTACATTCCACGTTACATTCCACTTTCCATTCCACGTTCCATTCCATATTCCATTCCGCAATCCATTCCGTTCCATTCCACCTTCCATTCCACATTCCGTTCCACATTCCAGTCCACATTCCATTCCATTCCATTCCAATTTCCGTTCCATTAAATTCCATACCATTCCACTCCACATTCCATTCCATTCCATTCCATGCCATGCCATTCCACATTCCATTCCTTTCCATTCCATTCCACTTTCCTTTCCACATTTCATTCCATTCCATTCCACATTCCATTCCACAATCAGTACCACATTCCATTCCACTGTCCGTACCATATTCCATTCCATTTCATTCCACATTCCATTCCATTACATTCCACATTCCATTCCACCTTCCATTCCACTTTCCATTCCTTTTAATTTCACGTTTCATTCCGCGTTCCATTGGACTTTCCATTCTACTGTCCATTCCAAGTTCTTTACCATTCCATTCCATGTTGCATTCCATGTTCTGTTCCATTCCATTCTACATTCCATTCCATTCCATTCCACATTCCATTCCATTCCTTTCCACTTTCCATTACATTCCATTCCACGTTCTCTTTCACTTTGCGTTACGTTTTCCATTCAACGTTCCTTTCCATTCCATTCCACGTTCCATTCCCTTCAATTCCACGTTCCATTCCATTCAATTCCACTTTCCATTTCTTTCCATTCCATGTTCCATTCAACATTCCATTTCACATTGCATTCCTCCTTCCATTCCAATCCATTCCATTACATTCCACATGACTTTCCATTCCATTCCACTTCCAATTCCATTCAATTCCACATTCCATTCCATTCCATATTCCATTCAATTCCATTCCACATTCCATTCCGTTCCAAAGCATTCCATTACACACTCCATTCAACATTCCATTCCATTCCATGCCACTTTCGATTATATTCCATTCTGCCGTAAATTCCATTCCATTCCACATTGCATTCCATTCTATTCCATTTCACCTTACATAACATTCGATTCCGCACTCAATTCATTTCCATTCCACATTCCATTCCACTCCATTCCACATTCCATTCTATTGAATTCCAGATTCAATTCCATTTCATTCCACATTCCATTCCATTCCATTCCATTCCATTCCATATTCCGTTCAATTCAATTCCACATTCCATTCCATTACATTACATTCCGTATTCCATTCCATTCCATTCCACATTCCATTCCATTCCATACCATTCCATTACACATTATGTTCAACATTCCATTCCATTCCATGCCACATTCCATTATAGTACATTCCTCAGTAAATTCCATTCCATTACACATTGTATTTCATTCCATTCCATTTCACTTTCGATTCCATTCCATTCCACGTTAAATTCAATTCCATTCCACATTCGGTTACATTCCTTTCCACCTTCCATTCAATTCCATTCCACATTGAATTCCATTCCTTTCCATTTCACACTCCATTCCATTCCATTCTACTCTACGTTTTATTCCATTCCGCATTGCCTTTCATTCCTTTCCATTCCACATCTCATTCCATTCCATTCCACATCTCATTCCATTCCATTCCATTCCATTGCACTTTCCATTCCACATTCCATTACATTAAATTCCACCTTCCATTCCATTCCATTTCACATTCCATTCCACACCACTTTCCATTCCATGACACGTTACATTGCACATTCGATTACATTCCTTTCCACATTCCATTCCATTACATTCCACGTTCCATTCCACATTACATTGAACATTACCTTCCACATTCCATTCCATTCCATTCCACATTGCATTCCACATTCCGTTGCAGTCTATTCCACATTCCATTCATCATTCCCTTCCACATTCCACTGCATTCCATTCCACATTCCCTACCACATTCCATTCCATTCCATTCCACAATCAATTCCATTACATTCCACATTCTTTTCCACTTTACATACCACTTTCCATTCCATTCCATTCAACGTTACATTTTACGTTCCATTGGACGTTCCATTCTATGATACATTTGACGTTCCTTTTCTTTCCATTTAACGTTTCTTTCCAGGTTCCAATGCATTGCATTCAAATTTTTATTCCATTCCATTCCGCATTACAATCCAATCCTTTCCACTTTTCATTCCATTCCATTGCATGTTCCCTTCCACTTTGCATTCCACTTTCCATTCCACGTTCCATTCCATTCCATTCCACGTTCCATTGTATTGCATTTCACGTTTCATTACATTCCATTCCACGTTCCATTCCACATTCCATTTCACATTCCATTCTACCTTCCATTGCGTTCCACTCCATTTCACAAACCATTCCATTTCATTCCTCTTCCCGTTCCATTCAATTCCACATTCCATTCCATTCCCTTACATTCCATTCTAAATTCGATTCCATACCATTCCGCTTTTCATTCCATTCCACATTCGATTCCATTCCATTCCACATTCTATTCGATTCCATTCCGCATTACATTCCATTCCGTTCCATTCCTTGTCATTCCATATTCCACACCGTTCCATTCCATTCCACATTGAATTCCTTTCCATTCCACATACCATTCCATTGCATTCCACATTGCATTCCTATCCATTCCACATTCTTTCAATTCCATTCCACATTCCACTCGATTACATTTCTTTCCATTCCACGTTCCATTCCGCCTTTTATTACATTGCATTCCACATTCCATTCCATTCCATTCCATTTTCCATTCCAACTTCCATTCCATGATCCATTCCATTCCAATCCTTTCCACATTCCACACCATTCCGTTCCATTCCTTTTCGGATTCCATTCCATTCCATTGCACATTCTGTTCCACATTCCATTCCATCTCATTACACATTCCATTCCTTTCCATTCCATTCTATATTCCATTGCTTTACATTCCACATTTCATTTAACATTACATTCCACGTTCCATTCCACATTGAATTCCAAGTTCCTTTCCAGATTCCATTCCACATTCCCTTCCACTTTCCATTCCATTCCATTCCACATTTCATTCCACATTCCATACCACATTCCTTTCCATTCCATTCCATTACACATTCCATTTCATTACATTACACGTACCATTCCATTCCATTCCACGTTCCATTCCACTTACCATTGGACTTTACATTCCACTTTCCGTTCCACGTTGTATTGCATTCCATTGCATTCCATGTTCCACTCCAAATTTCATTCCATTAAATTAAACGTTCCATTCCATTCAATTCCAAGTTGCATTCCATTCCATTCCACGTTCCACTCCACGTTCCATTCCACGTTCCATTTCATTCCATTCCACGTTCCATTCTATATTCCGTTTCACATTCCATTCCACCATCCATTCCATTCCATTCCATTCCACATTCCATTTCACATTCCATTCCACCTTCCGTTCCACTCCATTCTTTGCAATCCACATTGCATTCCATTCAATTCCACTTCACATTCCATTCACTTCCTCATTCCATTCCATTCCAATATATTCCAATCCATTCCATTCCATATTCCATTACACTACATTTCACATTACATTCCATTCCATTCCATTCCGCGTTCCATTCCTTTCCATTCCATTCCACATTCCATACCATTCCATTCAATTCCACATTCCATTCGACGTTCCATCGAATTCCATTCCACATTCCATTCCATTCCATTCCATATTCCATTCCACATTCCTTTCCATTCCATTCCAAATTCCATCCCATTCCAATCCATTCCATTCCTGATTCCTTTCCATTCTGTTACACTTTCTATTTCACATTCCATTCCATTCCATTCCACATTCCTTTCCACATTCCATTCCATTCCATTCTACATTCCATTCCATTCCACATTCCATTCCATTCCATTCCACGTTCCATTCCTTTCTATTCCGTTCTACTTTCCATTCCACGTTCCATTCCACATTCCATTCCATGTTCCATTCCAATCAATTCCACGTTCCATTCCACATTCCATTCTACGTTCCATTCCATGTTCCATTCCAAATTCCATTACAAGTTCCATTCCATTCCATTCCATTCCCCGTTCCATTCCACATTGCATTCCACTTTCCAGTCCACATTCCATTCCACATTCCATTCCACATTCCATTCCACATTCCATTTCTCATTCCATTCCGCATTCCATTCGATTCCATTCCACACTCCTTTCCACATTGCATTCCATTACAGTCCACATTCTAATCGACATTCCATTCCATTCCTTTCCACATTCCATTGCATTCTATTCCATTTTCCATTCCACTTTACATTCCACGATCAATTCTATTGCATTCCTTCTTCCATTCCACATTCCATTATAGAATCGATTCCACATACCATTCCATTTCACATTCCATTCCACTTTGCATTCCATTCCAGTCCACATTCCATTCCACTTTCAATTCAATTCCATTCCATATTCCGTTTAATGCCATTCCACATTTCATTCCATTCCATCTCTCATTCCATTCCATTCCATTCCACATTCCATTCCATCCAATTCCACATTCCATTCCATTCCATTCCACATTCCATTCCACATTCCATTCAATTCCATTCCACATTCCATTCCACATTCCATTCCTCATTCCATTCCGCATTCCATTCGATTCCATTCCACATTCCATTCCACATTGCACTCCATTACAGTCCACATTCTGATCGACATTGCATTCCATTCCATTCCACATTCCATTGAATTCCAGTCCACTTTCCATTCCACTTTCCATTCCGCACTCAATTCTATTGCATTCCAGCTTCCATTCCACATTCCATTATAGAATCGATTCCAGATTCCATTCCATTCCATTTCACATTCCATTCCACATTGCCTTCCATTCCAGTCCACTTTCCATTCCACATTCAATTCCATTCCATTCCACATTCCATTCTATTGCTTTCCATTCCACATTGCATTCCATTCCATTCCACATTTCGTTCCATTCCTTTCCACTTTTGATGCCACATTACATTCCATTCCTTTCCACATTATATTCCACGTTCCATTCTATGTTCCATTCCACGATCCGTTACACGTTCCATTCCATTCCATTCCACATTTCATTGCACATTCCATTCCTTTCTATTCCACATTCTATTCTGCATTGCATTGCACGTTCTATTCCATTCCATGTTCCATTCCACGTTCCATTCCATTCCTTTCCACATTCCATTTTACATTCCATACCATTCCTTTCAATTCTATTCCACATTCTATTCCACGTTCCATTCCACATTCCATTCCACATTCCATTCCATTCCATTCCATTCCATTCTGCATTCCATTCCACATTGCATTCCATTCCCTTCCACCTTCCATTCCATTCCATTCCACGTTCCGTTCAACGTTCCGTTCCTTTCATTCCGTATTCCATTCCACATTCCATTCCATTTGATTCCAATTTCCATTCCATTCCAATCCATGTTCTATTGCACGTTCCATTATGCTTTCCATTACATTCCATTCCGCCTTCCATTCCACATTCCATTGCTTTCCTCGTTGCTTTCCACATTCCATAACACATTCCATTCCACATTCCATTCCACATTCCATTGCATTCCATTCCACATTCCATTGCATTCCATTCCACATTCCATTTCATTCCATTTCACTTTCCATTCCATTCCTTTTCACATTCAATTCCATTCCACATTCCATTCCAAATTCCATTCCATTCCATTCCACATTCCATGCCACATTGCATTCCACCTTGCGTTCCATTCCATTCCACATTCCTTTCCACATTCCATTGCATTCCATTCCATATTCCATTCCATGTTCCATTACTTTCTATTCAACCTTCCATTCCACGTTTAATTCCACCATCCATTCCATTCCTTTCCACGTTCCATTACACGTTCCACTACATATTTCATTCCATTTCCCTTTAACTCTCCATTCCACTTTCCATTATAATCCATTCCAGATTGCATTCCACATTGCATTGTATTCCATTCCACATTCCAATACACATTCCATTTCATTCCCTTTTAAAATTCCTTTCCATTCCATTCCACATTCCACTCCATTCCACTCCATTCCACATTACATTCCACGTTCCATTCCATGATCCATTCCACGTTCCATTCCATTCCATTACACGTTCCATTCTACCTTCCATTCAACATTCCATTCCACATTCCATTCAACCTTCCGTTCCATTCCATTCCACGTTCAAATTCACTTTCCATTCCACATTCCATTCCATGTTCCATTCCACATTACATTGCATTCCATTCCACGTTCCATTCCAACTTCCATTCCACTCCCTTCCACGTTCCTTTCCACATTCCATTCCGCGTTTTATTCCTTTCGACATTCCATTCCGCATTCCATTCCACATTCCATTCCATTCCATTCCACATTCCATTCCACATTCCTTTCCATTCCATTCCAAATTCCATCCCATTCCAATCCATTCCATTCCTGATTCCTTTCCATTCTGTTACACTTTCTATTTCACATTCCATTCCATTCCATTCCACATTCCATTCCATTCTGTTACACTTTCTATTTCACATTCCATTCCATTCCATTCCACATTCCATTCCACATTCCATTCCATTCCATTCCACATTCCATTCCATTCCATTCCACGTTCCATTCCTTTCTATTCCGTTCTACTTTCCATTCCACGTTCCATTCCACATTCCATTCCATGTTCCATTCCATTCAATTCCACGTTCCTTTCCACATTCCATTCTACGTTCCATTCCATGTTCCATTCCAAATTCCATTACAAGTTCCATTCCATTCCATTCCATTCCATTCCACTTTCCATTCCACATTGCATTCCACTTTCCAGTCCACATTCCATTCCACATTCCATTGAACATTCCATTCCACATTCCATTCTGTCCCATTCCACATTCCATTCCGCATTCCATTCCTCATTCCATTCCGCATTCCATTCTATTCCATTCCCCACTCCGTTCCACATTGCATTCCATTACAGTCCACATTCTAATCGACATTCCATTCCATTCCATTCCACATTCCATTGCATTCCATTGCATTTTCCATTCCACTTTCCATTCCACGATCAATTCTATTGCATTCCTTCTTCCATTCCACATTCCATTATAGAATCGATTCCACGTACCATTCCATTTCACATTCCATTCCACTTTGCATTCCATTCCAGTCCACATTCCATTCCACTTTCAATTCAATTCCATTCCATATTCCGTTCAATGCCATTCCACAATTCATTCCATTCCATCTCTCATTCCATTCCATTCCATTCCACATTCCATTCCATCCAATTCCACATTCCATTCCATTCCATTCCACATTCCATTCCACATTCCATTCCACATTCCATTTAGTTCCATTCCACATTCCATTCCACATTCCATTCCTCATTCCATTCCACATTCCATTCCACATTGCACTCCATTACAGTCCACATTCTAATCGACATTGCATTCCATTCCATTCCACATTCCATTGAATTCCAGTCCACTTTCCATTCCACTTTCCATTCCACACTCAATTCTATTGCTTTCCAGCTTCCATTCCACATTCCATTATAGAATCAATTCCAGATTCCATTCCATTACATTTCACATTCCATTCCACATTGCCTTCCATTTCAGTCCACATTCCATTCCACATTCAATTCCATTCCATTCCACATTCCATTCTATTGCATTCCATTCCACATTGCATTCCATTCCATTCCACATTTCGTTCCATTCCTTTCCACTTTTGATGCCACATTACATTCCATTACTTTCCACATTATATTCCACGTTCCATTCTATGTTCCATTCCACGATCCGTTACACGTTCCATTCCATTCCATTCCACATTTCATTGCACATTCCATTCCATTCCATTCCACATTCTATTCTGCATTCCATTGCCCGTTCTATTCCATTCCATGTTCCATTCCACGTTCCATTCCATTCCTTTCCACATTCCATTTTACATTCCATACCATTCCTTTCAATTCTATTCCACATTCTATTCCACGTTCCATTCCACATTCCATTCCACATTCCATTCCATTCCATTCCATTCCATTCTGCATTCCATTCCACATTCCATTCCATTCCCTTCCACCTTCCATTCCATTCCATTCCACGTTCCGTTCAACGTTCCATTCCATTTCATTCCGTATTCCATTCCACATTCCATTCCATTTAATTCCAATTTCCATTCCATTCCAATCCATGTTCTATTGCACGTTCCATTATGCTTTCCATTACATTCCATTCCGCCTTCCATTCCACATTCCATTGCTTTCCTCGTTGCTTTCCACATTCCATACCACATTCCATTCCACATTCCATTCCACATTCCATTGCATTCCATTCCACATTCCATTTCATTCCATTTCACTTTCCATTCCATTCCTTTTCACATTCAATTCCATTCCACATTACATTCCAAATTCCATTCCATTCCATTCCACATTCCATGCCACATTGCATTCCACCTTGCGTTCCATTCCATTCCACATTCCTTTCCACATTCCATTGCATTCCATTCCATATTCCATTCCACGTTCCATTACTTTCTATTCAACCTTCCATTCCACGTTCAATTCCACAATCCCTTCCATTCCTTTCCACGTTCCATTACACGTTCCACTGCATATTTCATTCCATTTCCCTTTAACTCTCCATTCCACTTTCCATTATAATCCATTCCAGATTGCATTCCACATTGCATTGTATTCCATTCCACATTCCAGTACACATTCCATTTCATTCCCTTTTAAAATTCCTTTCCATTCCATTCCACATTCCACTCCATTCCACTCCATTCCACATTACATTCCACATTCCATTCCATGATCCATTCCACGTTCCATTCCATTCCATTCCACATTCCATTCTACCTTCCATTTAACATTCCATTCCACATTCCATTCAACCTTCCATTCCATTCCATTCCACGTTCAAATCCACTTTCCATTCCACATTCCATTCCATGTTCCATTCCACATTCCATTGCATTCCATTCCACGTTCCATTCCAAGTTCCATTCCACTCCCTTCCACGTTCCTTTCCACATTCCATTCCGCGTTTTATTCCTTTCGACATTCCTTTCCACATTCCATTCCACATTCCATTCGAATTCAATTCCACATTCAATTCGACATTACATTCCACATTCCAATCCATTCCTTTCTATTCCACATTCGATTCCACTCCATTCCATTCCATTATATTTTGCATTCCGTTCCATTCCATTCCAAATACCACTACATTCCTTTCCATTCGACATTCCATTCCATTCCATTCCACATTCCATTCAGTTCCATTCTACATTCCATTCCAAGTTCCACTCCACTTTGCATTCCACTTTCCATTCCACGTTGCATTCCACATTGCATTCCCTTGCATTCCACATTCCATTCCATTCCATTCCACTTTCCATTACACGTTCCATTCCATTCAGTTCCATTCTACATTCCATTCCAAGTTCCACTCCACTTTGCATTCCACTTTCCATTCCACATTACATTCCACGTTCCATTCCCTTCCATTCCACATTCCATTCCCTTCCATTCCACTTTCCATTACACGTTCCATTCCACAATGCATTCCTCGATTCATTCCACGTTCCATTCCACATTCCATTTCTTTCCACTCCACTTTCCATTCCATTGCCTTACACATTCCATTCCTTTCCATTCCATTCCATTGCACATTCCATTCCACATTCCATTCCCTTCTATTTCAGATTCCATTCTATTCCATTCCACAATTCATTCCACGTTCCTTTCCAATACATTCCACATTCCATTCTACACTGCATTCCATTCCAGACCATATTCCATTCCACACCCCATAACATTCCATTTAAACATTCCATTCCATTCCATTCCACATTGCATTCCAGATTCCATTCCATTTCACACTGCATTCCACATTCCATTACACATTCCATTCCATTCCATCCCACATTCCATTCCACATTCCAATCCATTCCATTCCACGTTCCATTCCAAGTTCCATTCCCCATTCCATTCCATTCCATTCCACATTGCATTCCACATTTCATTCCATATTCCATACCATTCCATTGCACATTGCATTCCACAATCTATTCCATTCATTTCCCCATTCAATTCCATGTTGCTTTCCACGTCCCATTCCCTATTAAATTCCACATTTCTTTGCATTCCACTCCACATTGCATACCACATTCCATTCCACATTCCATACCATTCCGTTGCATATTCCATTTCACTATCCATTGGATTGAATTCCACATTCAATTCCATGTTCCATTCCACATTCAATTCCACAATCCATTCCACATTGCATTCCACATTCCATTCCATTCCATTCTATTACACTTTCCATTCCATTCCATTCCACTCTCCATTCCACATTGCATTCCACATTCCATTCCATGTTCCATTCCATTCCATTCGACATTCCATTCCATTCCAGTCCACATTCTATTCCATTCAATTCCACATTCCATTAGAGTACATTCCATTACATTCCACATTCCATTCCATTCCATTCCATTCCACATTCCAATCCATTCCATTCCATTCCAAATTCCATACCATTCATTCCACATTAAATTCCACTCCATTGCACATTCCATTCCATGTTGCATTCCACGTTCTATCCCATGTTCCATTCCTCGTTTCGTTCCTTTCCATTGCACATTCCATTCTATTCCATTACACATCGCATTCCATTCCATTCCACATTTCAATAATCGTTCTATTCCATTGAATTGCACGTTCCATTCTACATTCCATTCTGCATTCCATTCCATTCCATTCCACATTCCATTCCACGTTCCATTCCACGTTACATTGCACTTTCCTTTCCACTTTCCATTCCATATTCCATTCCGAAATCCATTCCGTTCCATTTCATGTTCCATTCCACATTCCATTCCACATTCCATTGAACATTCCTTTCCACATTCCATTCCACATTCCATTGAACATTCCATTCCACATTCCATTCCATTCCATTCCATTTCATATTCCATTCCACATAGTGTTCCATTCCAGTACACATTCCATGCCACATTCCTTTCCATTCAATTTAAATATTCCATTCCATTCCACATTCCATTCCACATTCCTTTCCACATAGTGTTCCATTCCACTACACATTCCCATCCATTCCATTTAAACATTCCATTCCATTTCAAATTCCATTCAATCCCACATTCCATTCCAATCCATTCCACATTCCATTCCACATTCCATTCCATTCCGTTCCATCTTCCATTCTATGCTCCATTCCACATTCCTTTGCACAATGCATTCCTCATTGCATTCCATTCCATTCCACTTTCCATTCCATTCCACGTTCCTTTCCATTCCATTGCAAATTGAAGTGGACATTCTATTACATTCCATTCCCCACTCCATTCCACTTTCGATTCCATTCCATTCTACCTTTTATTGCAAGTTCCTTTCCACATTCCATTCCACAATGCATTCCACATTCCATTCCATTCCATTCCACTTTCCATTCTACATTCCATTCCACATTCCATTCCACATTCCATTCCTTTCCATTCAACGTTCCATTCCACATTCCATTCCACGTTCTGACATATTCCATTCCACCTTTCATTGAGAATTCCATTCAACATTCCATTCCTTTCCATTCCACACTCCATTCTGCATTCCATTCCATTCCACATTCCATACCACATTCCATCCCGCATTCCATTCCATTCCATTCCGCGTTTCATTGCACATCCCACTCCATTCCATTCCACGTTCCACTCCTCATTCCATGCCAATACCATTAGATTGTATTCAACATTCCATTCCACATTCAATTCCACTTTCCATTTCACATTCCATTCCATTCCATTCCACTTTCCATTCCACGTTCCATTCCACATTCCATTACTCGTTCCACTCCACTTTCCATTCCATTCCATTCCATGTTACATTTCACAATCAATTCCATTCCATTCCACGTTCCATTCCATTCCATTCCACTTTCCATTCCACATTCCATTTCACATTCCGTTCCATTCCGTTCAATTCCATTCCACCTTCTATTCCATTGCATTCCACATTCCATTCCACATTCCATACCACGTTTCATTCCATTTCATTCCACGTTGCATTCCACTTTCCATTAGGCGTTCCATTCCTCTTTCCTTTTCATTCCATTCAATGTTCTGTTCCATATTCCATTCCATTCCATTTCACATTCCATTCCATTCCTTTCCACATTCCATTCCTTTCCATTCCACATTCCATTACATTCCCTTATACTATCCATTCCACTTTCCTTTCCACTTTCCATTCCACGTTCCTTTCAATGTTCCATTACATTCCATTCCACTTTCCATTCCACTCGATTCCGAGATCCATTTCATTCCATTCCACGTTCCATTCCTCATTCCATTTCATATTCCATTCCACCTTCCTTTCCATTACATTCCATTGCATTTCACATTCCATTCCATTACATTCCACTTTCCAATCAATTCAATTCCGCAATCCATTCCATTCCATTTCATTCGTTTTGACATTGCATTGCATTCCATCACATTCCATTCCACATTCCATTCCATTCCATTCCATTCCAATTCAGATTCCATAAATTTCCATTCCATTCCGCATTCCATTCCTTTCCATTCCACATTCCATTCCATTTCACTCCACATTCCTTTCAATTCCATTCCATTCCATTCCATTCCACTTTCCATTACACATTCCATTACACATTCCATTCCATTCCTTTCCTCATTCCATTCCATTTCTTTTCCATTCCACATTCCATTTCATGTTCCATTCCACGTTGCCTTCCACCTTCCATTCCATTCCATTACATATTCCACACCATTCCATTCCATTCCATTCCGGAATTCATTCTATTCCAATCCACATTCTATTCCACATTCGATTCCTTTCCATTCCAGATTTCATTGCACATTCCATTCCAAATTCCCTTCCCTTCCATTCCACACTCCATTCCACATTCCAGTCCTCATTCCATTCCACATTCCGTTCCACGTTCCATTGCATTCCATTCCACGTTCCATTTCATCTTCCATTCCATTCCATCGCAGGTTCCATTCCACATTCCTTTCCACATTCCATTCCATGCTCCATTCCACATTCCTTTCCACGTTCCATTCCACCTTCCAATGCAAGTTCCATTCCACGTTCCAATCCGTTTCATTCCACGATCCATTCGACATTCCATTCCATTACTTCCCACTTTCCATTCCACATTCCCTTCCACATTCCTTTCCATAGTATATTCCGTTACATTCCATGTTCCATTCGACATCCCATTCCATTAAAATCCAGTTTTCATTCCACATTCCATTCCACATACCATTCCGGATTCCATTCCTTTCCATTCCACATTCCATTCCACATTCAATTCTATTCCAGTCCATATGCCATTCCACATTCCATTGCATTCTTTCCACATTCCATTCCATTCCATTACACATTCCATTCCACATTTTATTCCACATCCAATTCCTTTCCATGCCACATTCCATTCCACAATACATTCCGTTCCATTCCACGTTCCATTCCAGGTTCCATTCCACATTCCATTCCAGAATCCATTCCACAATCCATTCCATTCCATTCCAAGTTCCTTTCCACTTTCCGTTGCATTAGATTCCACGTTACATTCCACATTCCATTGCCCTTTGCATTCCACTTTCCATTCCATGTTCGTTTCCATGTTCCATTCGATTACATTCCATGATCCATTCCACATTCCATTGCACATTCCATTCCCCATTCCTTTCCGTTCCATTCCACATTCCATTCCTCATTCCATTCTTCATTATATTGTTCGCTCCATTCCACGTTCCATTCCAAGTTCCATTCCACGTTCCATTCCATTAAATTCCACGTTGCATTCCACAATCCATTCCATTCCACTTTCCTTTGCACAGTCCATTCCACATTACAGTCCACATTCTGTTCCGTTCCATTCCACATTCCATTCCACAGTCCATTCCACATTCCATTCCATATTCCATTCCATTCCTTTACAGTATATTCCACGTCTCATTACACTTTCCATTCCATTCCATTCCTTGTTCAATTCCACATTCCATTGACCATTCCATTCGACGTTCTATTCCATGTTCGATTCCACGTAACACTCCATTCCATTCCACTTTCCATTCCACGTTCCATTCGATTCAATTCCACTTTCCATTCCACATTCCATTCCATTCCATTCCACTTTCCTTTGCACATTCCCTTCCACATTCTCTTCCACATTGCCTTCCACATTACATTCCATTCTATTCCACATTCCACTCCATTGTACTCCAAATTCCATTAGATTCCATTCCATTCCATGCCTCTTTCCATTCCATTCCATTCCATGGCACATTCCACTCCATTGCATTCCACATTCCATTCCATCCTATTCCACATTCCATTCCATTCCATTTCACATTACATTCCACGTTCAATTTCACATTGCTTTCCACGTTCCATTCCATGTTCCATTCCTTGTTCCATTCCTTTCCATTCCACATTCTGTTCCATTCCATTCCACATTCCATTCAATTCCACTCCACATTCCATTCCATTCCACTCCACATTCCATTCCACATTCCATTCCATTCCATTCCACCTTCCATTACGCGTTCATTTCCACATTCAACTCCACGTTGTATTCCACATTCCATTCCATATTCCATTGCACATTCCATTCCATTCCATTCCACATTCCATTCCATTCCATGTTCCATTCCACATTCCATACCATTCCATTCCATTCCATTCCGGATTGCTATCCATTCCAATCCGCATTTTATTCCGCCTTCCATTCCTTTATATTCCACATCCCATTCCACATTCCATTGCATTCCGTTCCACATTCCATTCCTTTCCATTCCACATTCCATTCCTTTCCATTCCAAATTACATTCCACATTCTATTCCACGTCCCATTCCACCTTCCATTCCACATTCCATTCCACGTTCCATTCCACTCCATTCCACTTTGCATTCTACGTTCCATTCCTCATTCCATTACGCATTCCATTCCACGTTCCATTCCATTCCATTCCACGTTGCATTCCACATTCCTCTCCATTCCATTCCACATTCCATATCTTTCCATTCTATTCCATTCAACATTCCATTCCATTCCATACCACATTCTATTCCACATTCCAATCCATTCCGTTCGCATTCTTTTCCATTCCATTCCACATTCAATTCCGATTTCCATTCCATGTTCCATTCAACGTTCCATTCCACGTTCCATTTCGCATTGCATTCGATTCCATTTCGCATTCCATTCCATTTCATTACACATTCTATGCCATATTCCATTCCATTCCATTCCAGAGCCCATTCCACATTCCATTCCACTGCATTCCAAATTCCATTCTATTCCACTCCACATTCCATGCCACATACCATTCCACATTCCATTCCATTCCGTTACACATTCCATTCCATTCCTTTCCATTCTACTTTCCATTCCACGTTCCATTCCAAAGTCCCTTCCACATTCCATTCCACGTTCCACTCCACAGTCCTGTCCATTCCACTCCACTTTTCATTCCATTGCATTCCGCGTTCCATTCCACATTCCATTCCACATTCCATTCCACATTCCATTCAACATTCCACTTTACATTCCATTCCATTCCATTCCACTTTCCGTTCTTAATCCATTGCATTCCTTTCCACATTCCTTTCCACTTTCCATTCCATTCCATTCCACATTTCGTACCACATTTCATGCCTTATTCCATTCCACTTTCCATTCAACACTCCACTTCACATTCCATTCCATTCCATTCCACTTTCCGTTCTCAATCCATTGCATTCCTTTCCACTTTCCATTCCATTCCATTCCACATTTCATACCACATTCCATTCCACATTCCATTCCATGTTCCATTCCGCGTTCCATTCCACTTTCCATTCCATTCCATTCCATTCCATTACACGTTCCATTCCATTACATTCCATGTTTCAATTCATTCCGTTACACATTCCATTCACATTCCATTTCACATACCATTCCAAATTATATTTCACTTTCCATTCCATTCCATTCCATTCCACATTTCGTTGTAGTCCATTCCATTCCATTCCATGTTTCATTCCATCTCATTCCGCCTTCCTTTCCATTCCATTCCATTCCATTCCATTCTACATTCCATACCACATTCCATTCCACGTTCCATTCTGTTCCGTTCCACATTCCATTCCATTCCATTCCACATTCCTTTCCATTCTATTCCGCATTCCATTCCATTCTATTCCACATTCCATTCTACATTTGATTCTATTCCATTCCACATTCCTTTCCACATTCCATTGCACTCCATTCCACATTCCATTCCACATTCCATTCCACATTCTATTCCATTCCATTCCATTTTGCATGCCACATTCCATTCCATTCCTCTCCACCTTCTGTTCCACATTATATTCCATTTTGTTCCAGTGCACATTTCATTGCACACTCCATTCCGTTCCATTGCACATTACACTCCATCTATTCCACACTCTATTCCACATTCCATTCCATTCCATTCCATTCCACATATCTTTCCACATTCCATTCCTTTACATTCCACATTCCATTCCATTGCATTCCACATTCCTTTCCATTCAATTCCACTTTCCATGTCATTCCATTCCACATTGTATTCAAAATTCCATTCCATTCTATTTCACGTTCCGTTCCATTCCATTCCACATTCCATTCCATTCCATTCCATTCCACATTCCATTCCATTCCATTCCATTCCACATTCCATTCCAAATTCCATTCCATTCCATTCCACATTCCATTACGCATTCCATTCCATTCCATTCCACATTCAATTCCAGTCCATTCCACATTCCATTCCATTCCATTCGATACCACTTTGCATTCCACGTTCCATTTCATTCCAATCCACTTTCCATTGCACATTCCATTCCAATCCACTCCACATTCCATTCCACATTCCATTCCTTTCCTTTCCATTTCACTTTGCATTCCACATTACATTCCACATTCCATTCCATTTCATTCCACATTCCATTCCACGATCCATCCCACATTCCATTCCACATTCCACTCCACAGTCCTTTGTGTTCCATTCAACTTTCCATTCCGCTTTCCATTTCACATTCCATTCAACATTCCATATTCCATTCCACGTTCCATTCCTTTCCATTCCACATTTGAATCCACTTACCATTCTATTCAATTCCACATTTCATACCACATTCCATTCCACGTTTCATTCCTTGTTCCATTCCACGTTCCTTTCCATTCCATTCCTTTCCATTCCATTCCATTCCATTCCACTTTCCAATTCATTCCGTTCCACATTCCATTCCGCATTCCATTTCAAATTACGTTCCACATTCTATTTCACTTTAAATTCCATTCCATTCCACATTGCATTCCAAATTCCATTCCATTCCATTCCACATTCCATTACACATTCCATTCCATTCCACATTCAATTCCATTCCATTCCACATTCCATTCCATTCCATTCGATACCACTTTGCATTCCACATTCCATTTCATTCCAATCCACTTTCCATTGCACATTCCATTCCAATCCACTCCACATTCCATTCCACATTCCATTCCACATTCCATTCCATTCCTTTCCATTTCACTTTGCATTCCACATTACATTCCACATTCCATTCCATTTCATTCCACATTCCATTCCAGGATCCATCCCACATTCCATTCCACATTCCACTCCACAGTCCATTGTGTTCCATTCCACTTTCCATTCCACATTCCATTTCACATTCCATTCAACATTCCATATTCCATTCCACGTTCCATTCCTTTCCATTCCACATTAGAATCCACTTACCATTCTATTCAATTCCACATTTCATAGCACATTCCATTCCACGTTCCATTCCATGTTCCATTCCATGTTCCATTCCACTTTCCATTCCATTCCATTCCTTTCCATTCCATTCCATTCCATTCCATGTTCGAATTCATTCCATTCCACATTCCATTCTGCATTCCATTTCAAATTACGTTCCACATTCTATATCACTTTAAATTCCATTCCATTCCATTCCATTACACATTCCATTCCATTCCATTCCACATTCCATTCCACGTTCCATTCCACGATCCATTCCACATTCCATTCCACATTCCCTTCCACATTCATTTCCGTTCCATCCCACAATCCATTCCATTCCATTCCACATGCCATGCCATTGCATTCCACGTTCCATTCCACATTCCATTCCGTTCATTTCCGCCTTCCTTTACACATTCCATTCCACATTCTATTCCACTTTCCATTCCACATTCCATTCTACATTCCATTCCATTTCATTTCATATTCCATTCCACATTCCATTCCATTTCATTCCACCTTCCATTCCACATTACATTACACTTCATTCCACATTGCATTCCATTCCATTTCACATTCCATTCCATTCCATTCACAATCCATTCCATTCCAATCCACTTTCTGTTTCATCCCATTCCATTTCAGTCCACATTCTATTCAATTCCATTATATTCCACATTCCATTGCATTTCATTCCACATTCCATTCCATTTCATTCCACATACCATTCCATAATCCATTCCATATTCCATTCCAAATTTCATTCCATTCCATTCCACAATTCATTCCATAACATTCCACCTTCCATTCCATTGTATTCCATTCCACATTCCGTTCCATTCCATTAAATTCCAGTCCAAATTCTATTCCTCTCCATTCCATTCCACATTCCATTCCATTCCCTTCCGCATTTAATTCCATTCAATTCCACTTTCAGTTCCATTCCATTTCACATTCCATTCCACGTCCTACTGCACATTCGATTCCACATTCCATTCGATTCCATTCCACATTCCATTCCAAAGTCCATTCCATTCCCTTCCACATTCCTTTCCACATTCCATTTCTCTTTCCTTTCCACATTCCATTCCACATTGCATTTCACATTCCATTCCACTTTCCGTTCCATTCCATTCCAAATTCCATTCCATTCCATTTGAAGTTTCATTCCACATTCCATTCGACATTTCATTTCACATTCCATTCCATATTCCATTCCACTAAATTCCACAATCCATTTCATTACGTTCGATGTTTTATTCCACCTTCCTTTCCGCGTTCCATTCCACATTCCAATCCACTTTCCATTCCATTTCATTTCACATTCCATTCCACATTCCATTCCATTCCATTCAACATTCCATTCCACTTTCTATTACACTTTCCATTCCAAGTTCCATACTATTCCATTCCATTCCATTCCATTCCACATTCCATTCCATTCCATTCCACATTCCATTCTACATTCCATTCCATATTCTATTCCACGTTCTATTCCATATAATTCCACATTCCATTCTGTTCCATTCCACATACCATTCCATATTCCATTCCACATTCTATTCCACTTTCCATTCCATTTCATTCCACATTCCATTGAATTCCATTCCAAATTTCATTCCATTCCATTCCACAATTCATTCCATAACATTCCACCTTCCATTCCATTGTATTCCATTCCACATTCCGTTCCATTCCATTAAATTCCAGTCCAAATTCTATTCCTCTCCATTCCATTCCACATTCCATTCCATTCCCTTCCGCATTTAATTCCATTCAATTCCACTTTCAGTTCCATTCCATTTCACATTCCATTCCATGTCCTACTGCACATTCGATTCCACATTCCATTCGACTCCATTCCACATTCCATTCCAAAGTCCATTCCATTCTATTCCACATTCCGTTCCACATTCCATTCCACATTCTGTTCCATTCCATTCAGCCTTCCATTCCATCCCATTCCACAATCCATTCCACATTCCATTCCTTTCCATTACATTCCATTCCACATTCCATTCCTCATTCCATTTCACATGCCATTCCATTCCATTCCAAATGCCATTGATTTCCATTAAGCATTCCATTCCATTCCTTTCCACATTCCATTCATTTCCACATTCCATTCCCCATTACATTCCACGTTCCTTTCCATTCCTTTCCACATTCCATTCCACGTCCCATTCGATGTTCCACTCCATTACATTCCACGTTCCATTCCAAATTCCATTCCCTTACATTTCTATTGCCATTCCACATTCCATTCCACATTCCATTCGACATTCCTTTGCCTTCCATTCCACATTCCGTTACACAATCCCCTCAACATTCCATTCCACATTCCATTCCACATTCAATTGCACATTTCATTCTACATCCCATTCCCTTCCATTCCACATTCCATTCCACATTTCATTCTACATCCCATTCCATTCCATTCCACATTGCATTCCACATTCCATTCCACATTCCATTCAAGATTCTATTCCATTCCATTCCACATTCCATTCCACATTCCATTCCACGTTTCCTTCCACGTTCCATTCCACCTTCCATTCCATTCGACTCCTCATTTCAGTCCACCTTTCATTCCATTACATTCCACTTTCCTTTCCACATTCCATTACACATTCCATTTCTCATTCCATTCCCCATTCCATTCCAAGTTCCATTCCACGTTCCATTCCACCTTCCATTCCACCTTCCATTCTATTCCATTTATCGTTTCAGTCCACATTCCATTGCATTACATTCCACTTTCCTTTCCACATTCCATTCCACATTCTATTCCAAACTACATTCCGTTCCATTCCACATTCCATTCCACATTCCATTCCATTCCAATCCATATTCCGTTGCACTTTCTATTCCACTTTCCTTTCCACTTTCCATTCCATTTCATTCCACTTTCTTTCCGGAATCCATTCCACATTCCATTCTATTATATTCCTCATTCCATTCCATTCCATTCCACGTTCTATTCAACATTCCATTCCATTCAATTTCGCATTACATTCCATAATCCATTCCACATTCCATTCCACATTCCATTTCAGGTTCCATTCCACGTTCCATTCCACATTCAATTCCACTATACATTGCACTTTCCATTCCACATTCCATTCCACATTCAATTCCACCATACATTGCAATTTCCATTCCACATTCCATTCCATTCCACTCCACATTGCCTTCCACATTCCATTCCACATTCCATTCCACGTTCCATTCCACTTCCTTTCCACTTTCCTTTACACATTCCATTCCAATTTACATTCCGTTCCATTCCACATTCCATTCCACATTCCATTGCATTCCAATCCATATTCCGTTGTAGATTCTATTCCACGTTCCATTCCACATTCCATTCCATTTCATTCCACTTTCCTTTCCAGAATCCATTCCACATTGCAATCCATTATATTCCACATTCCATTCCACATTCCATTCCCTTCCACGTTCCATTCAACATTCCATTGCATTCAATTTCACGTTCCATTCCATAATCCATTCCACATTCCTTTCCACATTCCATTTCAGGTTCCATTCCACGTTCCATTCCACATTCAATTCCACCATACATTGCACTTTCCATTCCACATTCCATTCCATTCCATTCCATTCCACTCCACATTGCCTTCCACATTCCATTCCACATTCCATTCCACGTTCCATTCCACTTTCCTTTCCACGTTGCATTCTATGTTCCATTCCACATTCCATTACATTCCTTTCCATGTTCAATTCCACGTTCCATTTCATTTCATTCAACATTCCATTCCATATTCCATTGAACATCCCATTCTACGTTCCAACCCATGTTCCATTCCTCGTTCCGTACCACACTCCACTCGACATTCCATTACACATTCCATTCCACATTTCATTCTACATCCCATTCCATTCCATTCCACATTCCATTCCAGATTCCATTCCATTCCATTAAACATTGCATTGCAGATTACATTTCACGTTTCATTCCACATTGCATTCCATGTTCCATTCCACTTTCCATTGCATTCCATTCCTCGTTTCAATCCACATTCCATTCCATAGCATTCCACTCTCCTATCCACATTCCATTCCACATTCCATTCCACATTCCATTCCACATTCCATACCAGATTCCATTCCATTCCATTCCACATAACATTCCACTTTCCATTATACGTTCCATTCCATATTCCATTCCAAGATCCAATCCACCTTCCATTCCGTACCATTCCTCGTTTTAGTCCACATTCCATTCCATTACTTTCCACATTCCATTCGACATTACATTCCACATTACATTCCGTTCCATTCCACATTCCATTCCATTCCACATTCCGTTGCACATTGCATTCCACGTTCTATTCCACATTCCATTCCATTCCATTCCACTTTGCTTTCCAGATTCCATTTCACTTTGCATTACATTCCATTCCACATTCCGTTCCACATTCCATTACATTACATTCTACTTTCCATTCAACATTCCATTCCATTCAATTTCACGTTCCCTTCCATATTCCATTCCACGTTCTATTCCACATTCTATTTCACATTCCATTCCACGATCCATTCCACATTCAATTCCAGCATACATTGCACTTTCCATTCCACATCCCATTCCATTCCATTCCATTCCACTCCACATTGCCTTCCACATTCCATTCCACATTCCATTCCACGTTCCATTCCTCTTTCCTTTCCACGTTCCATTCTATGTTCCATTCCAAATTCCATTACATTTCTTTCCACGTTCAATTCCACGTTCCATTCCATTCCATTCAACATTCCATTCCATATTCCATTGAACATCCCATTCTACGTTCCAACCCATGTTCCATTCCACGTTCCATACCACACTGCACTCAACATTCCATTACAAATTCCATTCCACATTTCATTCTACATCCCATTCCATTCCATTCCACATTCCATTCCAGATTCCATTCCATTCCAGTAAACATTCCATTCCAGATTACATTTCACGTTTCATTCCACATTCCATTCCATGTTCCTTTCCACCTTCCATTCCATTCCATCTTCGTTTAAATCCACATTTTATTCCATAACATTCCACTCTCCTATTCACATTCCATTCCACATTCCATTCCACATTCCATTCCACCTTCCATACCAGATTCCATTCCATTCCATTCCACATACCATTCCACTTTCCATTATACATTCCATTCCATATTCCATTCCAAGATCCAATCCACCTTCCATTCCATACTATTGCTCGTTTTAGTCCACATTCCATTCCATTACTTTCCACATTCCATTCCACATTACATTCCACATTACATTCTATTCCATTCCACATTCCATTCCATTCCACATTCCGTTGCACATTCCATTCCACGTTCTATTCCACATTCCATTCCATTCGATTCCACTTTCCTTTCCAGATTCCATTTCACTTTGCATTACATTCCATTTCACATTCCGTTCCACATTCCATTACATTACATTCTACGTTCCATTCAACATTCCATTCCATTCAATTTCACGTTCCCTTCCATATTCCATTCCACGTTCTATTCCACATTCTATTTCACATTCCATTCCAAGATCCATTCCACATTCAATTCCACGATACATTGCACGTTCCATTCCACATTCCATTCCATTCCATTCCACTCCACTCCGCATTCCCTTCCACATTCCATTCCACATTCGATTTCACGTTCCATTCCACATTCCTTTCTGCGTTCCATTCCAGGTACAAATCCACATTCAATTCCATTCATTTTGACGTTCAATTCCACGTTCCATTCCATTCCATTCAACTTCCTGTTCCATATTCCATTGAACAGCACATTCCACGTTCCATTCCATGTTCCATTCCACGTTCCATTACATATTCCACTCCATTCCCTTCCACTTTCGGTTAAACTTTCCGTTCCACATTCCTTCCACATTGCTTTCCATTCCATTCCACAATCCATTCCAAAGTCCATTCCATTACATTCCACATTCCTTTCCACATTCCATTCCACATTCCGTTTGACAGTCCATTCCAAATTGCATTACACTTTCAATTCCACAATGCAGTATCATTCCATTGTATTTCTTTCCACTTTCCGTTACACATTCCATTGCAGTCCAATTCACATGCCATAACACATTCCATTCCATTCCATTCCATTCCACATTCCATTCAACATTCCATTCCTCATTCCATTCCGCAGTCCATTCCATTCAATTCCAAATTCCATTTCATTCCAAACAACATTCCATTCCACATTTCGTTCCATTCCATTCCACATTCCATTTCACATTCCATTCCAAATTCCATTCCATTCCATTCCACATTCCATCCCAATCCATTCCCTTCCATTCCACGTTCCATTCCACATTCCATTAAATTCTATTCCACATTCCTTTACACATTCCAGTCCATTCCATTCCACATTCCATTCAATTCCAAAACTCATTTCTTTCCACAATTCATTCCACTCCCTTCCACAGTCCATTCCACATTGCATTCCACATTCCATTCCACATTCCATTCCACATTCCATTCCATTCCATTCCACTTTCCATTCCATTACACATTCCATAGCATTCCATTCCATTCCATTCCACATTCCATTCTATGTTTCATTCCACATTCCCTTCCACATTGCTTTCCTATTCGTTCCACATTAAATTCCAGTTTCCATTCGATTCCATTTCTCATTCCATTCCACATTCCATTCCATTGCATTCAACATTGCATTCCATTCCAACCGACATTCCATTCCACGTTCCATTCCACATTTCATTCCACGTTTCATTCCATTCCATTCCACGGTCCATTCCATTCACTTCCATATTCCAATCCACATTCCATTTCACTTTCCTTTCCCTTCCATTCCACATTCCATTCCATTCCTTTCCACATTACAAATTTTCCACATTTCATTCCACATTCCATTCCACGTTCCATTCCACATTCCATTCCATTCCATTGCACATTCCATTCCACACTCAGTTCCACATTCCATTCTACATTCCATTCTGTTCCATTGCACATTCCTTTCCACATTCCATGCCACTTTCAATTCCACATTCTTTTCCATGTTCCATTCCAGGTTCCATTCTACGTTCCATTCCATTCCATTTCCCGTTCCATTCCACATTCTATTCCACGATCCATTCCATTCCATTCCATTCCACTTTCCATTCCACGTTCCTTTCTAAATTCCATTGCATTCCATTCCAACTTCCATTCCACACTCCATTCTGTATTCCATTCTGCCATCCATTCCGTTGCATTCCACATTCCACTCCACTTTCCAGTCCACATTCCATTAAAGTCGATTCCACATTCCATTCCACATTCCAATCCATTCCATTCCACATTTCATTCCACATTCAATTCCATTCCATTCCTCATTTCATTCCACATTCCATTCCACATTCCATTCCACCTTCCATTCCGCATTCCATTCCATTCCATTCCATTCTATTCCACATTCCCTTCCATTCCATTCCATTCCACATTCCATTCCACTGCATTCTACATTTCATTCCACTTTCCATTCCACATTCCCTTCCATTCCATTCCTGTCCATTCCACATTAAATTCCAGATTAAATTCCACATTCCACATTCCATTCCACGTTCCATTCCATGTTCCATTCCATTCCATTCCACATTGCATTCCTTTCCATTCCACTTGCCATAACATTCCATTCCATTCCATTCCCCATTCCATTCCACATTTTATTCCAGATTCCATTCCATTTCTCTCCACATTTAATTCCATATTCCATTCCATCCCATTGCACATTTCATTCCATTCCTTTCGACGTTCCATTCCACGATCCTTTCCACATTCCATTCCACGTTCCATTCCACATTCGATACTATTTCATTCTACATTGCATTCCATTTTCCATTCCATTGCATTCCATATTACTTACCATTGCATTCATTCCATTCCTCTTTCCATTCCATTCCATTCCACATTGTACTCCACATTCCATTCCATTCCATTCCACATTCCATGCCACTTTCCATTACATTCCATTCAAAATTCCATTTCACATTCCATTCCACATTCCATTCCGTTCTATTCCACATTCCATAACACATTCCTTTCCGCATTCCATTCCACATTCCATTCCATTATATTCCACATCCATTCCACATTCCATTCCATTCGATTCCACGTTCCAGTCCACATTCCATTCAACGTTCCATTCCACGTTTCTTTGCATTGCATTCCATGATCCATTTCAAATTCCATTCCACAATGCTTTCCAGATTCCTTTACATTCCATTCCACGTTGCATTCCACTTTTCATTCCATTCCATTCCACTTTCCTTACCACATTCCTTTGCATATTCCATTCCACGTTGCATTCCACATTTCATTCCACGTTCCATTGCACGTTCCATTCCACGTTTCATTCCATTCCATTCCACGGTCCATTCCACATTCCATTCCATGGTCCATTCCACATTCCATTCCATTCCATTCCACGACCCATTCCACATTCCATTCCAGATTTCATTCCACATTCCATTCTGTTCCATAACACGTTCCATTGCACAGTCCTTTACACATTCTATTCCACAAAACAGTCCACAATCCATTCCATTCCATTCCACATTCCATTCCACATTAAATTCCATTCCATACCACTTTCAGTTCCACGTTACATTCCACATTCCATTCCACATCCCATTCCACACCCATTCTATATTCCCTTCCACTTTCCATTCCATTCCATTCCACACTCAATTCAAAATTCCATTCCATTCAATTTCACATTCTATTGCACATTGCATTCCACATTCCATTCCATTCCTTTCCACATTTCTTTAGACATTCCATTCCACTCCATTCCAAATCCTATTCCACTTTCATTGCATTAAATTCCACATTATATTCCACATGCCATTCCACATTCCCTTCCTCAGTCCATTCCATTCCATTCCAGATTCCATTCCACATTCCATTCCATTCCATTCCACATTGCATTCCACATTCCATTCCGCAATCCTTTCCAATGCTTTCCACATTACTTTCTGCATTCCATTCCTCATTCCCTTCCACATTCCATTCCATTCTATTCCACATTCCATTCCACATAACATTCCACATTCCATTCCACATTGCATTCCATTCCATTACACATTCCGTCCCACATTCCATTCCATTCCATTCCACATTACATTCCATATTTGATTCCACATTCCCTTCCACATTCCATTCCATTCCTTTCCAAATTCCATTCACCTTTCCAATCCATTCCCATCCGCATTCCATTCCACTTTCGATTACATTCCTTTCCAGATTCAACTAAATTCCATTCCACATTCCACTCCATTCCATTCCACATTCCATTCCACATTCCATTTCACCTTCTTTTCCATTCCTTTCCACATTTCATTCCATCTTCCATTCCACCTTCCATTCGACTTTCCTTTCCACTCCATTCCACGTTTCATTCCAACTTCCATTCCACATTCCATTACATTGCATAACATTAGAGTCCTCATTCCATTCCATTCCATTACTTTCCAGATTCCATTCTTTTCCATTCAGCATTCCATTTGACATTCCATTTGACATTCCATTCCACTTTCCATTCCACATTCCTTTCCCCATTCAAATCCAGGTTCCATTGAATTGCATTCTACTTTCCATTCCACGTTCCATTCCACATTTCATTCCACGTTCCATTCCATTACACTCCATGTTCAATTCCCTGTTCCATTCCATTCCATTCCACACTGCATTCCATATTCCATTCCACATTCCATTGCATTCCATTCCACATTCCATTCCACATTCCTTTCCACTTTCCATCCAACGTTCCATTCCATTTCCTTCCATGTTCCATTCCACATTCCATTCCATTCCATTCCACTTTCCCTTCCACATTCCATTCCACATTCCATTCTTCATTACATTCCGTTCCATTCCACATTCCATTCCATTCCTTTACACCTTCCATTTCGTTATACTCCACATTTCATTCCAAATTGCCTTCCATTACATTCGACATTCTATACCAAATTCCATTCCAATCAATTCCACGTTCCATTCCACCTTTCATTCCACATTCCGTTCCACAATCCATTTCGCATTCCAATCCATTCCATTCCACATTCCATTCCATATTCCATTCCATTCCATTCCACATTCCATTCTCATTCCAATGCATTTCATTCCACATTCCATTCCATTCCACATTTCATACCACATTCCATTCCTTTCAATTCCACATTGCATTCCACATTCTATTCCTCTTTCCATTCCATGATCCATTCCACGTTCCATTCCACGTTCCATTCCATTCCATTCCACGTTCCATTTCTTTCCATTCCACGTTCCATTTCATTCCGTTCCACGTTCCATTCCACTTTCCATTTCACATTCCGTTCCACATTCTATTTCATTTTCCTTTCCATTCCTTTCCATTCCATTACACATTCCTTACCATTCCGTTGCTCATTGCATTCCATTCCATTCCAAGATCCATTCGACATTCCATTCCACATTTCATTGCATTCCTTTCTATTCCACATTCCATTCCATTCCATTAAACAATCCATTCCACGTACCATTCCACATTCTATTCCACGTTCCATTCCATTACATTCCACTTTCCAATTCATTCCATTTCACATTCCAATCCATTCCATTCCTCATTCTACCACATTCCATTCCAAGTTTCATTCCCTTCCATTCCACGTCACATTCTGCATTCCACTCCATATTACATTCCACTTTCCATTTGAATCTCTTCCATGTTCCTTTCAATTCCATTCCACGTTCTATTCCACATTCCATTCCACATTCTATTCCACATTCCAATTCACGTTGCATTCCATTCCATTCCACATTCTATTTCTCGTTCCATTCCATTCCATTCCACATTCCATTGCATTCCATTCCACATTCCATTCAATTCCATTCCACATTCCATTCCATTCCATTCTATTCCATATTCCATTCCATTGCAGGCAACATTCCATTCCATTACATTCCACATTCCTTTCCACATGCCATTCCACATTCCATTCCACATTCCATTGCACGTTGCATTCCATTCCATTCCACATTCCATTCTCTTCCATTCCACTTTCCATTCCATTCAATTCCACATTTCTCTTCACTCCATTGCATTCCACATTCTATTCCATTCCATTCCGCACTGCATTCCATCCCATTCCACTTTATTCCATATTCCATTCCATTCCATTCCACTTTCCATTACACATTCATTTCCACATTCTATTCCACTTTCCATTCCATTTCATTCCACATTCCATTGAATTCCATTCCACATTCCATTCCATTCCATTCCACATTCCATTCCATACCATTCTGTTCCATATTCCGTTCCATCACAGTCAACATTCCATTCCATTACATTCCACATTCCATTCCACATGCCATTCCACATTCCATTCCACAATCCTTTGCACTTTTCACTCTATTCCATTCCACATTCCATTCTATTCCATTCCACTTTCCATTCCCTTCAATTTATATTTCACTCCATTCCATTGCATTCCACATTCTATTCCATTCCATTCCGCACTGCATTCCATCCCATTCCGCTTTATTCCACATTCCATTCCATTCCATTCCACTTTCCATTTCACATTCAATTCCACATTCTATTCCACGTTCCATTCCATTTCATTCCACATTCCATTGAATTCCATTCCACATTCCATTCCATTCCATTCCATTCCGCATTGCATTCAATCCCATTCCGCTTTATTCCACATTCCATTCCTTTCCATTTCACTTTCCGTTCCACATTGAATTCCACATTGCTTTCCACATTCCATTCCATTTCATTCCACATTCCATTGAATTGTATTCCACATTCCATTCCACTTTCTCTTCCATTCCATTGCACTTTCCATTCCATTGCATTCCACTTTCCATTCCTTTCTCTTTCTCATTTCGTTCCATTGCACTTCATTCCATATTCTGTTCCATTCCACTCTTCAATTCATTCCATTCCATTGCATTCCACATTCCTTTCTATTCCATTCACATTCCATTCCATTCCATTACATTATATTCCACATTCCATTCCATTCCATTCCATTCAACTATCCATTCTATTCAATTCCACATTCCATTCCACTTTCCATTCCATTCCTTTCCACATTCAATTCCACATTCCGTTCCACATTACAGTCCTTTCCATTCCACATTCCATTCCATTCCATTCCGCATTCCATTCCACGTTCCTTTCCATTGCATTCCATGATCCATTTCAAATTCCATTCCACAATCCTTTCCACATTCCTTTACATTCCATTCCACGTTGCATTCCACTTTCCATTCCAGTCCATTCCACTTTCCTTTCCACATTCCTTTGCATATTCCATTCCACGTTCCATTCCACATTTCATTCCACGTTCCATTGCACGTTCCATTCCACGTTTCTTTCCATTGCATTCCACGGTCCATTCCACGTTCCATTCCATTCCATTCCACGACCCATTCCACATTCCATTCCAGATTTCATTCCGCATTCCATTCTGTTCCATAACACGTTCCATTGCACATTCCTTTACACATTCTATTCCACATAACAGTCCACAATCCATTCCATTCCATTCCACATTCCATTCCACATTAAATTCCATTCCATACCACTTTCACTTCCACGTTACATTCCACATTCCATTCCACATCCCATTACACATCCCATTCCATATTCCCTTCCACTTTCCATTCCATTCCATTCCACACTCAATTCAAAATTCCATTCCTTTGAAATCCACATTCTATTGCACATTGTATTACACATTCCATTCCAGTCCTTTCCAAATTCCTTTAGACATTCCATTCCACTCCATTACAAATCCCATTCCACTTTCATTGCATTAAATTCCACATTATATTCCACATGCCATTCCACATTCCCTTCCTCAGTCCATTCCATTCCATTCCAGATTCCATTCCACATTCCATTCCATTCCATTCCACATTGCATTCCACATTCCATTCCACAATCCATTCCAATGCTTTCCACATTAATTTCTGCATTCCATTCCACATTCCCTTCCACATTCCATTACATTCCTTTCCACATTCCATTCCACATAACATTCCACATTCCATTCCACATTGCATTCCATTCCATTACACATTCCGTCCCACATTCCATTCCATTCCATTCCACATTACATTCCATATTTATTCCACATTCCCTTCCGCATTCCATTCCATTCCTTTCCAAATTCCATTCACCTTTCCAATCCATTCCCATCCGCATTCCGTTCCACATTCGATTACATTCCTTTCCAGATTCCACTCCATTCCATTCCACATTCCACTCCATTCCATTCCACATTCCATTCCACATTCCATTCCACCTTCTTTTCCATTCCTTTCCACATTTCATTCCATCTTCCATTCCACCTTCCATTCGACTTTCCTTTTCACTCCATTCCACGTTTCATTCCAACTTCCAATCCACATTCCATTACATTGCATAACATTCCAGTCCTCATTCCATTCCATTCCATTCCCCATTCCATTCCATTACTTTCCACATTCCATTCTTTTCCATTCAACATTCCATTTGACAATCCATTCCACTTTCTATTCCACATTCCTTTCCCCATTCAAATCCAGGTTCCATTGAATTGCATTCTACTTTCCATTCCACGTTCCATTCCACATTTCATTCCACGTTCAATTCCTTTCAATTCCACGTTCCATTGCATTCCATCACATTCAATTCCACATTCCATTGAATTCCATTCCACATTCCATTCCATTCCATTCCACATTCCATTCCATTCCATTCCACTTTCCATTCCTTTCCATTCCATTCCGATGCACATTCCATTCCACATTGCAACCCATTCCATTCCACATTCCACTCCATTCCATTCCACATTCCATTGAATTCCATTCCACATTTCAATCCACATTCCACTACATTCCATTACTTTGCACATTCCATTCCACATTCCATTCCATTCCATTTCACATTCAATTCCATTCCATTCCATTCCACATTACATTCCACGTTCCATTTCTTTCCATTTCATATTCCTTTCCATTCCATTCCACATTCCATTCCGCATTCAATTCCATTCCGTTCCACATTCCTTTGGACCTTCCATTCCTTTCCATTCTGCATTCAATACTACATTTCATTCCATATTTCATTCCACATTCCATTTCACATTCCATCCCACATTCCATCAAACATTCCATCCCACATTCCTTTCCACATTTCACTCCATGTTCCATTGGATTCCACTTTCCATTCCACATTCCATTCTATTCCATTCCACATTCCATTTCACTCCATTCCACATTCCATTGCAAATTCCATTTCGCTTTGAATTCCTTTCCATTCCATTCCACATTCCATTCCATTCCATTCCACAGTGCATTTCATTCCACTCCACATTCCATTGCAAATTCCATTTCACTTTCCATTCCATTCCATTCCATTCCACATTCCATACCATTCCATTCCAATCCACTTTCCATCCATTCCATTCCAAGTTCAATTCCATTCCACATTCCATTCCATTCCTTTCCACATTCTATTCCACATTCCATTGCATATTCCATTCCATTCCATTCTATTCCACATTCCATTCCATTCAATTCCACATTTCATTTCATTCCATTCCACTTTAGATTCCACATTCCTTTCCCCGTTCATTTGCATTCAATTCCACTTTACATTCCATTCCATTGCATTCAAAGTTCCATTTCATTCTATTCAATTCCACATACCATTCCATTCCATTGCATTCCTCATTCCATTGCATTCCTCATTCCATTCTCTTCCATTCCACATTCAATTCCATTCCATTCCATTCCACATTCCATTCCATTGCATTCCACATTCAATTCCACATTCCATTGCACTCCACTTCCAATTCCACATTCCATTGCACATTCACTTCCATTCTATTCTATCCCATATTCCATTTCATTCAATTCCACATTCCATTCCATTCCACTCCGCATACAATTCCAGATTCCATTCCACATTCCATTCCACAGTCCATTCAACATTCCATTCCTCATTCTATTCCGTAGCATTCCACATTCCATTCCGCATTCCATTCCACATTCCTTTCCACATTCCTTTCCACATTCCATTCCATTCCATTCCACATTCCGTTCTAATTCCATTGCATTCATTTCCAGATTCCATTCCACATTCCATTCCATTCCTTTCCACTTTTCATACCACATTCCATTCCACGTTCCATTCCATGCTCCATTTCCCATTCCATTCCATGTTCCATTCCATTCCATTCCATTCCTCGTTCCATTCCATTCAATCCACGTTCCAATTCATTCCGTTTCACATTCCATTCCACTTTCCATTTCACATTCCATTCCACATTATATTTCACTCTCCAATCCATTCCATTCCATTCCGCATTCCATTCCATTCCACCTTTCATTTCATTGCATGCTGCATTCCATTCCATTCTAATCCATTCCATTCCACATTCCATTCCACTTTCCATTCCACGTCGTATTCCATGTTCCATTCCACGTCCCATTCCAGGTTGCTTTCCTTTCCATTCCACGTCGCATTCTATGTTCCATTCCACGTCTCATTCCAGGTTGCATTCCTTTCCTTTCCACATTCCATTCCATTCCACATTCCATTCCATTCAATTCCACGTTCCATTCCATGATCCATTCCACTTTCCATTCCACGTTGCACTCCAAGTTCCATTCCATTACATTCCACATTCCATTCCACGTTCCATTCCATTAAATTCCACGTTCCATTCCATTCCACTTCACGTTCCATTCCATTCAATTCCACGTTGCATTCCATTCCAGTCCACATTCCATTCCACGTTCCATTCCATTCTATTCCACTTTCCATTCCATGTTCCATTCCACGTTCCATTCCTTTCCATTCCATTTCACTTTCCATTCCATTCGATTCGACATTCCATTCCACTCTCTATTCCTTGTTGAATTCCATCTTCCATTCCACGTCCCATTCCATGTTCCATGCCTTTCCATTCCACATTCCATTCCATTCAATTCCATATTCCATTCCATTCCATTCCACGTTCCATTCCACATTCCTTTCCATTCCATTCCACGTTCCATTTAACATTCCAATCCATTCAATTTCACATTCCATTCCATATTCCATTCCACATTCCACATTCCCTTCCAGTTCCATTCCACAGTCCGTTCCACGTTCAATTACAGGAAACATTTCACTTTCTATTCCACATTCCATTCCATTCCATGCCACATTACCTTCCACATTAGATTCCACATTCAATTCAACGTTCCATTCCACATTCCTTTCCAAGTTCTCTTCCACGTTCCATTCCACTTTCCATTCCATTTCATTCCACGTTCCATTCCCCGTTACATTTCTCACCATTCCACTTTCCATTCCACATTCCATTGCGTATCCCATTCCACTTTCCATTCCATGTTCCATTCCATGTTCCATTCCACTTTCCATTCCACATTCCAATACACATTCCATTCCATTGCTTTCCACTTTCCCTTCCATATTACATTCTACATTCCTTTCCATGTTCCATTCCATGTTCCATTCCACGTTCCATTCCATATTCTATGCCATTCTATTCCACTTTTCATTCCACTTTCCATTCCACATTCCATTCCACATTGCATTCCACATTGCACTGCAAATTCCATTCCACATTCCATTCCACATTCCATTGCACATTCCATTCCACATTCCATTCCACATTCCGTTTTTTTCCATTTCACATTCCTTTCCATTCCATTCCACATTCCGTTCCACATTCAATTCCATTCCATTCCACATTCCATTGGACATTCCATTCAATTCCATTCCACATTCCTTTCCATTGCATTCCAATATCCATTCTAATCCATTCCATGTTAAATTCCATAACATTCCCCATTCCATTCCGTTCAACATTCTATTGCATTGCACATTCCATTGTATTCCATTTCACATTCCACTCCATTCCATTCCATTCCTTTCCACATTCCATTCCATTGTGTTCCACATTCCATTCCATTTCATTCCATTCCATTTCATTCCATTCCACATTCTATTCCATTCCACATTCCATTCCATTCACATTCCATTCCATTCCACATTCCATTCCATTCCACATTCCATTCCATGCCATTCCATTCCAGATTATATTCCATTACACATTCAATTCCATTCTGCTCCGCATTCCATTCCATTAATTTATTTCATTCCATTCCATTCCATTCCACATACCATTATATTCAACATTCAATTTGACGTTCCATTCCACGTTCCATTCCATTCCATTCCACATTCCATTCCACTTTACATTCCGTTAAATTCCAGGTTCCATTCCACTTCACATTGCCCATGCCTTTCCACTTTCCATGCCACATTCCATTTCACGTTAATTTTCACTTTGCATTCCAAGGTCCATTCCGTTATATTCCACGTTCCATTCCACATTGCATTCCACATTCCATTCCACAATCCATTCCGTTCCATTCTGTTCCATTCCACATTCTATTCCACATTCCATTCCTCTTTCAATTTCATTCCTTTCCACATTCCATTCCATTCCATTCTTCATTCCACTCCACATTTCATTCCAGGTTGCTTTCCACATTCCATTCCACGTTCCATTCCAATTTCCATTCAAAATTCCATTCCACGGTCCTCTCCATTCCATTCCACGTTCTGTTGCACACTGCATTCCATTCCATTAAACTTTCTATTCCACCTTCAATTCCACATTCCATTCCGTTCCACTCCACATTCCATTACATTCCATTCCACATTCCATTCCATTATCTTTCACATTCCTTTCCAAATTCCATTCCATTCCTTTCTACTTTCCATTCCACTTTGCCATGCATTACATTCCACGTTCAATTCCGTTCCATTCCACATTGCATTACATTCCATTCCACAATGCATTCCACGTTCCATTCCATTCAATTTCATATTGCATTCCAAGTTCCATTCCATTCCATTCCACTTTCCTTTCCACATTGCCTTGCATTACATTCCACATTCCATTCCACATTCCAATCTAATCCATTCAATGTTCCATTTCACGTTCCATTCCACAGTCCATTCCACATTCTATTTCACGTTCCATTCCATTCCATTCCGCATTCCACCCCACTTTCAATTCCTTTCCATTCCAGGTTCCATTCCACATTCCATTGCACATTCCATTCCACGTTCCAGTACATGTTCCATTCCATGACCCTTTCCATTCCACTCCAAGTTCTGTTCCACATTCCATTCCAACTGTTTCCACGTTCCGTTCCATTCCATTACACGTTCCATTCTACTTTCCCTTCCACGTTCCATTCCACATTCCATTCCACAATCCATTCCATTCAATTTCATTCCATTCCTTTCCACGTTCCATTCTGCATTCCATTCCACAGTCCATTCCACATTTCATTCCGTTCCATTCCACATTCCTTTCCAGTTTCCATTCCACATTCCATTCCATTCCATTCCACATTCCATTCCACTTTCTATTCCACATTCCATTCCAAATTCCATTCCATTGCATTTCCCATTCCATATCACATTACATTCCAATTCTTTTCACATTGCATTCCATTGCAGTCCACATTCCTTTCAACTATCCATTCCATTCCTTTTAAACTTTCCATTCCATTCCATTCCACATTCGATTTCTCCTTCCATTCTATTCCAATTTCTATTCCACACTCCATTCCATTCCATTCCACATTCCATTCTACGTTCCGTTCCATTCCATTCCAACTTCCATTCCACATTCCATTCCGCATTCCTTTCCAGGTTCCGTTCCACATTCAATTCCACATTCCATTCCACTTTCATTTCCTTTCCATTCCATTCCACATTCCATTCCAATTTACATTTAACATTGCATTCCACATTCCATTCCATTCGATTCCACGTTCCATTCCACGTTCCATTCCACATTCCATTCCACTCCATTCCATATTCCATTCCACTTTACATTCCATATTGCGTTCGACGTTCCATTCCATTCCGTGTTCCATTCCACGTTCCATTCCACGTTCCAGTCCACGTTCCATTCCATTCGATTCTATTCCACGTTCCATTCCAGGTCCCATTCCACATTCCATTCCTCATTCCATTACACAATCCATTCCACATTCCATTGCACTGCATTCCACATTCGATTCTGCATTCCATTCCATTACTTTCCACATTCGATTCCACATTCCATTCCACATTTCATTCCATTCCATTCCACGTTCCATTCCGCATTCCATTCCACACTCCATTCCACATTCCATTCCGTTACATTCCACATTCCTTTCCACTTTCCATTCCACATTCCGTTGCATTCCATTCCATCCCACATTCCATTTCACATTCCTTTCCACATTCCATTCCAAATTCCATTCCATTGCATTCCCCATTCCATTCCCCATTGCATTCCATTGCAGTCCACATTCCTTTCAACATTGCATTCCATTCCATTTAAACTTTCCATTCCATTCTGTTCCACATTCGATTTCACCTTCCATTCCATTCCAAATTCCATTCCAAGTTCCTTTCCATTCCATTCCATGTTTCACTCCACTTTCCATTCCATGTTCCATTCCACATTCAATTCCACATTTCATTCCACATTCCATTCCATTCCATTGCATTCCACATCCCATTCCACATTCCATTCCACATTGCATTCCACATTTGATTCCATTCAATTCCACGTTCAATTTCATGTTCCATTCCACATTCCTTTCCACGTTCCATTCCACGTTCCATTCCATTCCATTACACGTTCCATTCCTCCTTCCATTCCATTCCATTCCACGTTCCATTTCATGTTCCTTTGTACATTCCATTCCAAGTTCCATTCCACATTCCATTCCTCTTTCCATTCCACATTCCATTCCATTCCATTCCAAGTTCCATTCCACATTCAATTCCATTCCATTCCACGTTCCATTCCACAATCCATTCCACATTCTGTTCCATTTCATTCCTCATTCCATTCCACGTTCCATTCTGCGTTAGATTCCACGTTGCATTCCACATTCAATTCCGCATTTCATTCCACATTCCATTCCATTCCATTTCACTCCACATTCCATTCCACATTGCATTCCACATACCATTCCATTCCATTCCGCGTTTCATTTCACGTTCCATTCCACATTCCATTCCACCCTCCATTCCATTCCATTCCACGTTCCATTCCACTTTGTATTGGACATTCCATTCCAAGTTCCATTCCACAATGCATTCCACTTTGCATTCCACATTCCATTCCAGGTCCCATTCCATTCTATTCCAAGTTCCATTCCACATTCAATTCCATTCCATTCCACGTTCCATTCCACATTCCATTCCACATTCCATTGCATTGCATTCCACATTCCATTCCTTTCCATTCCACATTCTATTCCACATTCCTTTCCATATTCCATTCCATTCCATTCAATTCCACATTCCATTCCATTCAGTTTCACATTCCATTCAAAATTCCATTCGATATCATTCCATATTCCATTCCACTTTGCATTCCACTTTCCCTTTCTTAGTCCATTCCATTGCTTTCCACATTACATTCTACATTCCATTCCATTTCATTCCACATCGCATACCACATTCCATTTAACATTCCATTCCATTCCTTTCCCCATTGCATACCACATTCCATTCCATTCCTTTCAATGTTCCATTCCATTTTAATCCACATTCAATTCCACAGTCCATTCCACCTTCCATTCCACATTCCATTCTATTTCATTCCATATTTCATTACACATTGCATTCCATTCCACTCCACATTCCAATCCATTCCATTCCACATTCCATTCCAGTCCATTCCACATTCCATTCGAGATTCCATTTCACATTCCATTCCATTCCATTCCACGTTCCATTCCACGTTACATTCCATTCCATTCCCCATTCCATACCATTGCATTCCATTCCATTACGCATTCTATTCCACATTCCATTTCATTCCATTCCACATTCCAGGCCACATTCCATTCCATTGCATTCCACATTCCATTCCATTCCATTTCACGTTCACTTCCATATTCCTTTCCACGGTGCATTCCACATTCCATTCCACGTTGCATTCCAAGTTCCATTCCACGTCACATTCCATTCAATTCCACGTTTCATTGCACAATCCCTTTAATTCCATTCCAGTTTCTATTCCACATTCCATTCCACATTGCATTCCATATTCCTTTCCTTTCCATTCCACATTCCTTTACATTCCATTCCACATTCCATTCCACATTCCATTACAGTCCATTCCACATTCCATTCCACATTCCATTACATTCCATACCACATTGCATTCCACATTGCCTAGCATTTCATTCCAAAATCCATTCCACATTCCATTCCACTTTTCATTCCAATCCATTCCACTTTCCATTTCACGTTCCATTCTGCAGTCCATTCCACATTCCATTCCACGTTCCTTTCCATTCCATTCCACGTTCCACTCTAATTTCCATTCCTTTCAATTCCACGTTCCATTCGACATTCCATTGCATATTCCATTCCACGTTCCATTACATTTTAAATTACAATTTCCTATCCATTCCATTCCATGTTCCATTCCACATTCTATTTCATCCCATTCCATGTTCCAGTCCATTCCATTCCACGTTACTTTCCACATTCCATTCCACAATCCATTCCGTTCCATTCCTTTCCATTCCACTTTCCATTCCACATTCCATTCCAAAATCCATTCCACATTCCATTCCGTTCCATTGCACATTCCATTCCATTCCATTCCATTCCATTCCACATTCCATTCCATTCCATTCCACATTCCATTCCATTCCATTCCTCATTGCATTCCATTCCATTAAATTCCACATTCAATTCCATTCCCTTCCACTTTCCATTCCATTCCATTCCGCCTTCCATTCCATTCCATTCCCTTCCACATTCCATTCCAGTCCATTATATTCCAAATTCCATTCCATTCCTTTCCACATTCCATTCGATTCCATTCCACATTCCATTCCTTCCCATTCCTCATTCCATACCGTTCCATTCTATTCCACATTCCATTCCTTTCTATTCCACATTCCATAGCATTCCATTCCATTCCCTTCCACATTCCATTCCATTCCATTCCGCATTCCATTCCCTTCCATTCCATTCCACATTCGATTCCATTCCCTTTCATTTCACATTCCATTCCTTTCCATTCCACATTCCATTACATTATATTCCTTTCCATTCCATATTCCATACCATTCCATTCCATTCCAAATTCCTTTCCTTTCCATTCTCCATTCCATTCCATTCCATTCCACATTACATTCCTTTCCATTCCACATTTCTTTCCATTCCGTTACACATTCCATTTCACATTGCATTCGATTCCACATTCTATTCCACTTTCCATTCAAAGATACCACATTCCATTCAAAGATACCTTCCATTACATTCCGCGTTCCAGTCCACATTCCGTTCCATTCCATTCCATTCTACATTCCCTGCCTTTGCATACCACGTTCAATTAAGCATTCAATTCCACATTCAATTCCACATTCCATTCCTTTCCATTCCACATTCCTTTCCATTCCATTTCACATTTCATTCCGTTCCACATTCCATTCCATTCCATTTCACTTTACATTCCACATTGCATTCCATTCCATTCCACATTGCATTCCACATTCCATTCCACATTCCATTCCATTCCATTGCATATTCCAATCTACATTCCACTGCATTGCATTCCACTTTCCATTCCACATTCCATTCCACATCCCATTCTAACTTCCTTTGCTGTCCATTCCACATTCCATACCATTCGATTCCATATTCCATTCCATTCCGTTCCACATTTCACTCCATTCCATTCCACGTTGCATTCCATGTTCCATTCCACGTACCATTCCATTCCATTCCACTTTCCATTCCATTCAACTCCACGTTCCATTCCACGTACCATTCCATTCCTTTCCACTTTCCATTCCATTCCACTTTCCATTTCCCTCCATTCCACATTCCATTCCACATTCCATTTCACATTACATTCCACATTCCATTTCACATTCCATTGCTTTCCTTTCCATTCCATAATACATTCCATTCCATTCAACTTTCCATTCCTTTCCACATTCCATTACATTCCACATTCCTTTGCATTCAGTCCACATTCCATTCAATTGCATTCCACATTCCTATCCATTCCACATTCCATTCCATTGCATAACACATTCCATTGCATTCCACATTCCATTCCATTCAATTCCACATTCCATTCCACATTCCATTTCACATTCCGTTCCACATTCAATTCCTCATTCCATTCCACGATCCATTCCATTCCATTTCACTTTCCATTCCATTTCATTTCACTTTCCATTCCACGCACCATTCCATTCCTTTCCACTTTCCACTCCATTCCATTCAGTTCCACATTCCATTCCATTCCTTTCCGCATTCCATTCCATTCCGTTCCACATTCCATCCATTCCACTATGCATTCCATTCCATTCCACATTCAATTCCATTCCATTCCACATTCCATTGCATATTCCATTGCACATTACATTCTGCTTTCCAGTCCCTTCCATTACACATTCCATTGCTTTCCATTACACGTTCCATTCCATTCCATTTCACGTTCATTCCATTCCATTCCACTTTCTATTCCACATTCCATTCCACATTCCATTCCCTTCCGTTCAACATTCCATTCCATTCCATTACTCATACCATTCCATGTTCCATTGCACTTTACATTTCACGTTCCATTCCACTTTCCATTTCACATTCCCGTCAATACCATTCCACATTACATACCATTCCATTCCATTCCATTCCACATTCCAATACGTTACATTCCATTCCACATTGCATTTCACATTCCATTCCATTCCGTTCCACGTTCCATTGCATTCCATTCCTCGTTCCATTCCATTCCATTCCACATTCCATTCCATTCAATTCCACATTCCATTCAATTCCATTCCACATTCCACTCCATTCGATTCCATTCCACATTCCATTCCATTCCATTCCACATTTCATTGCGTTCCATTCCATTCCATTCCATTCCATTCCACATTTCATTCCGTTCCATTCCATTCCATTCCATTCCATTCCACATGCCATTCCATTCCATTGAATTCCACATTCCATTCCATTCCACATTCCATTCCATTCCATTCCATATTACAATCCAAATTCATTTCCATTCCTCATTGCATTCTATTCCAATTTCCATTCCACATTCTACCCCATTTTCCATTGCATTGCTTTCCACGTACCATTCCACAATCCAATTCACATTCCATTCCATTCCGTTGCACATTCCATTCCACATTCCATTCCATTCAATTCCATTTCACATTCCATTCCATTCTATTCAATTCCATTCCACATTCCATTTCATTCAATTCCATTCCACGTTAGATTCTATTCCACGTTCAATTCCACATTCCACTCCACATTCCATTCCATTACATTCCGCGTTTCATTCCACATTCGATTAAATTTAATTGCATATTCCATGCCATTCCATTCTGCATTCCTTTCCGCATTCCATTCCATTCCATTCAAAATTTCATTCCACTTTCCATTCCACGTTCCATTCCTCATTCCATTCCGTATTCCATTCCATTCCATCACACATTGCATTCAACATTCCATTCCACGTTCCTTTCCACATTCCATTCCACATTCCATTCCATTCAATTCCACATTCCATTCCACTTTCCATTCCATTCCATTCCACCTTACATTCCACATTCAAATCCATCCCACATTGCATTCCACATCCATTCCATTCAATTCGGCATTCCATTCCACATTGCTTTCTATTCCATTCCACATTACATTAAACATTCCTTTTCATTCCATTCCACATTCCTCTACACATTGCATTCCACATTCCCTTCTGTTCTATACTATTCCATATTCCATTCCATTCCACATTCCATTCCATTCCATTACACTTTCCTTTCCATTCCATTCCACATTCAATTCCATTCCACTTTCCATTCCATTCCACATTCCATTCCACATTCCATTTCATTCAATTCCACATTCCATTCCATTCCGTGTCACATTCCATTGAATTTCATTCCATTCCACATTACATTCCATTCCACTCCTCTTTCCATTGCCTTCCATTCCATTCCATTCCATTATATTCCACATTCTGTTCCATTCCACACCACATTCCATTCCACATTCAATTGCATTCCACATTCCATTACACATTCCCTTCCAGAATCCATTCCACAATCCATTTCATTCCGTTCAGTTTCGTTCAACATTCCATTCCATTCCATTCCACATTGCATTCCATTCCGTTCCACATTCCATTCCATTCTGTTCCATATTGCATTGCAATAACCTCTACATTCCAGTCCACATTCCATTCCATTCCGTTCAACATTCCATTCCATTTCTTTCCACATTCAATTCCATTCCACTTTCCATTACACATTCCCTTCCAGAATCCATTCCACATTCCATTTCATTCCATTCAGTTTCGTTCGATATTCCATTCCATTCCATTCCACATTGCATTCCATTCCGTTCCGCATTCCATTCCATTCTGTTCCATATTGCATTGCAATAACTTCTACATTCCATTCCACATTCCATTCCATTCCGTTCAACATTCCATTCCATTTCGTTCCACATTCCATTCCATTCCATTCCGTTCCACATTCCATTCCATTCCATTCCATTCCACATTCCATTCCATTCCATTCCTTTCCACATTCCACTCCAAATTCCATCCCATTTCATTCCACGTTCCATTCCACATTCTATTCCATTCCACATTCCATTACATTCCATTCCAGAATCCATTCCACATTCCATGCAATTCCATTCCACTTTCCATTCCACATTCCATTCCTTTCCATTCCACTTTCCATTCCATTCCACTCAATTCTATTCCACATTCCATTCCACATTTCATCCCATTCCATTCCATATTCCATTCCACATTCCATTCCATTCCATTCCGTATTCCATTCCATTCCATTTCAAATTCCATTCCTTTCCATTCCATTCCACATTCCATTCTATTCCACATTCCATTCCATTCCATTGCATATTTCATTCCATTCCTCGTTGCAATGAATTCCAATCTATTCCACTTTCCATTCCATTCCATTCCACATTCCATTCCATTCCATTTCACATTCCATTCCATTTCATTCCATTCCAAATTCCATTCCATTCCATTCCGTTCCACATTCCGTTCCATTCCATTGCACATTCCCTTCCATTCCACATTGCAATCCGTTCCATTCCATTCCACACTCCATGCGATTCCATTCCACTTTGCATTCCATTTAATTCCACATTCCACATTCTCTTCCACGTTGCGTTCCTCGTTCCATTTCACGTTCTATTCAATTCCATTCCACATTCCATTCCATTCCATTCCATTCCACATTTCAATCCATTCCATTCCACATTTCAATCCATTCCATTCCACATACCATTCCACATTCCATTCCATTCTTTTCCATTCCACATTGCATACCACATTTCAATCCGTTCCATTCCGCATACCATTACAAATTCTACTCTTTCCATTTCTGAATGCATTCCGCATTCCATTCCACGTTACATTCCACATTCCATTTCTTTCCACATTCCATTCCACATTCCATTCCACATTCCTTTCCATTGCAATTCACTTTTGATTCAACATTCCATTCAGTTCCACTTTCCATTCCTTTCCATTCTGTTCCATATTCGATTCCACTTCATTCCATATTCCATTCCAATCCATTCCACCTTCCATGCCATTCTAATCCATTGCATTCCACATTCCATTCCATTCCATTCCACATTCTGTTCCATTCCATTATGGATTCCATTCCAGATCCCGTTCAATTCCATTCCACTTTCTCTTCCACATTCCATACCACTTTCCCTTCAATTCCATTCCCCATTCCATTCCTTCCGATTCAATTTCATGCTACCTTCCTATCCTTTACATTTCACATTTCTTTCCTTTCAATCCCACATTCCTTTGCATTCCATTACGCATTCCATTCTTTTCCTTTCCACATTGAATTCAATTCTCTTCCACATTCCATTCCACATTGCAATCAATTCCATTCCATTCCACATTCCATTCCATTCCTTTCCACATTCCATTCCATTTCATTTCACATTTCATTACATTCCATTCCGTTCCACCTACCATACCATTCCATTGCACATTCCATAACATTCCACATTGCAATCTGTTCCATTCCTTTCCACATTCCATTTGATTGCATTCCACTTTGCATTCCATTTAATTCCACATTCCACATTCCCTTCCACTTTGTGTTCCTCTTTCCATTTCACGTTCCACGTTCCACACTGCAATACAATCCATTCCATTCCACATTTCCATCCATTCCATTCCACTTACCATTCCAAATTCCATTACATTTCTCCTTCCATTCCATATTCCATTTCACATTCCATTCCACATTCCTTTCCATTCCGCATTCCATTCCACATTTCAATCCGTTCCATTCCGCATACCATTACACATTCCATTCTTTCCATTTCTCATTCCATTTCACATTCCATTCCACGTTGCATTCCACATTCCATTTCTTTCCACATTCCATTCCACATTCCATTCCACATTCCTTTCCATTCCACTTCACATTCCATTCCACATTCCATTCCATTCCACTCCATTCCATTAAACATTCCATTCCACATTCCGTTACACATTCCACTCCATTCCATTCCACAGTCCATTCCAAATTCCATTCCATTCACCACCATTCCATATCACATTCCATTCCATTCCTTTCCGCATTCCATTCCATTCCATTCCACGTTCCATTCCTTCCATTCCAGGTTCCATTCCATTGCGGGCTACCTTCCATTCCATTCCACGTTCCATTCCATTCCATTCGGCATTCTATTCCATTCCATTCCACATTCCATTCTATTCCATTCCACATTCCTTTTCATTCCATTCCACATTCCATTCCACATTCCATTTTACATTCCATTCCACCTTCCATTTCACATTCCATTCCACATTCCATTTCACATTAAATTCCACTTTCCATTTCACTTTCCATTCCACATTGCATTTTAAATTCCATTCCATTCCACATTCCATTCCATTCCGTCCACATACCATTTCATTGCTTTCCAGATTGCATTCCACTCCAAATTCCATTCCACATTCCATTACCCATTCTATTCTATTCCATTCCCTTCCACATTACATTCCATTCAATTCCAAATTCCATTCCATTTCATTCCACATTCCTTTCCATTCCAATGTATTCCACATTCCCTTGCATTCCGCATTCCATTCCATTTTCCATACTTCATTCCATTCCATTCCCCTTTCATTTCCTTTCCATTCTACATTCCATTCAACATTCCATTCCACAAGCCATTGAACTTTCCATTTCATTAATTTCCACATTCCATTCCATTGAATTCCACATTCCATTCCATTCTATTCCGCATTCCATTTCATTGCATTTCATTCCTCATTCCATTCAATTCCATTCCATTCCACAATCAATTCCACATTCCATTCCATAGCATTCCACATTCCGTAACACATTCCAATCCATTCCATTCCATGTTCCATTACACAATGCATTGCATTCAGTTTCTCATTCCATTCCACATTCCATTTCACATTCCATTCCACATTGCATCCCATTCCATTACATATTCCATTCCACAATTCTATCCATTCCATTCCACATTCCATTTCATTCCATTCCATTCCACATTCTATTCCATTCCATGGAATTTCACATTCCATTGCATTCCATTTCACATTCCATTCCATTCCATTCCATTCCCATTCCATTCCACATTCCAATCCGTTCCATTCCACATTCCATTCCTCATTGCATTCCATTCAATTTCTCATTCATTACGACATTCCATTCAATTACATTCCACATTCCATTCCACGTTCCATTCCTTTCCATTCCACGTTTCATTCCACATTCTATTCCACGATCCATTCCATTCCATTCCACATTCCATTCAATTCCATTCCACATTCCTTTCCATATTCATTTCCATACCATTCTACATTCCATTCCATTCCACACTCCATTTCTCATTCCACTCCCTTGCATTCCACTTTCCTTTCCACATTCCCTTCCATTCCATTCCATTCCACATTCCAATACACGGTATAGTGCACTTTCCATTCCACGTTCCATTCCACACTCAATTCCATTCCATTGCACATTCCATTACACATTCCACTCCATTCCATTCCACATTTCATTCCATTCTATTCCACATTCCATTGCACATTAGAATCCACATTCCATTCCATTCCATTCCACATTCCATTCAACGTTCCATTCCATTCCATTTTACATTCCATTCTGCATACCATTCCGTTCCATTACACATTCCATTCCACATTTCATTCCACAATACATTCCACATTCTATTACACTTTCCACTCCACATTCCATTCCACATTCCATTCCACTTTCCATTCCATTCCATCCCACATTCCATTACACTTAAATTCCATTCCATTCAACATTCCTTTCCAAGTTCAATTCCATTCCATTCAACCTTCCGTTCCTCGTTCCATTCCATGTTCCATTCCCCATTCTTTCCACGTTCCATTCCATATTCTATTCCTTTCAATTCCATGTACCATACAATTCCATTCCATTCCAATCCGCAATCCATGTCATATTCCATACCATTCCATTCAATTCCATTCCACAATCCATTGCATTCCATTGCACATTCCATTCCACATTCAATTCCTTTCCATTCCACATTCCGTTCCATTACATTCCACATTCCATTCCGCCTTCCATTCAAAATTCTATTCCACATTCCATTCCAGTCCATTCCACATTCTATTCCACATTCCAATCCCTTGCATTCCACATTCTATACCACATTCCACATTCCATTCAATTACATTCCACATTCAATTCCACATTCCATTCCAAATTCCATTCCATTCCATTTTACATTCCATTACACGTTCCGTTTCCTTCCATTCGACGTTCCTTTCTACGTTCCATTCCATATTCCATTCCATTCCATTCGACATTCCATTCTACATTCCATTCCACATTCCGTTCCACATTTCATTCCACATTCCTTTTCACATTCCATTCCACATTCCTTTTCACATTCCATTCCATTCCATTCCAGATTCCATTCCAATCCATTCCACTTTTCATTCAACATTCCATTCCACATTCCATTCCATTCCATCCCACATTCCATTGCACGTTCCCTTCCATTCCATTCCACATTCCATTCCACGTTCCCTTCCATTAATTTCCACGTTCCATTTCACTTTCCTTTCCACGTTCCATTGCACATTCCATTCCATTCCATTCCATATTCTATACCATTCCTTTCCATTCCACAATCCATTCAGCATTCCATTCCATATTCCATTTCACATTCTATTCCACTTTCGATTCCATTCCATTCCACATTTCATGCCACTGCACGTTCCTTTCCACGATGCATTCCTCATACCACTCCACGTTCCATTCCATTCCATTCCACGTTCCATTCCGCATTCGATTCCATTCCATTCCACTTTCCCTTCCACATTCCATTCCTCATTACATTCAACAGTGCATTCCTTTCCCTTCCACATTTCATTCCACATTCCATTCCCCATTCCATTCCATTCCTATCCACATTCAATTCCACATTCCACTCAACATTCCATTAAACATTCCATTGAATTCCATTCCACATTCCATTCCATTTCACTCCACATTCCATTCGACATTTCATTCCATTCCATTCCACTTTCCATTGCACATTCCATTCCACATTCCATTCCTTTCCATTCTACATTCCATTCCAACTTCCATTACATTCCATTACATTCCACGTTACATTCCACGTTCCATTCCACTTTCCATTCCACCTTCCATTCTACATTTCATTCCTTCCCATTACATATACCATTCCACATTTCATTCCACAATCCATTCCCCATTCCATTCCACATTCCAGCCATTTTCCATTCCATTCCATTCCTCATTCTATTCCAAATTCCATTCCATTCCATTCCACATTCCATTCCACATTCCACTCCACTACATTCCGTGTTTCATTCCACGTTACATTCCACATTCCATTCCAAGTTCCATTCCATTCCATTGCATGATCCATTCCTTTCCTTTCCTCTTTTCATTTCATTCCCTTCAGCTTTCCATTCCACCTTCCATTTCACTTTCCATTAAATATTCCATTTCACATTCCATTCCATTTCATTCCATTCCATTACATGTTCCATTCCATTCCTATCCACATTCCATTCCAATCCATTCCAGGTTCCATTACGTTGCACATTCCATTCCATTCCGTTCCACTTTCCATTCCATTCCATTCCACATTCATTTTCATTGCATTCCAAGTTCCATTCCTCATTCCATTCCATTATATTTGACATTCCATTGCATTCCATTCCACATTCCATTCCATTACATTGCACATTCCGTTCCTTATTCCATTCCACATTCCATTCCACGTTCCATTCCCTTCCATTCCACATTCCATTCCCCATTCCAATCCATTCTTTCCATATTCCATTTCATTCAATTTCACATTCCATTCCATTACATTGCATTTCACATTCCATTCCATTCCATTCTATTCCACATTCCATCCCGTTCCATTCTTTTCCACATTCCATTCCATTCCATTCCACTCTTTTCCACATTCCTTCCATTCCATTCCACATTCCATTCAGTTCCATTCCAAATTCCATTCCACATACCATTCCACATTCTATTCCACTTTCCATTCCACATTCCATTCAATACTCCACTCAATTCCATCTCACATTCTGTTTCACTTTCCATTCCATTCCTTTCAACATTGCATTCCACGTTCTATTCTATTCCATTCCACCGTCCATTCCACATTCCATTCCATGTTCCATTCCCTGTTCCTTTACACGTTAAATTCCACATTCCATTCCATTCCATTCCATATTCTATACCACTCCATTCCATTGCAATCCACAATCCATGCCATATTCCATACTATTCCATTCCATTCGATTCCATAATCCATTTCATTCCATTGTACTTTCCATTCCACATTTCTTATCACATTCAGTTCCTCTCCATTCAACATTCCATTCCACACTCCATTCCATATTCCATTCCACATTCCATTCCACATTCCATTCCACATTCCATTCCATTCCATTGCACGTTCCATTCCACATTCCATTCCTGTGCATTAAACATTCCATTCCACAATACATTCTACATTCCATTCCATTCCACATTTCATTCAACATTCTATTCCTTTCAATTCCACATTCCATTCCATTATATTCCTCTTTACATTACCCATTCTATTCCACATTCCATTCCCCATTGCATTCCATTAAATTCCACATTACATTTCACATTCCATTCTACTTTCCACTCCACATTCCATTTCACATTCAATTCCACGTTTCATTCCATTCTACGCCACATTCCATTCCATTCCATTCCACATTTCATTCCAGATTACATTCCACATTTCATTCCACTACACATTCCACTACACATTCCATTCGATTCTATTCCACGTTCCTTTCCACGTTCCATTCCATAGTCCATTCCACATCCCAATCCACATTTCATTCCACAATAAATTCCACTCCATTACATTATGTTCCACATTCCATTCCACTTTCCATTCCACATTCCATACCACATATCACTCCATTCCATTCCACATTTCCATCCACATTCCATTCCATTCCATTCCACTTTGCATTCCACATTGAATTTTACATTCCATTAAAGATATAATTCCGCAATGCATTTCGTATTCTATTCCACATTGCCTTCCATTCCATTCCACATTCCATTCCACATTCCATTCCATTCCATTCCACAATCCATTCCAGTCCATTCGACTTTCTATTCAAAGTTCCATTCCACGATCCATTCCACGTTCCAATACACTTTCCATTCCATTCCATTCCACATTCCATTCTATTCCATTTCACATTCCATTTCACATTCCATTCCGTTCCATTCCACATACATTCCACAATCCATTCCACATTCCGTTCCACATTCCTTTCCACATTCCATTCTATTCCATTACACATTCCATTCCATTAAATTCCACATTGCATTTCACATTCCATTCCACATTCCATTCCATTATTTTCCACATTCCATTCCACATTCCATTTAATGTTCGATTCCTCTCCATTCCACAGTCCATTTCATGTTCCATTACTCGTCCCATTTCATTTCATTCCACGTTCAATTCCATGGTCAATTCCATTCCATTTCACATTCCATGCTACATTCCATTCCACATTCCATTCATCATTCCGTTATACATTCCATTTCACACTGCATTCCACATTCCACCCCATTTCAATCCACATTGCATTCCTTGCCATTCCACGTTCCATTCCATTCCACATTCCATTACATTCCATTCCATATTCCATTTCATTGCATTCCACATTCCGTTCCACATTGCATTACAATCCATTCCATTCCGCTTTCCATTCCACATTCCATTCCCCGTTCCATTCCATTCCATTCCGCATTCCATACTATTCTCTGCCATTCCACATTGCATCCCATTCCATTGCACATTCCATTCCATTCCATTCCACGTTGCATTCGACATTGCATTCCACATTCCATTGCATTCCTTTCCACAATCCATTCCGTTCCATTCCACATTCAGTTCCATTCCATTGCACATTCCATTCAAATTTCCATTTCATTCCATTCCACATTCCCTTCAATTCCATTACATATTCTATTCCATTCCTTTCCACATCCCATAAATTTCCATTCCGCATTCCATTCGGCATTATATTCCGCGTCCCATTCTACATTCCATTTCTCGTTCCATTGCAAGTTTCATTCCTTTCTATTCCACAATCCATTCCATTCCATTCCACTTTCCATTACACACCATTCAATTACATTCCACATTTCATAACATTCCATTCCATTCCATATTGCATTCCTTTCCATTACACATTCCATTGAATTCCAATGGAAAGTGGAATGGGATAGAATGGAATATGGAATGGAATAGTTTGGAATGTGGAATGGAATGGAATACGGAATGGAACATTGAATAGAATGGAATGGAACATGGAATGGAATGGCATGGAACGTAAAAAGGAATGGAATGGAAGTTGGAATGGAATGGAATGAAAGGTGGAATTGAAAGAAATTGAATGTGGAATGGAATGTGGCATGGAATGCAATGGAATGTGAAATGGAAAGTGTAATGGAACGTGGAATGGAATGTGGAATGGAAAGTGGTATTGAATGGAAGGGAAAGTGGAATGGAATGGAAGGGAGAGGAAAATGGATTGGAATGGAATGGAATGGATTGGAATGTGGAATGGAATGTGGAATGGAATGTGGAATGGAATGGAATTGAATGTGGAATGGAATGTGGAATGGAATGTGGAATGGAATGGAATTGAATGTGGAATGCAATGTCTAATAGAGTGGAATGTAATGGAATGGAATTAAATGTGGAATGGAATGAAAAGGAATGTGGGATATAATGTGGAATGGAATTTGAAATGGAGTGGAATGGAATGTGGAATTGAATGTGGAAAGGAATGGAATGGAATGTGCAATCGAATGTTAAGTGGATAGGAACGGAATGTGGAATTGGATTTGGAATGTTATGCAAAGGAATGTGCAATGGAAAGGAATGCAATGTGGAATGGAATGGAATGGAATGTGGAATGGAATTGAAAGGAATATGGAATGGAATGTGGAATGGAATGGAAGGGAATGGAATGGAATGTGGAATACAATGGAATGGAATGTGGAATGGAATTGAATGGAATGTGGAATGGAATGGAATGGAATGCAGAATGGAATGGAATGGAATGTGGAATGGAATGTGGAAAGGAATGGAATGGCAAGGAATGGAATGTGGAATGGAATTTAATGGAATGTGGAATGGAATTCGGAAAGGAAGGCAGAATGAAATGGCATTGAAAGATGAATGGAATGGAATGTGGAACGGAATGCTTTTGAATATGTTATGACATTTGGAATGGAATGGAATGGCATGGAATGCAATGTGGAATTGAATGGAATGGAATGTGGAATGTACTGGAATGGAATGTTTAATGAAACGGGGAATGGCATGTGGAGAGTAATGTTGAATGGAATCAAATGATATGGATAGGAAATTCGAATGGAAAGGAAAGGATTGTGTACTGGAATGGAATGTAATGTGAAATGGAATGTGGAATGGAATGTGGAATGGAATGGATTGGAATGCAGAATGAAATGGAATGGAATTGAATGCAGAATGAAATGGAATGGAATGGAAAGGAATTTAGAATGGAATGGATTTGAATGTGGAATGGAATGTAATGGAATGTGGACTGGGTTGGAATTGAATGTGCAATGGAATGTGGAATGGAATGGAATGGAATTTGGAACGGAATGGCATAGATTGTGGAATGGAATGCAATGGAACTGAATGTGGAATTGAATGGTATGGAATGGAATGTGGAATGGAATGGAATGCAATGGAATGTAATGTAATAGAAAGGAATATAGAATGAAATGGAATGGAATGGAAAGTGGAAGGGAATTGAATGGAATGTGGAATGGAATGGAAAGGAATATGCAATGGAGTGTGGAATGTTATGGAATGGAATGGAATGGAATGGAATGGAATGGGATATGAAGTGGAATGTAAGGGATGTGGAATGGAAATCCAGATAGAATGGAATGCTTGGAATGTGGAATGAAGTGGAATGGAATGGAATGGAATGGAATAGAATGGATTGGAATGGAAAGGAAAGTGGAATGGTGTAGAATGGAATGTGGAATGGAATTTGAAATGGAGTAGAATGGAAAGTGGAATGGAATGTGGAATGGATTGGAATGGTAGGTAGAATGGAATGTAATGGAAAGTGAAATAGAATGGAATGGAATGGAATGGAATATGGAATGGATTGGAATGGAATGGAGTATGGAATGGATTGGAATGGAATTTGGAGTGGAATGGAATGGAATGTAAAATGGAATGGAATTGAATGTTTAGAAGAATCTGGAATGGAATGGAATGGAATGTGGAATGGAATGGAATGGAATATGGAATGGAATGTGGAATGGAAAGTGGAATGGAATGTGCAATGAAATGGAAAGTAAAGTGGAATGGAAAGGAATCTAAAGTGGAATGGAATGGAATGCAACGTGGAAAGGAATATGGAATGGAATGTTCAAAGGAATGTGGAATAGAGTGGAATGGAATGTGAAATGGAATGTGGAATGGAATGGAATGGAATTGAATGGAATCTGGAATGGAATATAATTCAATGGTATTTGCAATGGAACGTGGAATGGAAAGTAATGGAACATGGATTGGAATTTAATGGGAGGTTGAATGGAATGGAATGGAATGTGGAGTAGAATGGAATGGAACAGAATGTGAAATGGAATGGAATGGAATTTGGAATGAAATTGAATGTCATGGGGAATGGGTCGTGGAATGGAACAGAATGGAAAGTGAAATGGAATTGAATGCAGAATGGAATTGTTTGGACTGTCCAATGGAATGTGGAATGAAACGGAATGGAATGTGCAATGGAATGCAAAGGATTGTGGAATGGAATGCGGAATGGAATGGAAAGGATTGTGGAATGTCATGGAATGGAATGTAATGGAGTGGAATGGAATGGAATGGAATGGAATGGAATTGAATCAAATGGAATGTAACGGAATAGAAAGGAATATAGAATGAAATGGAATGGAATGTGGAATGGAACTGAGTGGAATGTGGTATGGAACGGAATGGAATATGCAATGGAATGTGGAATGGAACGGAATGTAGAAAGGAATGTGGAATGGAAAGGAATGGAAAGTAGAATGGAATGTGGACTGGAATGGAATGGAATGTAGAATGGAATTTGGAATGGAATGGAATGGAATGTGGAAAAGAATGGAATGGAACGTGGAATGAAATGTGGAATGGAATAAAAAGGAATGTGTATTGTAATACGGATTGGAATGGAATGGAATGTGGAATGGAATTAGGAATGCAATGGAATGGAATGTGGAGTGGAATGTAGAATGGAAAGGAATGGAATTTGAAATGGAAACTGGAATTGAATGGAATGGAATGTGAAATGGAATGTGGAATGGAATTGAATGGAAACTAGAAAGGAATCTGGAATGAAATGGAAAGAAATTGGGAAGAGAATGGAATGTATCGGAATGGGGTAAGGAAAGAAATTGAATGGAATGCGGAATGGAACATGGAATGGAGCGTGCAATAAAAAGTGGTATGGAACTTGGAAAGGAAAGTGGAATGGACTGGAATGGAGTGTGGACTGGAAAGGAAAGGAATGTGGAATTTAATAGAACGGAAAGTGGAATGGATTGGAATGGAATGGAATGTGGACTGGAATGCAATGGAATTGAATGGAATATGGAAGGAAATGTGCAAGGGAATGGAATGGAATAGATCATGGAATGGAATGTGGAATGGAATGGAAAGGAATTTGGAATTTAATGGAATGGAATATGGAATGGAATGGAAAGGAACATGGAATGGAACTTGGAATGGAAAGGAATAGAATGAGGAATGGAAAAGAATGGAATGGAATGTGGAATGGAATGTGTAATGGACTGCGTAATGGAATGGAATGGAATGTGGAATAGAATGGAAGGGAATGGAATGTGGAAGGGATCTTGGAATGGAATGTGGAATGGAATGGAATAGAATGTGGAATGGAATGGAATCGAACGGAATGTGTAATAGAATGGAATGGAAACGAATGGAAACGAATGTGGAATTGAATGGAATGTGGAATGGAATGGAATGGAATGTGGAATGGAAACTGGAATGGAATGGAATGTGGAATGGAATAAGTAGTGAAACGTATAATGGAATGGAATGGAACGTGGAATGGAAAGTGGAATGCAACGTTTAATGTAAAGTTGAATGAGCCGTGAAATGGAATGGCATGGAAAGTGGAATTGAATGGAATGGAAAGTGGAAAGTAATGGAAAGTGGAATGGAATGGAATGGAATGGAATGTGGAATGGAAAGTGGAATGGAATGGAATGGAAAGTTGAATGCAATGGAATGGAATGTGGAAAGGAATAGAATGGAATGCAATGTGGAGTGCTATCAGGAATGGAACGTGGAATGGAATGGAATGTGGAATGGAATGGAATGCAATGCAGAAAGGAATGGTATGGAATGGAATGTGCAATGGAAACGAATGGAATGGAATGTAAAGTTGAATGGAATAGAATGTGGAATGGAAGGGAATGGACTGTGGAATGGAATGGAAAGGAATGGAATGTAAAATGGAATGGAATGGAATGTGGAATGGAATGGAAGGGAATGGAAAGTGAAATGAAATGGAATGGAATGTCAAAAGGAATGGTATGGAATGGAATGTGGAATGGAAACGAACGGAATGGAATGGAAAGTGGAATGGAATGGAATGTGGAATGGAATTTAAAGGAATGTGGAATGGAATGGAATGTGGAATGGAATGGAATGAAATATTTTATGGAATGGAATGGAATGTGGAATGGATTGGAATGGAATGTGAAATACAATGCTATGAAATGTGGAATGGAATATGGAATGGAATGGAAAGTGGATTGGAATGGAATGGATTTTAAATTGTTAGGGAATGGAATGGAATTTGGAATGGAATTAAATAGAATCAAATGCAATATGGAATGTAATGGAATGGAATGGAAAGTTGAATGAAACGGATTGGAATATGGAATGGAATAAAATGGAATGGAATCGAATGAGGAATGGAAGGGAATGGGGTGGAGTGTAATGGAATGGAATGGGGTGGAGTGGTATGCCGAATGGAATGGAAGGGAATGTAATGGAATTTGGACTGGAATGGAATGTGGAAAGGAATCGAATGCAATGTGGAATGGAAGTTGGAATAGAATGGAATGTGGAATGGAAGGCAATGCACTGTGGAATGGAATAGAATGGTACGTGAAATGGAATGTGAAATGGAATGGAATGGAATGTGGAATGGAATGGAATGGAATGTGGAATGGAATGGAATGGCATGTGAAATGTATACAGAATGGAATGTGAAATTCAAATTGAAAGGGATATGGAATGGAATGGAATGGAATGGAATGTGGAATGGAATGCAATCAAATGTGGAATGGAATGTGCAATGGAGAGGAACGGAATGTGGAATGGAATGTGGAATGGAACGGGGAATGGAATGGAATGGAACAGAATGCAATGAGGAATGGAATGTGGAATGTAACTTAGAATGGAATGGAATATAATGGAATGGAATGTGTATTGGAATGGAATAGAAGAGAATGTGGAAAGGAATTTAGAATGGAAAGTGGAACGGAAAGGAATGGAATGGGATGTGGAATGGAATGGAATGGAATGTGGAATGGAAAGTGGAATGGAACGTGGAATGGAATGGAATGGAAAGGAATAGAAAGGAATGTGGAATTGAATGTGGAAATGAACGTGGAATAGAATGGAATGGAACGGAATGGAATGTGGAATGTAACGTGGAATGGAATGGAATGGAATGGAATGTGGAATGGAATGTGGAATGGAAGGTGGAATGGAATGGAATGCCATGGAATGGAATGTGGAATGGAACGTGGAATGGAATCAAAAGGAGTGGAATGTGGAATGGAATGTGGAATGGAATGAAATGGAATGTGCAATGAAATGGAATGGAATGTGGAATGGAATGGAATGGAATAGAAAGGAATGTGGAATGGAATGGAATAGGGTGGAATGTGGATTGGAATGGAATGGAATGTGGAATGGAATGGATAGGAATGTGGAATGGAATGTGGAATGGAAAGGAGTGGAGTGGAAAGTGGAATGGAATGTGGAAAGCAACGTGGAATTGAATGGAGTGGAACAGAATGGAATGTGGAATGGAAAGTGGAATGGAACGTCTAATGAAATGGAATGGAATGGAAGGGAATAGGGAAAGGAATTTGCAATGGAACGTGGAATGGAATGGAATGGATTGGAAAGAGGAATGTAATGGAATGGATTGTGGAATCGAATGGAATGGAATGTGGAATCGAATGAAATGGAACGTGGAGTGTAAAGGAATTGAATGGAATGGGAGGTGGAATCGAATGAAATGGAATGTGGAATGGAAAGGAATGGAATGGAATGGAATGTGGAATCGAATGCAATGAAATGTGGAATGGAATGGAATGTAGAATGGAATGGAATGGAATGTGTAATGGAATGGACTGAAATGGAATGTGGAATGGAATGGAGTGGAATGGAATGTGGAATGGAATGGAATGTGAAATGGCAATAGAATGGAATGTGAAATGGAAATAGAATGGAATGTGGAATGCAATAGAGTGTGGAATGGAATGGAATGGAATGAGGAATGGAACGTGGTAAGGAATGGAATGGAAAGTGGAACGGAATGGAATGGAATGTGTAATGGAATGTGTAATGGAATGGAAAAGGATGTGTAATGGAAGGAATGGAATGTCGAATGGAATGGACTGAAATGGAATGTGGAATGCAATGGAATGGAATGGAGCAGAATGGAATGTGGAATGGAATGGATTGGAATGTAGAATGGAATGTGGAATGGAAAGTGGATTGGAATGGAAACTAACGGAATAGAATGTGGAATGGAATGCGGAATGGAGCGTGTAATAGAGTGGAAAGGAATGGAATGGACTTTGGAATGGAATGTGGAATGGAACATGGAATGGAATGGAATGGAACGGAATGGAATGTGGACTGGATTGACGAATGGAACGTGGAATGGAATGGAATGGAATGTTGAATGTAATGTGGAATAGAATGGAAAGGAATGGAATGGAAAGGAAAGGAAAGAGGAATGGAATGGAATGGAATGTGGAAAGGAATGCAATGTGGAATGGAATAGAATTGAACGGAAAGGAATGCAACGGAATCCAGAATGAAATGTGGAATGGAATGGAGCGGAATGAAATGTGGAATGGAATGGTGAATGAAATCTGGAATAGAATGGAATGTGGAATGCAATGGAACGGAATGTGGAATGGAATGGAATGGAATGTGGAATGGAATGGAATGGAATATGGAATGGAATGGAACGGAATGGAACGTGGAATGCAATGGTGGAATGGAATGGAATGGAATATGGAATGGAATGGAATCGAATTGAATGGAATATGGAATGGAATGCAGTGGAATGTGGAATTGAATGGAATGGAATGTGGAATTGAATGTGAAATGGAATGCAATGGAATGTGGAATGGAATGAATGGAATGTGGAATTTAATGGAATGGAATGTCGAATGGAATGCAATGGAATGGAATGTGGAATGCAATGGTGGAATGGAATGGAATGTGGAATGGAATGGAATGGAATGTGGAATGGAATGCAATCGAATGGAATGGAATGTGGAATGGAATGGAATGGAATGTGGAATGGAATGCAATCGAATGGAATGGAATGTGGAATAGAATGCAATGGAATGTGGAATTGAATGGAATGGAATGTGGAATGGAACGTGGAATGAAATGCAATGGAATGTGGAATGGAATCGAATGGAATGTGGAACAGAATTGAATGGAGTGTAATGGAATGTGGAATGGAAAGGAATCGAATGGAATGGAATGTGGAATGGAATGAAATGGAATGTGGAATGCATTGCAATATAATCTGGAATAGAATGTGGAATTGAATGGAGTGGAAAGGGGAATGGAATTTATTAGAAAGTGGAAGGGAATGGAATGGAATTTTCAATGGAATGGAATGCAAAGGAATGGAAGGTGGAAAGCAATGGAATGGAATGGAATGGAATGTGGAATGGAATGTAATGGAATATGGAATAGAATGGAATGGAATATGGAGTGTAATGGAATGGAATGTGGAATGGAATGGAATGGAATATGGAATCCAATGGAATAGAATGTGGAATGGAATAGAATGTAATGGAAAGTCGAATGGAATGGAATGGAATGTGGAATGCAAGGCAATGGAATGGAATTGAATGTGGAATGGAACGGAACGGAATGGAAGGTGGAATGGAATGGAATGGAATGTGGAATGGAATGGAATGGAATGTGGAATGGAATGTTGAATGGAAGGCAATGGAAAAGAATTTGGAAGGTAATGGAGTGGAAAGTGGAATGAAAATTGGATAGAAATGCAATGGAATGTGAAAAGGTATGTGGAACACGTTGGAATGGAATGAGGAATGGAATTAAATGGAACGTGGAATGGAGTGGGGTGTAAAGTTTAATGGAACATGGAATGGAATGGAGTGGAATATGGAATGGAATATGGAATGCAGCGGAATGGAATGTGTAGTGGAATTGAATGGAATGTGGAGTGGAATGGAATGGAATGTGGAATGGTATATGGAATGGATTGTGGAATGGAATGGAATGGAACATGCAATGGAATGACGAATGTAACGTGGAATGGAATGCAATGGAACATGGAAAGGATGATGGAATGGAACAAGGAATGGAAAGTGTAATGGAACGTGGAATGGAATGGAATGGAATGTAGACTGGAATGAGGAATGGTTGCGGAATTGAATGGAGTAAAACGTGGAATGGAATGTGTAATGCAATGGAATGGAATGGGGAATGGAATGGAATGGAATTTGGAATGGAATGGACTGGAATAGGATGTGGAATGCAATGCAATGCAATGGAACGGAATGTGGAATGGAATGGAATGTCAAAAGGAATGGACTGGAATGGAATGTGGAATGCAATGCAATGGAATGGAATGGAATGAAATGTGGAATGAAATGGAAAGTGGAATGCAACGCGGAATGGAAAATGAATGTAATGGAATATGGAATAGGATGGGGAATGGAACGTGGAATGGAATGGAATTGAATGGAATGGAATGGAATGTTGAATGGAATGTGGAATGGAACGTGGAGTGGAATGGAATGGAATGGAATGGAATATGGAGTGGACTGTGGAATGGAACGTGGAATGGAATGGAATGCAATGGAATGTGGAATGGAATGTGGAATAGAATGGAATGGAATGGAATGGAAAGTGGAAAGGAATGGAATGTGGAAGGGAATGGAATGTTGAATAGAGCGGAACGGAATGGAATGGAATGGAATGTGGGGAGGATTGTGGAATACAAAGTGGAATGGAATGGAATGGAATGTGGAAAAGAAAGGAATGTGGAAGGGAATGGAATGTGGAATGGAATGGGGTGAAATGTGGAATGGAATGTGGAATGCAATGGAAAGTTATGTGGAATGGAATAAGTATTGGAACGTGGAATGGAATGGTATGGAACGTGGAATGGAAAGTGGAATGCAACGTGGAATTGAAAGTGGAATGGATGGTGGAATGGAATGGAATGGAACGTGGATTTGAATGGAATGGATCATGGAATGGAATAGTATGGAATGTGGAATGGAGTGGAATGGAACGTGGAATGAAATGTGGAATGGAATGGAACTGAATGGAATGCAAAGTGGAATGGAATTGAACGTGGAATGGAATAAAATTGATTGTGGAATGGAATGTGGAATGTAATGGAATGGAATGTGGAATGGAATGGAATATGAAATGGAAATAGAATGGAACGTGAAAGTGAAATAGAATGGAATGTGTAATGGAATGTAATGGAATGTGGAATGGAATGGAATGGAATGTACAATGGAACGTGGAATGGAATGGAATGGAATATGGAATGGAAAGTGTAAAGGAATGGAATGGAATGTGGAATGGAATGTGGAATGGAATGGAATGGAATGTCTAGTAGAATGGACTGAAAGGGAATGTGGAATGCAATGGAATGGATTTAAGTGGAATGGAACGTCGAAGGCAATGGAAAGGAGTGTGTAATGGAATGTGGAATGGAAAGTGGAATGTAATGGAATGCAACGGAATGGAAAGTGGAATGGAATGTGGAATGCAATGTGTAATGGAATGGAACAGAATGGAAAAGAATGTGGAATGTAATGAGGAATGGAAAGTGGAATGGAATGGAATGGAATGGAATATGGAGTGGATTGCCTAATGGAAAGTGGAATGGAATAGAATGGAATGGAAAGTGGAATGAAATGGAATGTAATGGAATATAGAATGGAATATGTAATGGAATGTGGAATACAATGAAACGGAATGAGGAATGGAATGTGGAATGGAATGGAATGGAATTTCGAAGGGAATGGAATGAAATGTGGAATGGAATGGAATGTCGAATGAGTAATGGAATGCAATATGGAAGGGAATGGAATGTAATCTGTAATGCAATGTAATGGAATGAAATATGGAATGGAATATGGAATGGAATGGAATCTGGAATGGAAAGTGGAATGGAATGGAATGGACTGTGGAATGGTATGGAGTGGAATGTGGAATGGAATGTGGAATGCAGTGGAATGGAATGAAGAATGGAGTGTGGAATGCAGTTTGGAATGGAATGGAAAGTAAAGTGGAATGGAATGGAATGGAATCTGGAATGGGATGGAATGCAATGCAATGTGGACAAAAATAGAAGGGAATGGAATGTGGAATGGAATGGAATGGAATGTGGAATGGAATGTGGAATAGAATGGAATGGAATGGAATGGAATGTGGACTCAAATGGAATGGAATGTGGAATTTAATGGAATGGAATGTGGAATGGAATGTGAAGCAGAATGTAATGTAATGTGGAATGGAATTTGGAATGGAATGGGAAAGGATGTGGAATGGAATCTGGAATGCAATGGGAAGGAAAGGAACGTGGAATAGTACGTGGAAAGGAAACAGGAATGCAATGTGCAATAGAATGGAAAGGAAAGGAACGGAATGTGCAATGGAATGAAATGGATTGGAAAGGAATGTGGAATGGAATGGAAAGGAATGAATTGTGGAATGGAATGGAATTGAATGTTATGGAATGGAATGGAATGTGGAATGGAATGTGAAATGGTATGTGGAATAGAATGCAATGTGAAATGGAATGGAATGGAATGGAATGGAATGTGGAATGCAATGTGGAATAGAATGAGAAATGGAATATAATGGAATGGAGTGGAATGTGGAATGGAATGCAATGGAATGGAATGGAACGTGGAATGGAATGGCTTGGAATGGAACGTGAAAGGGAATGGAATGGAAAGTGGAATGGAATGGAATTGAATGTGGATTGGAATGTGGAATGGAATGGATTGGAATATGGAATGGAAGGTGGAATGGAACAGAATACCAATTGCAATGGAATGGAATTGAATGGAATGTGGAATGGAATGTGATGGAATGTGGAATGGAATGGAAGGCAGTGGAATGAAGAACGGTGTGGAGTGGAACGTGCAATGGAATGTGCAATGTAATGGAATGGAATGGAATGCAAACTGGAATTGAATGGAAAGTGGAATGTAATGTGGAATGAAATGGAATGGAAAGTGGAATGGAATGTTTAATGGAATGGAATGGAAGTTGTAATGTAATGGAATATGGAATTAAAGGTGGAATGGAATGGAATGGAATGTGGAATGGAATGAAATAGAAAGCGGAATGGAACGTGGAACGGAATGTGGAATGGAATGGAATGAAGTGTGAAATGGAAATATAATGGAAATTGAAATGTAAATACAATGGAAAGTGGAATGGAATGGAACGGAGTGTGGAATGGAAGGGAACGGAATCTGGAATGGAACGTGGAATGGAATGGAATGGAGTGGAATCGAAAGTTGAATGCAATGGAATGGAACGGAATGCAATTTGGAATGGAATATGGAATGGAACGTGGAATGAAATCGAATGGAACAGAATGGAATGTGGAATGGAACATGAAACGGAAAGGAACGGAATGTGGAATGGAATGTGGAATGGAAAGGAAGGGAAAGTGCGATGGAATGGAATGGAATGGGGAATGCAATAGAAGAGAAAGGAATTTGGAATGCAATGGAATGGACAGGAATGGAATAGAATGGAATGCGGAATGGATAGTGGAATGGAATGGAATGGAATGGAATGGAATGTCGAATGGACTGGAATGGAATGGAATGTGGAATGGAAGGGAATGGAATGTGGATTGGAATGGAATCGAATGTGGAATGGAATTGAATGGAATGTGGAATGGTGTGGAATGTAATATAGAATGGAATGGATTGGAATGTGGTATGGAATGGAATGGAATGTGGAATGCAAGGGAATGGAATCGAATGGAATGTGGAATGGAATGGAATGGAATGTAGAAAGGAATTGAATGGAATGTGGAATGGAATGGAAAGGATTGGAAATTTGAATGGAATGGAAGGGAACGTTCAACAGAAGGGAATGGAATGGAATGGAATGTGGAAAGGAATGGAATGGGATGTGGAATAGAATGTGGAAGGGAATGGAATGGAACGTGGAATGGAATGGAAAGGAATGTGTTGAGGAATGAGGAATGGAATGGAACAGAATGGAAAGGAATTTGGAATATAATGAAATGGAATATAATGGAATGGAATGGAATGTGGAAATGAATGTGGAACAGAATGAAATGGACTGTGGAATGGAATGGTATTTAACGTGGAACAGAATATGGAATTGAAAGTGGAATGTAATGGAATGGAATGTGGAACAGAATGAGGAATGGAACATGGAAGGCAGTGGAATACAACGTGGAATGGAATGTGCAATGGAATGGAAAGGAATGTGGAATGGAATGTGGAATGGAATGGAAAGGAACATGGAAGGGAATGAGGAATGGAACATGGAATGGAATGCTATGGAATGTGGAATGGAAGATGGAATGGAACGTGGAATGGAACGTAGAATGGGACGTGGAATGGAATGGAATGAAACGTGGAATGGAATGAGGAATTGAATGTAGAATGGAATTTGGAATTTAATGGAGTGAAACGTCGAATGGAATGAGGAAAGGAACGTGGAATGGAATGGAATGGAACGTGGAGTGTATCGTGGAATGGAAGGTGGAAGGGAACGTGGAATGGAACGTGGAAGGGAACGTGGAATGGAACGTGCAATGGCATGGAATGGAACGTGGAATTTAATGGAATGTTCAAGGGAATGGAATGGAACTTGGAATAGAACGTGGATTGGATCATGGAAAGGAAAGTGGAATGGAACGTGGAATGGAAAGTGGAATGGCATGGAATTGAATGTGGAATTGAATGGAGTGTGCAAGGGAATGGAATGGAACTTTGATAGGAATGGAATGGAAAGTGGAATGGAATGGAAAGTTTAAAGGAGTGGAAAAAAACTTGGAATGGAATGTGGAATGCAATGGAATGGAATGTGGAAAGGAAGGGAATGATGGAATGGAAGGGAAAGGAATATGAAATGTAACGGAATGGAATGGAATGTGGAATGGAATGCAATGTGGAATGGAATGCAATGGAATGTGGAATGGAATCGAATGCAATGTGGAATGGAGTGGAATGGAATGCAATGTTGAATGGAATGGAAATGTATACAATGCGGAAGGGAATGGAATGGAAGTGGAATGGAAAGCAATGGAATGTGGAATGGAATGGAATGGAATAGAATGTGGAATTGAATGGAAAGGAATGGAATGTGGAATGGAATGGATTTGAATCTGGAATAGAATGGATTTGAATGTGGAATGGGATGGAATGGAATGCAATGTGCAATGGAATAGAATGCAATTTTGAATGGAACATAATGGAACGTGGAATTGAATGGAATTAAATGAATTGTGGAATTTAATGGAATTAAATGAATTGTGGAATGTAGTTGAATAGAATGCAATGTTGAAAGGAATAGAATGGAATGTGGAATGCAATGGAATGGAATGTGGAATGGAACGGAATGGAAAGTGGAATCGAAAAGAATGGAATTTGGAATGTAATGTGGAATGGAATGGAATGGAATGTGGAATGAATTGTAGAATGGAATGTGGAATGGAACGAAATGGAATGTGGAATGCAACGTGGAAAGGAATGTGGAATGGAATGTGGAATGGAATGTGGAATGGAACGGAATGGAATGTGGAATGAAATGTGGAATAGAATCTGGAATGGAATGTGGAATGGAATGGAATGGAATGTGGAATTGAATGTGGAATGGAATGGAATGGGATATGTGATGGAACGTGCAATAGAATGTAATGGAACGTAGAATGGAATGTGTAATGGAAAGTGTAGTGGAATGGAATGGAATGGAATGTGGAATGGAATGTGGAATTGAATGGAATGGAATGTGGAATGGAATGCAATGATACGTGCAAAGGAATGTGGAAAGGAATTTTCAATGGAATATAGAATGGAAAGGAATGGAAAGGGGAATGGAATGTGGAAAGGAATGTGGAATGGAAAGTGGAATGGAATGGAATGGAATGGAACGTGGAATGGAATGGAATGGAATTTGGAATGAAATGTAGAATGGAATGCGGAATGCAATGGAATGGAATGGAGTGTGAAAAGGAATGAGGAATGGAATGTGAAATGGAACGTGGAATGGAATGTGGAATGGAATCAAGTGGAACGTGGAATGGAATGCAACGGAATTTAATGGAACGTGAAATGGAAAGTTGAATGGAATGGAATGGAATGTGGAATGAAATGTAGAATGGAATGCGGAATGGAATAGAATGGAATGGAGGGTGAAACAGAATGAGGAATGGAATGTGAAATGGAACATGGAATGGAATGCGGAATGGTATGAAATGGAACGTGGAATGGAATGCAATGGAATTTAATGGAAAGTGCAATGGAATGTTGAATGGAATGTGGAACGGAATGGAATGGAATATGGAATGGAATGTGGAATGAAATGTAATTTAATGTGGAATGGAATGTGAAATGGAAAGGAATGGAATGTGGAATGGAATGTGGAATGGAATGGAATGGAATGTGGAATGGAATGGAATTTAAAGTGGAAACGAGTGGAAACGAATATGAAATGGAATGGAATGGAATGTGGTGTGGAATGTGGAATGCAATGTGGAATATAACGGAATGTTATGTGGAATGGAATGCGGAATGGAATGGAATGGAATGTTGAGTGGAATATGGAATGCAATGTGTAATGGAATGTGCAATGGAACGGAATGGAATGTGTAAAGGAATATGGAATTCAACGTGGAATGTAACGTGAAATGCAAAGGAATGGAATGTGGATTGGAATGTGGAATGGAATGTGGAATGGAACGTGAAATGGAATGGAATGGAGTGTGGAGTGGAATGTAGAATGCATTGTGGAATATAATGGAATGTAATGTGGAATGGAATGTGGAATTCAATGTGGAATGTAACGTGAAATGCAAAGGAATGGAATGTGGAATGGAAGGTGGAATGTGTTGGAATGGAACGTGGAATGGAATGGAATGGAATGATGAATGAAATGTTGAATGGAATGTGGAATGGAACGTGGAATGCAAAGTGGAATGGATTGGAATGGAACGTGGAATGGAATGTGGAATTCAATGGAATGATATATTGGATGGAATGGAATGGAATGTGGAAGGAAAGGAATTTAATGTGGCATGGAATTTAGAATGGAAAGTGGAATGGATTGGAATGGAAAGTGGAATGGAATGTGGAATGGAATGGAATGGAATCTGGAATGGAATGCAATGGAAAGAGTGAAGGGATGCAGAATGGAATGTTGAGTGGAATGGAAAGGAATGTGGAATGCAATCAAATGGAATGGAATGTGGAATGGAATAGAATGGAATGGAGTGTGGAATGGAATGGATTGGAATATGGAATTAAATGAGGAATGGAATGGAATGGAATGTGGAATGGAAAGGAATGCAATGCAAAATAGATTTGAATGGAATGTGGAATGGAATGGAATGGAATGCAATGCAGAATGGAAAGGAATGGAATGGCATGGAATGTGGAATGCAATGGAATGGAATGTGGAATGGAATGGAATGGAATGGAATGGAATGTGGAATGGAATGGAATGGAATGTGGAATGGAATGGAATGGAATGTGGAATGGAATGGAATGGAATGTGGAATGGAATGGAATGGAATGGAATGGAATGTGGAATGGAATGGAATGGAATGTGGGATGGAATGGAATTTAATGGAATGGAATTGGAAAGTGAATTTGAATGGAAAGGGGAATGGAATGTGCAATGGAGTGGAATTGAATGGAATGCGGATTGGAATGGAATGGAATGTGGAATGGAATGGAATGGAATGGAATGTGTAATGTAATCGATTGAAATGTAGAATGGAATGTAATTGAATATGGAATGCAAAGTCGAATGGAATGTGGAATGAAATGGAATGGAATGTGGAATGGAAAGAGGAATGGAACGTTCAATTGAAGGTGGAATGGAATGTGGAATTTGAATGGAATGCAATGTAATTTGGATTGGAATGTAAATGAATGTGGAATGGATTGGATCAGAATGGAATGCAGAATGGCATGGAGTGGAATGTGGAATGGAATGGAATGTAATGGAAAGTGAAATGGAATGGAATGGAATGAGGAATGGAATGGAATGCAATGTGGGATGGAATGGAGTTGAATGGAATGTAGAATGGAATCAAATGGAATGGAGTGTAATGTGGAATGGAATGGAATGTATAATGGAATTTGGAATGGATTGGAATGGAATGGAACGTGTAATGGAATGAGGAATGGATTGCAATGGAATGGAATGGAATGTGGAAAGGAATGGAATTGAAAGGAATGGAAGCGAATGAGGAATGGAAGGGACAGGAATGTGGAAAGTAACGGAATGGAATGTGGAATGGAACTGAATGTAATGTGGAATGGAATGGAATGGAATGTGGAATGGAATGGAATGTGGAATGGAATGGTATGGAATGTGGAATGGAAGGGAATGGAAGTGAATGGAATGTGGAATGTAATTGAATGAAATGTGTAATGCAATGGAATGGAATGTGGAATGGAATGGAATGTGGAATGGAACGTGGAATGCAAAGTGGAATGGATTGGAATGGAACGTGGAATGGAATGTGGAATTCAATGGAATGATATATTGGATGGAATGGAATGGAATGTGGAAGGAAAGGAATTTAATGTGGCATGGAATTTAGAATGGAAAGTGGAATGGATTGGAATGCAAAGTTGAATGGAATGTGGAATGGAATGGAATGGAATCTGGAATGGAATGCAATGGAAAGAGTGAAGGGATGCGGAATGGAATGTTGAGTGGAATGGAAAGGAATGTGGAATGCAATCAAATGGAATGGAATGTGGAATGGAATGGAATGGAATAGAATGGAATGGAGTGTGGAATGGAATGGATTGGAATATGGAATTAAATGAGGAATGGAATGGAATGGAATGGAATGTGGAATGGAAAGGAATGCAATGCGAAATAGATTTGAATGGAATGTGGAATGGAATGGAATGGAATGCAATGCAGAATGGAAAGGAATGGAATGGCATGGAATGTGGAATGCAATGGAATGGAATGTGGAATGGAATGGAATGGAATGGAATGGAATGTGGAATGGAATGGAATGGAATGTGGAATGGAATGGAATGGAATGTGGAATGGAATGGAATGGAATGGAATGGAATGGAATGTGGAATGGAATGTAATGGAATGTGGGATGGAATGGAATGGAATGGAATGGAATGTGGAATGGAATGGAATGGAATTGGAAAGTGAATTTGAATGGAAAGGGGAATGGAATGTGCAATGGAGTGGAATTGAATGGAATGCGGAATGGAATGGAATGGAATAGAATGGAATGGAGTGTGGAATGGAATGGATTGGAATATGGAATTAAATGAGGAATGGAATGGAATGGAATGGAATGTGGAATGGAAAGGAATGCAATGCGAAATAGATTTGAATGGAATGTGGAATGGAATGGAATGGAATGCAATGCAGAATGGAAAGGAATGGAATGGCATGGAATGTGGAATGCAATGGAATGGAATGTGGAATGGAATGGAATGGAATGGAATGGAATGTGGAATGGAATGGAATGGAATGTGGAATGGAATGGAATGGAATGTGGAATGGAATGGAATGGAATGGAATGGAATGGAATGTGGAATGGAATGTAATGGAATGTGGGATGGAATGGAATGGAATGGAATGGAATGTGGAATGGAATGGAATGGAATTGGAAAGTGAATTTGAATGGAAAGGGGAATGGAATGTGCAATGGAGTGGAATTGAATGGAATGCGGAATGGAATGGAATGGAATGTGGAATGGAATGGAATGGAATGGAATGTGTAATGTAATCGATTGAAATGTAGAATGGAATGGAATTGAATATGGAATGCAAAGTCGAATGGAATGTGGAATGAAATGGAAAGGAATGTGGAATGGAAAGCGGAATGGAACGTTCAATTGAAGGTGGAATGGAATGTGGAATTTGAATGGAATGCAATGTAATTTGGATTGGAATGTAAATGAATGTGGAATGGATTGGATCAGAATGGAATGCAGAATGGCATGGAGTGGAATGTGGAATGGAATGGAATGTAATGGAAAGTGAAATGGAATGGAATGGAATGAGGAATGGAATGGAATGCAATGTGGGATGGAATGGAGTTGAATGGAATGTAGAATGGAATCAAATGGAATGGAGTGTAATGTGGAATGGAATGGAATGTATAATGGAATTTGGAATGGATTGGAATGGAATGGAACGTGTAATGGAATGAGGAATGGATTGCAATGGAATGGAATGGAATGTGGAAAGGAATGGAATTGAAAGGAATGGAAGCGAATGAGGAATGGAAGGGACAGGAATGTGGAAAGTAACGGAATGGAATGTGGAATGGAACTGAATGTAATGTGGAATGGAATGGAATGGAATGTGGAATGGAATGGAATGTGGAATGGAATGGTATGGAATGTGGAATGGAAGGGAATGGAAGTGAATGGAATGTGGAATGTAATTGAATGAAATGTGTAATGGAATGGAATGGAATGTGGAATGGAATGGAATGTGGAATGGAATGGAATGGAAGGTGGAATGGAGTGGAATGGAATGAAATGGAATGTGGAATGGAATGGAAAGGAACGTGGAAATGAATGGAGTGGATACTGGAAAAGAATGGAATATAATGTGGAAAGGAATGGAATGAAATGTGGAATGGAATGGGAACGAACGTGGAAAGGAATGGAGTGGATAGTGGAAAAGCACAGAATGTAAAGTGTAAAGGAATGGAATGGAAAGTGGAATGGAATGGAAAGGAATGTGGAATGGAATAGTGTGGAATGTGGAATGGAATATTGTGGAATGTGGAATGGAATGGAATGCAATTTGAAAGGAAATTGCAATGGAATTGAATGAAATTGCATGGAATGTGGAATGGAATGGAATGGAATACGGAATGGTAGTCAATGTTTAATGGAATGACGGATGGAATGGAATGGAATGGAGAATGCAATGGATTGGAAAGGAATGTGGAATGGAATGCAATGTGGAATGGAATGGAAAGGAAAGAAATGTGAAATGGAATGGAATGGAATTTGGAATGCAATGGAATGGAACGTGGAAAGGAATGTGGAGTGGAATGGAAAGGAATGTGGAATGCAAAGCAATGGAATGGTTAATCGAATAAGGAAAGGAATGGAACGGAATGTGGAATGGTATGTTGAGTGGAATGTTGAATGGAATGTGGAGTGGAATGGAATGCAATGTGGAATGGAATGGAATGGATTGTCGAATGTAACGGAAAGAATGGTGTGGAATATAGAATGCAGTGGAAAGGAATATGGAAAGGAACGTGGAAAGAATCGTGAAATGGAACGTGCAATTGAACGTGGAAAGGAATGTGCAACGGAACGTGGAATGAAATGTCGGATGGAATGGAATGTGGAATGGAATGGAATGGAATGTGGAATGGAAAGTGGAATGGAATGGAGTGGATTGGGGAATGGAATGGAATGGATTGTGGAATGGAATGTGGAATGGAATGGAATGGAATATGGAATGGATTGTTGGAATGGAATGTTGAAAGATTGGAATGTGGAATGTGGAATGTGGAATGGAAAGGAATGGAATGGAATGGAATGTGGAATGGAATGGAATGGAATGGAGTGGAATGTGGAATGGAATGAAATGCAATGTGGAATGGAATGGAATGGATTGTGGAATGGAATGGAAAGGAATGGTATGGAATATAGAATGGAATGGAAAGGAATATGGAAAGAAGCGTGGAAAGAAACGTGCAATGGAACGTGGAATTGAACGTGGAATGGAATGTGGAATCTAATGGAATGGAACGTGGAATGGAATGTGGGATGGAAGGTAATAGAATGTAGAATGGAATGTAGAATGTAATGTGAAATGGAATGTGGAATGGAACGTCCAATGGAACGCCGAATGTAATGGAATGGAACGTGTAATGGAATGTGGAATGGAATGGTTGGAATGTGGAATGGAATGTGGAATGGAAAGTGGAATGTAAGGAATTGCAATGTGTAATGGAATGGAATGGAATGGAATGGAACATGGAATGGAATGGAATGGATCGTGGAAGGGAATGGAATGGAATGTGAAATGGAACATCCGTTGGAACGTGGAATGGAATGTGGAATGGAATGCAATGGAATTTGGAATGGAATGTTGAATTGAATGTGGAATGGGATGTGGAAAGGAATGGAATGGAATGTGGAAAGGAATGTGGAATGGAATGTGGAATGCAACAAAGGTAATGTGGAATGGAATATGGTAGGGAATGTTTAAACGAAAGTGGAAATTAATGGAATGAAATGTGGAATGGAACATGTAATGGAACGTGGAATGCAACGAGGAATGGAAAGTTTAATGGAATGGAATGGAATGTGGAATGGAATGGAATGGAATGTGGAATGGATTGGAATGCGATGTCGAATTGAATGGAATTTGGAATGCAATGGAATGGAATCTGGAATGGGGTGGAATGCAGTATCGAATGGAATGGAATGTAGAATGGAATGTGGAATGCAATGTGGAATGGATTGTAGAAACGAATGTGGAATGGAATGTGGAATGGAATGGAATGAATTGTGGAATGAAATGTGGAATGGAAAGTGGAATGGAATGTGGAACGGAGCTAAATGGAATGTGGAATGGAATGTGGAGTGGAGTGTGGAATGACATGTGGAATGGAACGGAATGGAAAGTGGAATGGAATTTGGAATGGAATGTGGAATGGAAAGTGAAATGGAATGGAATGGAATGTGGGTTGGAACGTAGAGAGGAATGTAACAGAAGATGGAATGGAACGTGGAATGTAAGGTGGAATGGAATGGAATGGAAAGTGGAATGGAATGTGGAACGATTGGAATGTGGAAAGGAATGGAATGGAATGTGAGATGGAATGGAATGGAATGTGGAATGGAATTGAAAGTAGTGTGTAATGCAATGTGGAATGGAATGTGAAATGGAACGCAGAATGAAATGTGCAATGGAAAGGAATGGAACGGGGAATGCAATAGAAAGGAACGTGTAATGGAACGTGTAAAAGAATGTGGAACATAACATGGAAGGGAATGTCGGAAGGAATGGAATGGAATCTGGAATTGAATGGAATGTAATGTGGAATGAAATGTGGAATGGAATGGAATGGAATGTGGAATGGAAAGTGGAATGGAATGACGTGGATTGGAGAAAGGAATGTGTTTGGAATGTGGAATGGAATGGAATGGAATGGAATGTGGAATGGAATGTGTAATGGAATGTAATGGGAAGTGGAATGGAATGTTGGAATGGAATGTTGAAAGATTGGAATGTGGAAAGGAACGGAATTGAGAGTGGAATTGAATGGAATTTGATGTGGAATGGAATGGAAAGGAATCTGTATTGAAATGTGGAATGGAATATGAAATGGAAGGTTGAATGAAATGTGCAATGGAACGGAATGGTATGTGGAATGCAATGGAATAGAACGTGTAATGGAACGTGTAATGGAGCATGGAATGGAAAGTGAAATGGAATGTCAGATGGAATGGATTGGAATGTGGAATGGAATGGAATGGAATGTGGATTGGAAAGTTGAATGGAGCTTGGGATGGAACGTGGAATGGAATGTGGAATGGAACAGAATGGAATGCGGAATGGAATGGAATGTGTAATTGAAAGTGAAAGGGAATGTGGAATGGAATTTTGAATGGAAAAGAATGGAATGTATAATGGAAAGCGAAATGGAATGGAATGGAATCTTGAATGTAATGGAATGGAATGTTGAATGGAATGGAAGGAAATATGGAATGCAACGTGGAATGCAATGGAATGGAACGTGGAAAGGAACGTGCAATGGAATCTCTCATAGAACGTAGAATGGAATGTGGAATCGAATGGAATGGAACGTCTAATGGAAAGTAGAATGGAACAGGGAATTGAATGGAATGGAACCTGGAATGGAATGTGGAATGGAATGTGGAATATAATGCAATGGAAGGTGGAATGGAATGGAATGGAAAGCGGAACGGAATGGAATGGAATATGGAATGGAATGTGGTATGGGATGTGGAAAAAAACGTAATGGAATATGGAGTGGAATGTGGAGTGGAATGGAATGGAAAATGGAAGGGAAAGCGGAATGGAATGTGGAATGGAACGGAATGTAACATGGAATGGAATGTGGAATGGAATGTGGAATGGAATCTGGAATAGAATGTAATGGAATGGAAAGGAATGTGGAATGGAATGTGGAATGGAATGGAATGGATTGTGGAATGGAATGTGGAAAGGAATGTGGAATTGGAGGGAATGGAATGTGGAACGGAATGGAATGGAAAGCAGAATGAGAGGTGGAATGGAATGTGGAAAGGAATGTGGAATGGAATGCAATGGAATGTGGAATGGAATGGAATGGAATGTGGAGTAGAATGGAATGGAATGGAACGTGGAGTGGAACGTGGAATGGAATTTCGAGTGGAACGTGGAACGGAATGTGGAATGGAACGTGAAATATAATGGAATGGAATGTGGAATGGATCGTGAAATGGAACGTGGAATGGAATGTGGAATGGAACGTGGAATGGAACGTGGAATGGAACGTGGAAAGAAACTTGGAATGGAAATTGGAATGGAACGTGGAACGGAACGTGGAATGGAATGTGATGGAAAGTGGAATTTAACGTGGAATGGAAAGTCTAATTGAAAGTGGAATGGAACATGGAATGGAATGGAATGCAAAGTGGAATGGAATGTGGAATGGAATGTGCAGTGTACTGGAATGGAATGTGGAATGGAACGTGGAATAGAATGAAACGGAATGCGGATTGGTACTTGAATGGAATGGAACATGGAATGGAATGTGGAAGAGAACTTCGAATGGAATCTGAAATGGACTTTGGAACGGAACGTCGAATTGAATGGAATGGAAAGTGGAATGAAATGTGGAATGGAATGGAATGGAACGTGGAATGGACGTGGAATGGAACTTGGAATGGAATGTGGAGAGGAATGGGATGGAAAGTGGAACGGAATGTTGAATGGAATGTGGAATGGAATGTGGAAGGGAATGGAATGGAATGTGGAATGGAATGTGGAATGGAGTGGAATGGAATGGAATGGAATGGAATGCGGAAAGGAATGTGGAATGGAATGTGGAATGGAACGGAATGGAATGTGGAATGGAACGTGGAACGGAATGGAATGTATCATGGAATGGGATGGTTTGGAATGTGGTATGGTACGTGGAATGGAATGCAATGGAATGTGGAATGGAACAAGAAATGGAACGAGGAATGGAATGTAAAATGTAATGCGGAATGGAAAGTGGAATGGAAAGGAATACAAAGTGGAGTGGAACATGGAATGAAATGGAAAGGAATGTGGAATGGAATGTGGAATTGACTGTGGAATGGAAACTGAAATGGAACCTATAATGAATTGGAATGGAAATTGGAATGGAATGTGGAATGGAATGCAAGGCAATGTGGAATGGAATGTGGAATGGAATGGAATGGAATGTGGAATGGAGTGTAATGGAATGCTGAATGGAATGTGGAATGGAATGTATGGGAATGCGGAGTGAAATGGAATGGAATATGGAATGGAATGTGGAATGCCATGTGGAATAGAAATTGGAAGGGAATGGAATGGATTGTGTAATGGAAAGTGCAATGGAATGGAATGTAACGTGGAATGGAACTTGGGGTAGAAAGTGGAATGGAACGTGGAATGTAATGTGGAAGGCAGCGTGGAATGGAATGTGTAATGGAATGCAGAATGGAATGAAATGGAATGTGGAAAGGAAGGGAAAGGAATGTGGAATCGAATGTGGAATGGAATGGGATGTGGAATGGAATGGTATGGAATGTGGAATGGAAAGGAATGGAATGTGGAATGCAAAGTGGAATGGAATGGAATGAGAAGTGGAATGGAATGTGGAATGGAATGTGGAACGGAATGTGGAATGGAAAGTGGAATATAATGGAATGGAATGCGGAATGGAACATGGAATGGAACATGGAATGGAACGTGGAATGGAACATGGAATGGAACGTGGAATATGATGTGCAGTGTATTGTGGAAGGTAATGTGGCATGGAACGTGGAATAGAGTGGAATGAAATGTGGAATGGAATGGCGAATGGAATTTAGAATGGAATGTGGAATGGAATGTAACGTGGAGTAGAATGTGGAAAGCAATGTGTTATGGAATGAGGAATATAACGGAATGGAATGTGGAATGGAATGTGAAATGGTATGCAGAATGGAATGGAAACGAATGTGTTATGGAATGCGGAATAGAATGGAGTGGATTGTGGAATAGAATGTGGAATGGAATGGAATGGAATGTGGAATGGAATGTGAAACGGAATGTGAAATGCAATGGAAAGGAATCTAGCATGGGATGTGGAATGGAATGGAACGGAATGTGGAAAGTAATGTGCAATGGAATGGAATGAAATGGCGTGGAATGTGGAATGGAATGGAATGGCATGTGGAATGGAAAGGAATGTGTAACGGAATGTGGAATGGAAGAGAACGAAATGGAATGGAATGTGGAATAGAATGGAATGGAATGTGGAATGGAATGGAATGGAATGTGGAATGGAATGGAATGGAACGTGGAAAGTATGGTGGAATGGAACGTGGAATGGAATTGAATGGAATGTGGAATGGAATGGAAGGTTTAAAAGAATGGAATGAAATGGATGTGGAATGGAATGTGGAATGGAATGCGGAATGGAATGGAATGGAAAGCGTAATGGAATGGAATGGAAATTGGAATTTAATGGAATGGAATGTAAAACGGAATGCAACGTGGAATGGAATAGAACGGAATGTGGATTGGAACGGAATGCAATGTGTAATACAATGGAATGGAATGGAATGGAATGTGAAATGGTAAGTGGAATTGAAAGTAAAATGGAAAGGGGAATGGAATCTGGAATGGAAAGTGGAATGGAATGAAATGGAAGGTGGAATGGATTGGAATGGAACGTGAAATGGATCATCGAACGGAACGTGGAATGGAATGTGGAAAGGAATGTGGAATGGAATGGAATGGAAAGTGGAATAGAATGTGCAATGGAATGGAGTGTGGAATGGAATAAGTAATGCAATGGAATGGAATGTGGTTGGAAAGTGGAATGGAATGTGGAACGGATTGTGAAATGAAACATAGAATGGAATGTGTAATGGAACAGAATGGAATGTGGAATGAAATGTGGAAAGGAACTCTAAATTGAACGTGGAATGGAATTGAATGGAACGTGCAATTGAATGTGGAATGCAATGGAATGGAATCTGGAATGGAATGTGCAATGGAATGTGGAATGTAACGGAATGGAATGTGGAGTGTAACAGAATGGAATGAGGAATTTAATGCAATGGAATGTGGAATGCAATGTCGAAAGGAATGGAATGGTAGGTTGAATGGAATGTTGAGTGGAATATGGAGTGGAATGTGGAATGGAATGGAATGGAGTGTGGAGTGGAATGGAAATTAATGGTAGGGAATATGGAAGGGAATGGAATGGAATGTGGAAAGGAATGTGCAATGGAACGAGGAATGGAACATGGGATGGAACGTGGAATGGAATGTGGAATGGAATGTAGATTGTAATGTGGAATGGAAAGTGGAATGAAATGGAATGGAATGGAATGTGTAATGAAATGTGGAATGGATTGGAATGGGACGTGGAGTGGAATGTGGAATGGAATGTGGAAGGGAACGTGGAATGGAATGAAATTTGGAACGGAATGGAAAGTAATATGGAATGGAATGTGAAATGGAATGTTGAATGCAATGTGAAATGGAATGGGAAATGGAATGTGGAATGGAATGGAATGGAATGTGAAATGGAATGTGGAATGGAAAGTGAAATGGAATGTAGAATTGAATGGAATGGAATGTGGAATGGAACGTGGAATTGAATTGAATGGAACGTGGAATTGAATTTAATGGAACGTGGATTGGCACGTGGAATGGAATGGAATGGATCGTGGAACAAAATGTTGAATGGAACGTGGAATGGAACGTGGAATGGAATGTGGAATGGAATGGAAAGGAATGTGGAATGGGATGTGGAATGGAATGTGGCATGGAATGTGAAATGCGTGGAATGGAATGGAACGGAATGTGGAATGGAATGTAGAATGGAATGTGGAATAGAATGGAATGGAATGTGGAATGGAATGGAATGGATTGCATAATGGAATGTGGAATGGGATGGAATGGAATGTGGAATGGATTGTGGAAAGGAATGTGGAATGTAACGGAATGGAATGTGGAATTGAATGAGGAACGGAATTTGGAATGGAATGTGGAATGGAATGGAATGGAATGTGGAATGGAATGTGGAAGTGAAAGTGGAATGGAATGCAATGGAATGTGGAATGGAATAGAATGGATTGTGCAATGGAATCTGGAACGGAATGGAATGCATTGTGGAATGGAATGTGGAAAGGAATGTGGAAAGGAATGTGCAATGGAATGGAATGGATGGTGGAATGCAATATGGAATGGAGTGTGAAATGGAATGTGAAAGGGAACGGAATGGAATGTAGATTGTAATGTGTAATGGAAAGGAATGGAATGTGGAATGGAATGTGGAATTCAGTGAGGAATGTAATGCGCAATGGAACGGAATGGAAGGTGGAATGGAATGTGGAATGGAATGTAGAATGGAACGTGAAACGTATTGGAATTCAATGTGTAATTGAAAGTGGAATTGAATGGAATGGGAAGTGGAATGGAACGTGGAATGGAACGCGGAATGGAATGGAAGAGAACGTGGAATTGAATGTGAAATGGAATTTGGAAAGGAATGTGAAATGTAATGTGGAATAGAATGTGAAATTGCATGGAATGGAATGCGGAATGGAATGGAATGGAATGTGGAATGGAACGTGTAATGGAATAATGACTGTAACGTGGAAATTAACGTGGAATGGAATGGAATGGAATGTGTAATGGAATGGATTGAAATGGGGAATGGAATGTGGAATGGAATGGAATGGAATGTGGAATGTAATGGAACAGAATGTGTAATGGAATGGAATGGAATGTGCCATGGAATGTGGAAAGGAATGTGGAATCGAATGTGGAATGGAATGTAGAAAGGAATGTGGAACGAAAGAGAGTGCAATGTGAAATGAAAGGAAATGGAATGTGAAATGGAATGGAATGGAATGGGGAATGGAATGCAAAGGAATGTGGAAAGGATTATGGAATGGAATGTGGAATGGAATGATGAATGTAATGTGGAAAGGAATGTGGAATATAACAGAATGGAATGTGGAAAGCAATGTGGAATATAACAGAATGGAATGTGAAATGGAATGGAATGGAATGTGGAATGGAATGTAATGGAATGTGGAAGAGAATGGAATTCAATCTGCAATGGAATGTGGAATGAAATGTTGAATGGAACGGAACTTGGAATGGAATGGAATGGAATGTTGAGTGGAATGGAATGTGGAATGGAATGGAATGGAATGGGGAATAAAATAGAATGGAATTGAATGTGCAATGGAATTTGGAATGGAATGGAATGGAATGTGGAATGGAATTGAACTTGGAATGGAATGGAATGGAATATGGATTGGAATGGAATGGAATGGAATGTGGAATGGAATGGAATGGAATGGAATGCGGAACGGAACGGAATGGAAAGGAATGTGTAATGTAATGGAATGGAATGTGGAATGCAATGGAATGGAAGGGAACGTGGAATTGAATGGAATTGAACGGGGAAAGGAATGTGGAATGGAAAGTGGAATGGAATGTGGATTGGAATGGAATGTAATGTGGAATGGAATGGAATGGAATGTGGAATGGAATGGAATGGAATGGAATGGAATAGAAAGGAACTTGGAATGGAACGTGGAATGGAACGTGGAATGTAATGGAATGGAACGTGGAAAGGAATATTTAATGGAATGTAGATTGGAATGTGGAATGGAAGGTGGAATGGAATGGAATGGAATGTGTAATGGAACGTGGAATGGAATGGAATGGGACGTGGAGTGGAATGTGGAAGGGAATTTGAAATGGAATGTTGAATAGAATGTGGAATGGAATGGGAAATGGAATGTGGAATGGAATGGAATGGAATGGAATGGAATAGAAAGGAACTTGGAATGGAACGTGGAATGGAAGGTGGAATGGAATGGCATAGAACATGGAATGGAATATGTTTTGGAATGTAGATTGGAATGTGGAATGGAAAGTGGAATGGAAAGGAAGGGAATGTGTAATGGAACGTGGAATGGAATGGAATGGGACGTGGAGTGGAATATGGAATGAAATGTGAAATGGAATGTTGAATGAATGTGGAATGCAATGTGGAATGGAATAGAATGGAATGGAATGTAGATTGGAATGGAATGGAATGGAATAGAATGTGGAATGCAATGTGGAATGGAATTCAATGTGTAATGGAATGAGTAATGGATTGGAATGGAGTGGAATGTAACGAAATGTGGAATGGAATGGAATAGAATGGAATGGAATGTGAATTGGAAAGTGGAATGGAATGGAATGTAAAGTGGAATGGAATCGAATCGAATGTGAAATGGATTGGAATGTAATTGAATGTAGATTACAATGGAATTGAATCGAAAGGAATGTGGAATGGATTGGAATGTGGAATACAATAAATGTAATCGAATGCAAAATGGAATGGAATAGCATGTGGAAAGGAAGGGAATGGATGGGAATGGAATGTGGAATGAAATGTAATGGAACAAGGAATGGAATGTGGAATGGAATGGAATGGAATGTGGAAAGCAACGTGGAAAGTAATGGAGTGGAACGTGAAATGGATTGGAAAGTAACGCATAATGGAATGAGGAGTGGAATGGAATGGAATGTGGAATGGAATGAGGAATGATATGGAATGGAATGTGGAATGGAATGTGGAAATGAATGGAATGTGGAATGGAATGTTGAATATAATGTAATGTGGAATGGAAGGTGGAATGGAATGGAAAGGAAGGTGAAATGGTATGGAGTAGAATGTGGAATGGAATGTGGAATGGAGTAGAATGGAAAGTGGAATGGAATGGAATAGGAGGTAGAATGGAATGGAATGTGGAATGGAATGGAATGGAATGTGGAATGGAATCTGGAATGAAATCTGGAAAGGAATGGAATGGAATTCAATGTGGAATGGAATGGAATGGAATGTGTAATGGAATGGAATGGAATATGTAATGGAATGGAATGGATTGTGGAATGGAATGGAATGTAACGGAATGGAAGGTGGAATGGAATGTAATGGAAGGGAAAGGAATGTAGAATGGAAAGTGGAATGAAATGGAATGGAATTGAATGGAATGGAAAGGAATGTGAAGTGGAATGTGGAATGGAATCTGGAAGGGAACGTGGAATGGAATGGAAGGGAATGGAAAGGAATGGGGAATGGATTGGAAAGGAATGTGTAATGGAATGGAATGGAATGTGGAATTGAATGGAAGGTAACGGAATGGAATGTGGAATGGAAACTGGAATGTAATGCAATTTAATGGAAAGGAATGTGGGATGGAAATTGGGATGTAATGGAATGGAATGTGGAATGGAATGCAATGTAATGTGGAATGCACTGGAAGGTAATGGAATGTGGTTTGCAATGGAATGGAATCGAATGGAGTGCACAATGGAATGGAATGAGGAATGGAATGGAATGGAATGGAATGTGCAATCGAAGGGAATGTAATTTAATGGAATGTGGAATGGAATGGAAAGGGTTATGGAATGGAGTGTGGAATGGTATGGAATGGAATGTGAAATGGAAGGTGGAAAGTAATGGAAAGGAAGGTGGAATGGATTGGAATGTTATGTGTAATGGAATTAGGAATGGAATGGAATAGAAAGGAATGGAATGTGGAATGGAATGGAATGGAATATGGAATATAACGTGGAATGAAATGGAATGTGGAATGGAATGTGGAATGTAAAGGAATGTTAAATGGAATGGGTTAGAATGTGGGATGGAATGGAATGGAATGTGTGATGGAATGAATGGAATGTGGAATGGAATGGAATGGAATGAGGAAGGGAATGGAATGGAATGGAATGTGTACTGGAATGGAATGGAATGTGGAATGTAATGGAATGGAATGTGGAATGGAATGTGGAATGGAGTGGAGTGGAATGTGGAAAGGAATTGAATGGAGGGTTGAATGAAATGGATAGGAATGTGGAATGGAATGGATTGGAATCTGGAAAGGAATGGAATGGAATGGACTGTGGACTGGAATTTAATGTAATGGAATGGAAAGTGGAATGGAATTTGGAATGAAATATGTAATGGAATGTAACGGAATCTTGATTGAATTGGAAAGGAATGTGGAATAGAATGGAATGGAATGTGGAGTAAATGGGAATTTAATGTAATGTGGATTGCAATGGAAAGAAATGAAATGGAATGTGGAGTTGAATGGAATGGAATGTGGAATGGAATGGAATGGAATGTGGAATGGAATGGAATGGAATTTAAAATGGAATGGAATGGAATGTGGAATGGAAGGGAATGCAATGTAATGGAATGTGGAATGGAAGGCAATGGAATGTCTTGGAATGTGGAAAGGAATGGAATGGAATATGGAATGGAATGTGGAATTAAATGGAATGGAAACTGGAATGGAACATGGAAAGTAATGGAAGTGATGGTGAAATGGAAAGGATTGTAGTGTGTAAAGGAATGAGGAATGGAATGGAATAGAATGGAATGGAATGTGAAATGTGGAATGGAATGAAATGTGGAATGTAATGTGGAATGGAATTGAATGCAATGCGGAATGATATTGAGTGGAATGTGCAATGGAATGTGGAATGTAGTGGAATGGAATGTGGAATGGAGTGTGGAATCTAATGAACAGGAATGTTGAATGAAAAGTAATGGAATCTGGAATGGAATGGAAAGGAATGGAATAGAATGTGGACTGGAATAGAACGGAATGGGATGGAATGTGGAAAGGACAGGAATGGAATGTGCAATGGAATGTGGAATGAAATGTGGAATGGAATCTGGAAAAGAATGTGGAATGGAATGGAATGGAATGAGGAAGGGAATGGAATGGAATGGAATGTGGACTGGAATGGAATGAAATGGAATGGAATGTGGAATGTAATGGAATGGAATGGGGAATGGAATGTGGAATTGAATGTGGAATGGAGTGGAGTCGAATGTGGAAAGGAATTGAATGGAGTGTTGAATGTAATGGACTAGAATGTAGAATGGAATGGAATGGAATCTCGAATGGAATGGAATTCAATGGGCTGTGGAGTGGAATTTAATGTAATGGAAAGAATGTGGAATGGAAAGTGGAATGGAATGCAATGGAATAGAAAGGAGTGTGGAATGGAAATTGGAATGCACGGGAATGGAATGTGGAATGGAATGGAATGGAATGTGGAATGCATAGGAACGTAATGTAAGGTGGAATGCATAGGAGTGTAATGGAACGTGCAATGGAATGGAATGTGGAATGGAATGTGGAATGGAACGTGGAAAGGAATGGAACAGAAATTGGAATGGAATGTGGAATGGAACGTGGAATGGAATGGATAGGAATGAAATGGGATGTGGAAATTAAAGTGGAATGGAACTTCTAATGGAATGGAATGGAACGGAAAGGAATATGGAATGGAATGTGGAATGGAACGGAAAGGAAAGGTTCCATTCAACGTTCCATTCCACATTCCATTCCATATTCCTTTCCGTTCCAATCCACATTCCATTCCCCGTTCCATTCCACTTTCCATTGCACATTCCATTCCACATTCCATTCCATTCCATTCCACGTTCAATTGCACGTTCCTTTCCAAGTTCCTTTCCACATTCCATTCCATTCCATTCCATATTCCCTACCATTAATTTCCATTCCTCCCCAAATTCCATTCCATTCCATTCCACATTCCATTCCATATTCCACTCAACATTCCATTCCACATTCCATTCCATTCCTTTCCAAATTGCCTTCCGCATTCCATCGCATTAAATTCCTCATTCCATTCCATTCCACTCCACATTCCATTACTTTACATTCCACATTCCATAGCAGATTCCATTCCACATTCCTTTCCATTCCATTCCACGTTCCATTCCACGTTCCATTCAATTCCATTCCACGTTCCATTCAACGTTCCAATCCTCATTCCATTCCACATTCCATTCCGTTCCATTACACATTCCATTCCACATTTCATTTCACAATCCATTCCACATTCCATTGCATATTCCAACCACATTCCATTCCTTTCCATTCCTCATTCCATTCCACATTCCATTCCCTTGCAAATTCCATTCCACATGCCATTCCATTCCATTCCACATTCCATTCCATTCCATTCCACATGCCATTGCATTCCATTCCACATTCCATTCCACGTTCCATTAAATTCCATTCCACATTCCATTCAACATTCCAGTTCATTCCAATCCATTTTCCATTCCACGTTCCATTCCACCTTCCATTCCACATTCCATTCCACATTTCATTCCTCATTGCAGTCCATTCCATTCCATATTCCATTCCAAATTACTTTCCACATTCCATTCCACATTACCTTCCACATTCCATTCCACATTTCATTACACATTTCAGTCCATTCAATTCCACATTGCATTCCACATTACTTTCCACATTCCATTCCACATTCCATTCCATTCCACATTCCATTCCATTCCATTTCACATTCCATTCCGTTATATTCCACATTCGTTTCCACATTCCATTCAGCATTCCTTTCCACATTCCGTTCCATAATCCTTTCCACATTCCATTGCATTCCATTCCACACTCCATTCCATTTTATTTCACATTCCATTTTGTTCCATTCCACATTCATTTCCACATTCCATTCCACATTGCATTCCACATTCCGTTCCACATTCCATTCCACATTCCGTGCCATTTCATTCCACATTCCATTCCGCATTCCTTTCCATTCCATTCCACATTCCATTCCACGTTCCATTCCACGTTGCATTCAAAGTTCTATTCCACGTTCCATTCCATTCCATTCCACGTTCCATTCCACGTTCCATGAAATTCAAATCCACGTTCCATTCCCCATTCCATTCCATTCAATTCCACATTCCATTTCACATTCCATTCCACATTCCATTCCACATTCTGTTCCACATTCCATTCAATTCCACGTTACATTCCAATCCATTCCACATTCCATTCAATTCCATTCCGTTCCTTTCCTCATTCCATTCCAGATTCCATTCCACATTCTGTTCCACATTCCATTCCATTCCATTCCATTCCACATTCCATTCCACATTCCATTCCATTCCATTCCATTCCATTCCATTCCTCATTGCAATCCATTCCGTATTCCATTCCATTCCACATTCAATTCCGTTCCATTCCACATTCCAATCCATTCCATTCCATTCCATTGCACCTTCCATTCCAGATTCCATACCAAATTCCGTTCCACATTCCATTCCATTCCATTCCATTCCACATTCCTTCCACATCACATTCCATTCCATTCTAAATTCCATTCCACAATCCATTCTATTCCAATGAATTCCATTGCATTTCAAATTCCATTCCGTTACATTCCACATTCCTTTCCTTTCCATTCCATTCAATTCCATTCCACATTCCTTGCCAGATTCCATTCAACATTCCACTCCATTCCATTCCACATTCCATTACATTCCAGGCCACATTCTGTTCCATTCCATTCCATTCCAGATTCCCTTCCATTCCATTCCATGTTCCTGTCCATTACATTCCACATTCCATTGCATTCCATTCCACATTCCATTCTGTTCCATTCCATTCCAGTCCACATTATATTGCATTCCACATTTGATTCCACATCCCATTCCATTCCATTCCACTTTCTATTCCACATTCTTTCCATTCCATTACACATCCCTTTCCACATTCAATTCAATGACACTCATTCAATTCAATTCCATTCCACATTCCATTCCAATACCTTCCACATTCCATTGCATTCTATTCCATTCCATTCCATATTCCTTTCCAGATTCCATTCCACATTCCAATCCAAATTCCATTGCACATTCCATTCCATTCCATTCCACATTCCACTCCATTCCGTTCTCCTCGAGTCCACATTCCGTTCCATCCCTTTCCATTCCATTCCGGATTTCATTCCTTTCAATTCAACATTCCTTTCCATTACATTCCACACTCCATTCCACATTCCATTCACTACGTTCCACATTCCATTACACATTACACTCCATACTATTCCACATTGCATTAAATTCCATTCCACATTCCATTCCACATTTCGTTCCATTCCACATTCCACATTCCATTCCATTCTATTCCATTCCATTCCTCATTCCATTACACATTAAAATCCGTTCCATTACACTATCCATTCCATTACTTTCCACGTTCCATTCCAAATTCCATTCCATTCCTTTTCACATTCCATTCCATATTCCATTCCATTCCTTTCCACATTCCAATACACTCCATTCCCTTCCATTCCACATTCCATTATACTGCATTGCCTTCCATTCCACATTCCATTCTGTTCCATTCCATATTCCATTCCATTCAATTCCACATTCCATTCCATTTTTTCCATTGCAATCCACATTCCATTACATTCCCATCAATTCCACATTCCATTCCATTCCATTCCACATTCCATTCCGTTTCGTTCAACATTCCATTCCATTCCATTCCACATTCCAATCCACATTCCATTCCATATTCCATTCCATTACAATCCATTCCAGTCCACAGTCTATTCCATTCCATTCCAATCCAGATTCCATTCCATTCCATTCCACATTCCTGTCCATTACATTCAACACTTCATTCCATTCCTTTCCACATTCCACTCCACTCAATTCCACATTCCATTCCACATTCCATTCCACATTCCATTCCATTCCAGTCCACATTCCATTCCATTCCAGTCCACATTTCATTCCATTCCACTCCCTTCCTCATTCCATTCGATTCCATTCGACATTCTATTCCATTCCATTTAACATTCCATTACATTAAATATTCCATTCCACATTCCATTCCATTCCACTCCATTCCATTCCAGATTCCATTCCATTCCTTTGCTTTCCACATTTCTTTCCAATCCATTGCATTCCAGATTCTATTACATTCCATGCCACATTCCATTCCAGTCCATTCCATTCCACTCCACATTCCATTCCACATTCGATTCCACTCCACATTCCATTCCACTTTCCATTCCATTCCATTCCACATTCCATTCCATTCCAATACACATTTCATTCCATTCCATTCCATTCCACATTAATTTCAACTCCATTTCACATTCCATTTCATTCCATTCTATTCCTTTCCACTCCACATTCAATTCCATATTCCATTCCATTATTTCCACATTCCATTCCACATTCCATTCCATTCCATTCCACATTCCATTCCAATCCATTCCACAATCCATTCCATTCCATTCCATTCCAATCCATTCCACATTCCATTCCACATTCATTTCCATTCCATTCCACATACCATTCAACGTTCCATTCCATTCTATTACACAATCTATTCCTATCCACATTCCATTCATTTGCACACTCAATTCCATTCCATTCCATTCCATTTCGTTCCACATTCCATTCCATTCCATTCCATTCCACATTCCATTCCTTTGCATTCCACTACTTTCCATTCCATTCCATTGCATTCCATATTCCATTTGAAATTCAATTCCATTCCATTCCACATTCCATTCCATTCCATTCCTTTCCATTACATATTCCATTACAGTCCATTCCATAACATCCCAATTTCCTTTCCATTCCATTCCATTATACAATCCATTGCATTCCATTACACATTACTTTCCTATACATTCCACATTCCTTTTCACATTCCATTCCTTTCCATTCCACATTCCTTTCCAATCCATTTCACATTCAATTCCACGTTTCATTCCATTCCATTCCACATTCCATTCTAATCCATTCCACATTCCACTCTACGTTCCATTCCATTCCATTACATGTTCCATTCCACATTCCATTCCACATTCCATTCCATTCCATTCCATTCCGCGTTCCATTCCACATTCCATTCCACATTGCATTCCACATTCCATTTCGTTCCATTGTATTCCATTCCATGCTGCATTCCACATTCCATTCAATTCCATTCCACATTCTATTCCTTTACATTCCTCTTTGCATTCCACATTCCATTCCATTGCACGTTCCCTTCCACAGTCCATTCCGGATTCCATTAGACATTCCATTCAACATTTCATTCCATTCCACATTCCAATCCATTCCATTCCACATTCCATTCCATTCCATTCCATTCCATTCCTTTCCACATTCCATTCCACATTCCATTCCATTCCATTCTATTCCTTTCCATTCCAGATTCCGTTCCCTTCCTTTCAACATTCAATTCCATTCCATTCAACATTCCATTCCATTCCATTCCACATTCCATTCCACCACACATTCCATTCCATTGCACTTTCCATTCCTCATTCCATTCTTTTCGTTTCCACTTTCCATTCCACTTTCCATTCCACATTCCATTCCTTTCCATTACACATTCCATTCCATTCCATTCCATTCCATTCTGGTCCTCATTCCATTCGATTCAATTCCATTCCAGATTCCATTACATTTAATTCCACTTTCCTTTCCATTCCATTCCACATTCCATTCCATTCCACTACATTCCACATTCCATTCCACATTCCATTCCATTCCTTTCCGCATTTCATTCCATTCCATTCAATTCCACATTCCTTTCAACATTCAATTCCGTTACTTTTCACATTTCTTTGCATTTCATTCCTTTTCATTCCACATTTCATTCCATTGCATTCCATTCCACATTCCATTCCATTCCATTTTACATTCCATTCCATTCCATTCCACATTCTCTTACGTCCCATTCCACATTCCACTCCACTCCATTCCACGTTCCATTCAATTCTGTTCCACATTGCATTCCACATTCCATTCCATTCCACATTCCTTTCCAAATTCCATTCCATTCCATTCCACATTCCATTCCACATTCCTTTCCATTCCTTTCCATATTGCATTCCATGGTGTATTCCATGCCACTATGCATTCCATTCCTTTCAATTCCATTCCACATTCCATTCCATGTTCCATTGCACTCCATTCTATGTTCCATTCTATTCCACTTTCCATTCCATTCCATTCCACGTTCCATTCCTTTCCATTCCACGATCCATTCCAAGTTCCTTTCCACCTTCCATTCCACATTCCATTCCATTGCATTCCACTATCCATTACTTATGCTTTTCCAAATTCCATTCCATTCCATTCCACATTCCATTGCATTCCATTCCACATTCCATTCGCTTGAATTCCACATTCCATTCCATTATCCATTCCAATCCACATTCCATTCCACATTGCATCCCATTCCATTCCACATTCCATTCCATTCCATTCCATTCCACATTGCATTCGACTTCATTCCACATTCCATACAATTCCATTCCATTGCAATCCGCTTTCCTTTCCATTCCACATTCCATTCTATATTCCATTCAATTCCATTGCACATTCCATTCCACTTCCATTCCACATTCCATTCCTTTCCATTCCACATTGCATTCCATTGCATTCCTCATTCCATTCAGCATACCGTTCCAATATTCCATTCAAACTTCCATGCCACGTTCCATTCCAAGTTCCATTCCATTCCATTCCACATTCCATTCCACCTTCCCTTCCATTCCATGCCACATTCCATAGCATTCCTTTACAATCCATTCCACATTCCTTTCCATTTCATTCCAAATTCCATTACATATTCCTTTCCACATTCAATTCCATTCCATTCAATATTCCATTCCGTTGCATTCCACATTCCATACAATTCCATTCCATTCCATTCCACATTACGTTCCTTTCCATTCCGCATTCCATTACACATTAAATTCCACATTCCAATCCGCATTCCCTTCCGTTCCAGTCCAAGTTCCATTCCAAGTTCCATTCCACGTTCCATTCCAAAATCCATTCCATTCAATTCCACATTGCATTCCTCATTCCATTCCATTCATTTCAATTCCACATTCCGTTCCAGTCCACATTCTATTCCATTCCATTCCATTCCACATTTCATTCCATTGCATTCCGCATTCCTTTCCATTCAATTCCACATTCCCTTCCATCCCATTCCACATTCAATTCCACATTCCATTACACGTTCCATTCCACCTTGAATTCCGTGTTTCATTCCATTCCATTCCACGTTTCATTCCATTCCATTCCATGTACCATTTCATGCCATTCCACGTTCCATTCCACATTCACTTTTGCGTTCCATTCCATTCTATTCCATTCCATTCCACACTCCATTCTGTTCCATTCCACATTCCTTCCCATTCCGTTCCATTTCATATTCCATTCCATTCCATTCCACATTCCATTCCGTTCCTTTCCACATTCCATTCCGTTCTTTTCCACATTCTATTCCACACTCCATTGCACATTCCATTACACATTCCATTCCATTCCATTACACTTTCTATTCCACTTTCCGTTGCATTCCTTTCCACTTTCCATTCCACAATCCTTTCCACGTTCCATTCCACATTCCATTTCACATTCCATTGCATTCTATTCCTCATTCTATTCCTTTCCATTCCATTTACCATTCCTTTCCATTCCACATTACATTCCACATTCCATTCCACGTCCCATTCCACATTCCTTTCCATGTTCCATTCCACGTTCCATTCCATTCCATTCCACTTTCCATTCCACGTTCCATTCCACATTCCGTTCCACATTCCATTCAACCTTCCATTCCATTCCATTCTACGTTCAACTCCACTTTCCATTAAACATTCCATTCCATGATCCATTCCACAGTCCATTGCATTCCATTCCACGTTCCATTCCAAGTTCCATTCAACTCCATTCCACGTTCCTTTCCACATTCCATTCCAATTTCCGTTCCAAACCATTCTACGTTCCATTCCATTCCATTCCCCATTCTTTTCCATTCAATTCCACATTCAATTCGACTTTCCATTCCACAATGCATTCCATTCCTTTCTATTCCACATTCCATTCCATTCCATTCCATTTCATTCCACATTCCATTCCATTATATTTCACATTCCATTCCATTCCATTCCATTCCAAATTCCACTAAATTCCATTCCATTCCATTCCACATTCCATTCAATTCCTTTCCACATTCCATTCCAAGTTCCACTCCACATTGCATTCCACTTTCCATTCCATGTTGCATTCCACGTTCCATTCCCTTCCATTCCACATTGCATTCCATTCCATTCCACTTTCCATTACACGATCCATTCCACATTGCATTCCTCATTTCATTCCGCGTTCCATTCCACGTTCCCTTTCTTTCCACTCCACATTCCATTCCAATGCCTTACACATTCCATTCCTTTCCTTTCCATTCCATTCCACATTCCATTCCACATTCCATTCCCTTCCATTACAGATTCCATTCCATTCCATTTCACATTTCATTCCACTTTCCATTAAACTTTCCATTCCATATTCCATTCTGCAATCCATTCCGTTCCATTCCACGTTCCATTCTACATTACATTCCACATTCGATTCCACATTCCCTTCCATTCCATTCCTTTCCTCATTCCAATCCTTTCCATTCCATTCCACTTTCCATTCCACATTCCATTCCATTCCACATTCCACTACACATTCCATTCCACATTCCATTGCATTCCATTCCACATTTCTTTCCACATTCCATTTCATTCCATTTCACAATCCATTCAACCATCCGTAAAACATTCCATTCCACATTCCGTACCACATTCCATTACATTCCATTCCACATTCCATTCCATTACATTCCATATTACATTCCATTACATTCCACATGCCATTCCATTATATTCCACATTCCATTCCACATTCTATTCCACTTTCCATTCCATTTAATTTTACTTTCCATTCCGGGTTCCATTGGACGTTCCATTCCACTGTCCATTCCATTTTCCTTACCATTCCATTCCATGTTGCATTCCATGTTCCATTCCATTCCATACCACGTTCCATTCCATTCCATTCCACATTCCATTCCATTCCTTTCCACTTTCCATTCCATTCCATTCCACGTTCTCTTTCACTTTGTATTACATGTTCTATTCCAAGTTCCATTCCATTCCATTCCACCTTCCATTTCCTTCCATTCCACGTTCCATTCCATTCCTTTCCATGATCCATTTCATTCCATTCCATGTTCCATTCAACATTCCATTTCACATTCCATTCCATCTTACATTCCAATGCATTCCATTCCATTCCATCCCATTCCATTCCAAATTCCATTCCATACCATTACGCATTCCATTCCATTCTATTAAATTCCACTTTCCATTCCATTCCATTCCTTTTCATTCGAAATTCTACACCATTGCTTTCCATTCCACATTGCATTCCTTTTCATTCCATGTTCCATTCCATTCCATTCCACATTGCATTCCTTTCCATTCCATATTCCACTCTATTCCATTGCATATTCCATTCCATTCCCTGCCATTTCATTCCACATTCCATTCCACGTTCTATTCCATTCCATTCCACATTCCATTCCATTCAATTCCACTCCATTCCACATTCCTTTCCACATTCTATTCCCTTACATTCCACTTTCCATTCCATTCCATCCCATTCCGTTCCACATTCCATTCCAGATTCCATTCCTTTCCACTTCATTCCATATTCCATTTCATTCAATTCCACATTCCATTCCATTCCATTCCACATTCCATTCCATTTCTTTCCATTCACCATTCTATTCCATTCCACTTTCCACTCCATTCCATTCCAAATTCCGTTCAGTTCCATTCCATTCCATTCCACATTCCATTCCATTCCATTCCGTTAAACATTCCATTCCACTTCATTCCATTCAAAATTCTTTTCCATTCCGCAATCCTTTCCATTTCATTCCATTCCACATTCTATTCCATTCCACATTTCACTGCATTCCATTCCACATTCCATTCAATTCCATGCCATTCCATTCCGCATTCCATTCCACAGTCTATTCCATTCCACATTCTATTCCTTTCTACATTCCTTTCAATTCCATTCCATACCTTTCTCAATTCCATTCCATTCCTTTCCATTCCACATTCAATTCCGTTCCACATTCCATTCCACTCCATTTCACATTCCATTCCATTCCATTCTGTTGCATTCCATTCCATTCCATTCCACATTCCATTCCATTTCCTTCCATTCCGTTTCCCTCCTTTCCACATTCTATTCCTTTCCATATTCCATTCCATTCCTTTTCACATTCCATTCCACTGCATTGTATTCCATTACAATCCACATCCCATTCCATTTCATTCCATTGCACATTCTACTCCTTTCATTCCACATTCCATTCCATTCATTTATTGCATTCTATTCCATTCAATTCCCCATACCATTCCATTCCACATTCCTTTCCACATTCCATTCCACGTTCCATTTCACCTTCCATTCCATTCCATTCAACATACCATTCCAATCCATTCCACATTCCATTCCCCTTTCCATGACATTCCATTCCACATTCCATTCCCTTCTATTCCACATTCCATTCCATTCTATTCCTCATTCCATTCCACAGTTGATTCCATTCCATTCACCATTCGTTTCCACTTTCCATCCCATTCCATTCCATTCCACAATCCATTCCACATTCCTTTGCACATTCTATTCCACATTCTGTTCCCTTAAATTCCACATTCCATTCCACATTGCATTCCATTCAATTTCACATTCCATTCCTTCAATTCCACATTCCATTCCACATTCCATTCCATTCCATTCCATTCCACATTCCATTCCACATTCCATTCCACATTCCATTAAATTCCATTCCACATTCCAATCCGTTCCATTCCACCTTCCATTCCATTCCTTTCCACGTTCCATTCAACATTCCATTACACATTCCCTTCCACGTACCATTCAACATTTCATTCCTCATTGCATTTCACATTCCCTTCCATGTTCTATTCCACATTCTATTCCACGTTCCTTTCCACATTCCATTCCACGTTCCATTGCATGTTCTATTCTATACCATTACAAGTTCCATTCCACATTCCATTCCATTGCTTTCCACGTTCCATTCCACATTTCTTTCCACATTACATTCCACATTCCATTCCGTTCCATTATATTTTTCATTCCACATTCCATTCCACAATAAATTCCATTCCATTACATTCTATTCCACATTCCATTGAACATTCCATTCCACATTCCATTCAACAATTCGATAGATTCCATTCCACCGTCCATTCCACATTCCTTTCCAATCCACTCCACATTCCACTGCACATTCCATTCCATTCCATTCCACTTTCCATTCCACTTTGTATTCCCCGTTCCATTCCACTTTCCTTTCCACTTACCATTGTTTTCCATTCCACGTTGTATTCTACATTACATTCCATTCCATTCCTGTTTCCTTTCGACATTCCATTCCACATTCCATTAACCATTACTTCCGTTGCATTCCACATTCCATTGCAGATTCCATTCCACTTTCCATTCCGCATTCCTTTCCATTCCATTCCACATTCCATTAATGATTCCATTCAACATTCCATTCCACATTCCTTTCCACATTCCATTCCATTCCATTTCACATTCCGTTCCACTTTTGACTCCATTATATACTGCATTCCATTCCACATTCCAGTCCACATTCCATTCCGTTCCATTTTACATTCCATTACACGTTCCATTCCATTCCATTTGATGTTAATTTCCACGTGCCATTCCTGATTACGTTCCACATTCCAATGCACATTCCATTTCACATTCCATTCCTTTCCATAACACATTCCATTCCAATCCATTCCACTTTCCATTCCACATTCAATTCTACATTCCATTCCACTTTCCACTCCATTCCATCCCACATTCCATTCCACGTTCAATTCCATTCCATTCCACATTCCATTCCACCTTCCATTCCCTTACATTCCACGTTCCCTTCCACGTTGCATTCCACCTTTCTTTCCACGTTCCATTCCACATTCAATTCCATTCCATTCCATATTCCATTCCATTCTATTAAATTCCACAATCCATTCATCATTCCATTCCATATTGCATTTCACATTCCATTCCACATTCCATTCCATTCCATTCCATGTTTTATTACATTACACGTTCTCTTACACCATGCATTCCACGTTGCAGTACACGATCCGTTCCATTTCATTCCATTCCACTTTCCATTCCACATTCCTTTCCACATTCCATTTCACATTCCATTCTCTTTCCATTTCACTTTCCATTCCATTCCATTGTATTCCATTCCACATTCCATTCCATTCCAATCCACATTCCATTGTATTCCATTTTACGTTCAGTTCGGTTCCACTTTCCATTCCATTCCGTTCCAGGTTCCATTGCATTCCATCCAATTTTAAATTCCATTCCCTTCCACATTCCATTACACATTCCACTGCATTCCATTCTATTCCACATTCCATTCCTTTCCAAAGCACATTAAATTCCATTCCATTCCACATTCCATTCCTTTCCATTCCACATTCCATTCCAAATTCCATTCCACATTCCATTCCACGTTCCATTCTATTCCATTCCACATTCCATTCCACGTTCCATTCTATTCCATTCCACATTCCATTCCATGTTCCATTCTATTCCATTCCACATTCCATTCCATTCCATTCCACATTCCATTGCATTTCATTCCACATTCCATTTAATTCATTTTCACATTCCATTCCATTACATGGCATTCCTCTTTCCATTCAATTCCACTCCACATTCCCTTCTAATCCATTGAATTCTATTATACGTTCCATTCCATTTCATTCTGTTCCACATTCCATTCCATTCCATTCCGCATACCATTGAATTTCATTCCACATTCCATTGCATTCTATTTCACATTCCATTCCATTATATTGCATTCCACATTCCATTCAATTCCACTCCGCATTCCATTCGAATCCATTCCATTCTATTCCACATTCCATTCCATTTGTTTCTATTCCACATTCCATTACATTCCATTCCACATTCCATTCAATTACATTTCACATTCCTTTCCACGTTGCATTCCACATTCTATTCCACGTTCCTTTCCTCATTCCATTGAACATTCCATTCCATTCCATCCCACATTCCATTACACTTTCCATTCCATTCCATCCATCTTCCATTACTTTCCATTCCAATCAATTCCACCTTTCATTCCAGTTCCCATTCCATGTTCCATTCCACGTTCCTCTCTACGTTTCATTCCACATTCCATTCCTTTCCATTCCACACTCCTTACCATTCCATTCCATTCCATTCCACAATCTATTCCATTCCATTCCACATTTCTTTCCACATTCCATTCCACATTCCATTACTTTCCATTCCACTTTTCGTTCCACACTCCTTTCCACTTTCCATTCCACATTCCATTCTGTCCCATTCCACTTTCCATTCCACAGTGCATTCCACATTCCATTCCACTTCCTTTTCCATTCCACTCCACATTCCATTCCACTCTACATTCCACCCTCCATTTCCCATGCCATTCAGTTACATTCACATTCCATTGCACACTCCATTCCGTTCCATCGCACTTTCCATTTCAAACTCCATTCCGCATTCCATTCCATACTCCATTCCACATTGCATTCCACATTCCATTCCACATTCCATTCCACCTTCCATTCCTCATTCCATTCCAATCCTTTCCACATTCCATTCCACATTCCATTCCTTTCCATTCCACATTCCATTTAACACTCCATTCCACATTTCCTTTCCATTCCACATTCCATTTAACACTCCATTCCACATTCCATTCCAGATTCCATTCCGATACATTCTACATTCCATTCCATTCTCTTCCAAATTCCCTTCCACATTCAATTCCTCATACTTTTCCATTCCATTCCACATTTCACTCCACATTCCAAAACACATTAAATTCCATATTCAATTCCACATTCCATTCCGTTCCATTCCACATTCCATGCGACACTCCATTACACATTCCATTGCACATTCCAAACCGTTCCATTTGATATTACTTTCCACCTTCCATTCCACAATGCATTTCACATAACATTCCGTTTCATTCCACATTCCATTGCATTCCATTCCACATTCCATTCCACTTTCCATTTCACATTCCGTTCCTTTCCATTCAACATTCCATTCCACGTTCCATTACATGTTCCATTCCATTCCATTCCTCATTCCGTTTCAAGTTCTATTCCACATTCCATTCCACATTACATTTCACATTCTATTCCACATTCCATTCCACATTCCATTCCATTCCACTCCAGATTGCATTCCACATTTCATTCCATTGCATTCCACATTCCATTCCATTCCCTTCCACATTCCATCCCTTTCCATTCCACGTTCATTTCCATTCCATTCCATGTCCCATTCCACATTCCATTCCACATTCCATTCCACGTGGCATTCCATTCCATTCCAGGTTCCATTCCACGTTCCATTCCATTCCATGCCGCATTCCATTACACATTCCATTGCACATTCCTTTCCAACTTGCATTCCACACTACAATCCACGTTCCATTGCACGTTCCATTCCATATTCTGCTGCGCTCTTCTGTTCCATTCCATTCCAAGATCCATTTCACATTCCATTCTAGTCCATTCCAAGTCCCATTGCTCATTCCAGTCCACATTCCATTCCATTCCATTCCATTCCACATTCCATTCCAAAGTCCATTCCATTCCATTCCACATTCCTTTCCACTTTCCATTTCACATTCCATTCCACGTTCCATTCCACACTGTATTTCACATTCCATTCCACATTCCATTGCATTCCATTACATATTCCATTCCACTTTCCATTTCACATTCTGTTCCATTCCATTCTGCATTCCATTCCACGTTCCATTACAAGTTCCATTCCATTCCATTCAACATTCCGTTTCTCGTTCTATTCCACACTCCATTCCACATTCCATTTCATATTCCATTCCACATTCCATTCAACATTCCATTCCATTCCACTCAACACTTTTTTCCACATTTTATTCCATTACATTCCACATTCCATTCCATTCCATTCCACATTCCATCCCTTTCCGTTTCACATTCCATTCCATTCCATTCCATGTTCCATTACACATTCAATTCCACATTCCATTCCACGTGGCATTACATTCCTTTCCAGGTTCCATTCCACTTTCCATTCCACATTCCACTGCAGATTCCTTTCCAACTTCTATTCCACTCTACATTAAACTTTCCATTCCACGTTCCAGTCCATATTCCATTGCGTGTTCTGTTCCACACCATTCCAAGATCCATTTCACATTCCATTCCACGTCCCATTGCACATTCCATTCCACATTCCATTCCATTACATTTCACATTCCATTCCAAAGTCCATTCCATTCCATTCCACCTCGCTTTCCACATTCCATTTCACATTCCATTCCACATTCCATTCCACATTGCATTTCACATTCCATTCCACATTCCATTGCATTCCATTCCGAATTCCATTCCATTCCATTCGACTTTCCATTCCACATTACATTCTACATTTCATTTCACATTCCATTCCACATTCCATTCCTCTCCATTCCACAATCCATTCCACTACATTCGACGTTCTATTCCACCTTCGTTTCCACGTTCCATTCCACATTCCAATCCACTTTCCATTCCATTTCATTCCACATTCCATTCCACATTCCATTCCATTCCACATTCCATTCCACTTTCCATTCCACGTTCCATTCAAAGTTCCATTCTATTCCATTCCATTCCACTCCATTCCATTCCACATACCATTCCCTTCCATTCCACATTCCATTCCACATTCCATTCCATATTCTATTCCAGGTTCTATTTCAATTCATTCCACATTCCATTCTATTCCATTCCACATGCCATTCCATTCGATTCCCCATTCCTTGCCACATTGCGTTCCACCTACCATTCCACTCCATTCAACGTTCCATTCCTCATTCCATTCCATTAAATTCCACTTTCGTTTTCACATTTCATTCCACATTACATTCCTCTCCATACAACATTACATTCCACATTCAATTCCACATTACTCTGCTTTCCATTCCACATTCCATTCCACATTCCATTCCACATTCCGTTCCATTCCTTTCAGCATTCCATTCCATTCCATTCCACACTCTCTTCCACATTCCAATCCGTTCCATTCCACATTCCATTCCACATTCCGTTCCACATTACATTACGTTCCATTCCTAATTCCATTGCATTCCATTCCACATTCCTTTCAACATTCTACTCCATTGCATTCCACATTCCCTTCCATTCCATTCCACATTACATTCCACATTATATTCCACTTACCATTCCTCCTTCCATTCCATTCCATTTCGGGTTATTTTCCACATTCCATTCCATTCCATTACATATTCCATTCCATATTCCGTTCAATTTCAGTCCACATTCCATTCCATTCCATTCCATTCAATATCTCATTCCGATGCATTCCATTCTACATCCCATTCCATTGCATTCCTCATGCCATTCCATGTTCCATTCCATTCCATTCCACTTATATTTCTGCCTTCCATTCCACAGTCCATTCCACATTACATTCCGTTCCATTCCACATTCCATTCCAAATTGCATTCCACATTCCATTCCATACCATTCCATGTTCCATTCCACATTCCATTCCATTCCATTCCACATTCCATGCTACATTCCATTCAATTCCATTCAAAAATCCATTCCACATTCCATTCCATTCCATTCCATATTCCACTCGACATTCCATTCCATTCCATTCAATTTCATTCCACATTCCTTTCCATTTCATTCCACTCCCCATTCCTTTCCATTCCACATTGCATTGCACATACCATTCCATTCCATTCCACATTCCATTCCATACTATTCCACATTGCATTCTACATTCCTTTCCATTCCTTTACACATTCCATTTCATTCCATTACACATTCCATTCCATTCCATTACAAATTCCATTCCATTCCATTCCATTCCATTCCACATTATTTTCCATTCCATCTCACATTCCTTTCAATTCCATTGCATTCCAAATTCCATTCCATTCCATTTCACAATCCTCTCTGTTCGATTGCATTCCATTCCACATTCCATTCCATATTGCTTTCCACATTCCATTACAAATTCCATTCCTTTATTTTCCCTTTCCATTCCATTCCATTCATTTCCATATCCCATTCAATTCCGTTCCACATTCCTTTTCATTCCATTCCACATTCCATTCCACATTCCATTCCGCATTCCATTCCATTCTTTTCCATCTTCCACTCCATTCCATTCCATTGCATTTCACATTCCTTCGCATTCCATTATATTCCATATTCCATTCCATTGCATTCCACAATCCTTTCTGTTCGATTGCATTCCATTCCACATTCCATTCCATATTGCTTTCCACATTCCATTCCACTTTCCATTCTTTATTTTCCCATTCCGTTCCAATCCATTCCATTCCATTCCACACTCCATTCCATAGCATTCCGCAGTCCATTCCATTCCATTCCACATTCCATTCCACATTCCATTCCATTCCATTGCACAATTAATTCCATTCCTTTTTACTTTCCATTCCATTCCATTTCACATGCCATTCAATTCCACATTCCATTCCATTCCATTTGAGAGTGCATTTCATTCCACATTCCATTCCATTCCATTTGAGAGTGCATTTCATTCCACATTCCATTCCACATTCGATTCCATTCCACATTCCATTCCATTCCAATCCACATAGCATTCCATTCCATTCCAATCCACATTCCATTCCATTCCATTCCACATTCCATTCCATTCCAATCCACATACCATTCCATTCCATTCCAATCCACATTCCATTCCATTCCATTCCACATTCCATTCCATTCCATTCCATTCCTAATTTCGTTCCATTCCAATCCATTCCATTCCACATTCCATCACTTTCCATTGCATTCCAGGTTCCATTTCTTTCCCTTCCACATTCCACTCCACATTCTTTTCCATTCCCCGTTGCATTGCACATTCCATTCCATTCCATTCCACTTTCCTTGCCATACCATTCAGCATTGCATTCCACATTCCTTTCCTTTCCATTACACATTCCATTCCATTCCATTACACATTCCATTGCATCCCATTCCACATTCCTTCCCATTCCATCTGACATTCCATTCAATTCCGTTGCATTCAAAATTCCATTCCATTTCATTCCACAATCCTTTCAGTTCGATTGCATTCCATTCCACATTCCATTCCATATTCCTTTCCACAATCCATTCCACATTCCATTCCGTTATATTCCCATTCCATTCCATTCCTTTCCACATTCCATTCAATTCCATTGCACATTCCATTCCATTCCTTTCCATTCCAAGTTCCATTCAATTCTATTCCATTGCACTTTCCTTTCTTTTCCATTCCCCATACCATTCCATATTGCATTTCATTCCATTCCGTTCCTTTGCACATTCCATTGCACATTCCATTCCACGTTCCATTAGACATTCCATTCCACGTTCCTTTTGACTTTTCATTGCACGTAACATTCCAAGTTCCATTCCAGGTTCCAATCCACTTTCCATTCCACATTCGGTTCCATTCCACTCCATTCCATTCCACATTTCATTCCACATTCAATTCCACGTTCCTTTCCACGTTCCATTCCAAGTTCCATTACAATTTCCATTCCACTTTCCATTCCATTCCATTCCACATTGCATTGCATTGCATTCCACATTCCATTCCACAATCCTTTCCATTCCATTCCACATTTGATTCCACTTTCCCTTCCATTACATTCCACTTTCCATTCCATTCCATTCCAAGTTCCATTCTATGTTCCATGCCACGTTCCATTCCTCCTTCATTTCGATGTTTCGTTCCTTTCCATTCCACATTCAATTCAATTATACATTCCATTCCATTTCATTCCATTCCATTCCACATTCCACTCCAATCCACTTTCCTTTCCACGTTCCATTGCATTCCATTCCACATTCCATTCTATTCCATTCCATTCCACATTCCATTCTATTCCATTCCACTTTCCATTCCACTCCATTCCACATTCCATTCCACATTCCATTCCATTTCATTCCACTTTGCTTTCAACATTCCATTCCATTCCACTTCACATTCCATTCCATTCCACATTCCATTCCAGTCCATTCCATTTCATTCCATTTTGCTTACCATTCCACATTTCATTCCACACCACATATCGTTCCATTCCTTTCCACATTGCATTCCATTCCATTCCATTCCACATTGAATTCCATTCCATTCCATTCCAAATTTCATTCCCTTCCATTCCACATTCCATTCCATTCCATTCCATTTTATTCCAGTCCACATTCCATTCCATATTCCATTCCATACCACTCCACATTCCATTCCATTCCACTCCATATTCCATTCCTCTCCACTCCACATTGCATTCCCATTCAACTTTCCATTCCATATTCCATTCCATTGTTTTGCACATTCAATTCAATTCCATTCCACATTCGTTTCCATTCTTTTTCTCTTTCCATTCCATTCCATTCAATTCCAGTCCATTTCATATTCCATTCCATTCCACTCCACATTCCATTCCATTTCATATTCCATTCCATTACACTCCACATTCCATTCCATTGCATTCCACATTCCATTCCATTCCATTCCACTCCATTTGACATCCCATTCCATTCCATTCCATTTCATTCAACATTCCATTCCATTTCATGTTCCTCTCCATTCCATTCCAGTCCATTTCTTATTCCATTCCACATTTCGTTACATTCCATTCCATTCCAGTCCACATTCCATTGCAATCCACTTTCCTTTCTATTCAGTTCCATTCCACATTACATTTCATCCCATTCCACATTCCATTCCTTTCCACATTCCATTCCACATTCCATTCCTTTTCATTCCACAATCCATTCCATATTCCATTTCATTCCACCTTCCATTTAACATTCCATTCCATTCCATTCCATTGCATTTTGCATTCCATTCCATTCCATTCAATTCCATTCCATTCAACATCCCATTCCAATCCATTCCAGTCCATATTCCGTTCCTTTCCATTCCATTCCACATTACATTTAATTCCATTCCACATTCTGTTCCATTCCATTCCACATTGCAGTGCATTCCATTCCACATTCCATTCCATTCCATTCCATTCCACGTAATATTCCATTCCTCATTCCATTCCACATTCCATTCCATTCCGCATTCCATTTCATTCCACTCCATTGCACATGTCATTCCATTCCATTCCACATTCCATTCCATTCCATTCCTTTCCATTCCTTTCCATTCCGTTCCATTCAATTCCACATTCCATTCCATTCCTTTCCATTCCACATAGCTTCCCATTCCATTGATTTCCATTCCACATTCCATTCCACTTTCCATTCCACATTCCATTCCATTCCTTTCCACATTCCATTCCATTCCGCATCCCATTACATTCCACTACACATTCCATTCCGTTCCATTCCACATTCCATTCTGCATTCCATTCCACTTTCCATTCGTCGTTCCATCACATGTTCCATTCGATATTCCATTCCACATTCCATTCTGCATTCCATTCCACGTTCCATTTGTCGTTCCATCTCACGTTCCATTCGATGTTGCATTCAATGTTACATTCCATGTTCCATTCCACTTTCCAGTCCATTTTCCAATCCGCATTCCATTCTATTCCATTCCACATTCCATTTCAGATTCCATTCCACATTCCATTCCATTTCATTCCACATTCCATTCAACATTCCATCCATAGTGCATTCCACATTGTATTCCATTCCACTCCACATTCCATACCACATTCCATTCCATTCCACATTCCATTCCATGCCATTCTACATTCCATCCCATTCCATTCCACATTCTATTCCATTCCACATTCCATTTCCTTCCATTCCATTCTACATTACATTCCAATCCATTCCAAATTTCATTCCATTCGATTCCACGTTACGATCCATTCCATTCCACGTACCATTCCATTACATTCCCATTTCCATTCCCTTCCATCCACTTCAAATCCACATTCCATTCCATTCCACATTCCACTCCATTCCAAGTTCCATTCCATTCCATTCCATTCCACATTCCATTCCATTCCACTTTCGATTCCATTCCATTACAATCCACCTTCCGTTCCATTCCCTACCACATTCCATTCCATTCCATTCCACGTTCATTACATTCCAATCCACGATTGTTTGAATTCAATTCCAAGGTCCATTATATTCAATTCAATTCCACATTCCACTACATTCTATTTCACATTCCATTCCATTCCATTCCACGTTCCAATGCAGTCAATTCCACTCCACATTCCATTCCACTCCATTGCACATTCCATTCCATTCCATTCCAAATCCATTCCATTCCTTTCCACATTCCATTCCATTCCATTCCATGTTGCATTCGATTCCACTCCACATTCCATTCTGCTCCATTGCACATTCATTTCCACATCCAGTTCCATTCCATTCTACTTGCCATTCCATTGCGTTCCACATTCCATTCCATACTATTCCAAATTCCTTTCAATTCCATTTGAAATTCCATTCCACTTTCCATTCCATTCCTGTACTCATTCCATTGAATTCCATTCCATGCCACCTTCTATTCCATTCTATTCCACATTCCCTTCCATTCCATTCCACATTCCGATCCATGCCATTCCGGGTTCCATTCAATTCCATTCCACGTTCCATTCCACGTTCCATGCCACGTTCCATTCCACGTTCCATTCCATGTTCTATTCCATTCCCTTCTACGTACCATTCCACATTCCATGCCACCTTACATTCCACCTTCCATTCCAGTTTTCTTTCCATTGCGTTCCAAATGCCGTTCTATATTCCATTCCATTCCATTCCACATTTCATTCCATTCCATTCCGTACCATTCCACATTCCATTCTACATTCCATTCCCTTCCATTCCACATTCCATTCCATGCCATTCCACTTTCCATTCCATTCCATTCCACATTCCATTCCATTCCATTTAACATTCCATTCCATTCCAGTCCATATTCCATTCCATTTCATTCCAATCCCTATTCGATTTCATTTCATTCCATTCCACTTTCCATTGCATTCTACATTGCATTCCATTCCGTTGCACATTACATTCCATACCTTCCCACATTCCATTCCATTGCATTCTACATTGCATTCCATGACATTCCACATTCCTTTCCATTCCACTGCACATTTCGTTCCACAATGCATTCCATTCCATTAAACATTCCATTCCATGCCATTACGCATGCCATTACACATTCTTTTCCATGCCAATCCAGTTTCCATTCCACATTTCTTTCTATTCCAATCCACATTCCATTCCATTCCATTCCATTCCGGTCCAAATACTATTCCATTCAATTCCATTCCACATTCCATTCCATTCCAAATTCCATTCCATTCTACATTCCAATCCTCTCCTTTCCACATAGCATTCCACATAGCATTCCACATTTCACTCTACAATCTATTGCACATTCCATTCCATTCCAAGTTCCGCTCCACATTCCATTCCACATTCCATTCCATTCCACATTCCATTCCACCTTCCATTCCACATTCCATTCCATCCTATTCCACGTTGCATTCCACTTTCCATTGCATTCCATTCCAAATTCCATTCCATTTCATTCCACATTCCATTCAAGATTCCATTCCATTCCATTCCATATTCAATTCCACATTCCATTCCACTTTCCATTGCAATCCATTCCATTCCACATTCCATTCCCGTCCATTACACTTTACATTCCATTCCATTACACATTACATTCCACCTTCCATTCCGTTCCATTTCACATTGCATTCCACTTTCCATTCCAAGTTCCATTCCATGTTGCATTCCACGATCCATTCCAATTTCCATTTCATGTTCTATTCCAATCCATTCCATATTCCATTCCATTCCACTCCACATTCCATTCCATTGCATTCCACATTCCATTCCACATTCCTTTCCGTTCCATTCCACATTTCACTGCACTTTCCTTTCCATTCCATTCCACATTCCATACTATATTCGATTCCACAACCCATTCCATATTCCATTCCACATTCCATTCCCTTCCATTCCACATTCTATACCATTCCACTGCACATTCCATTCCATTCCATTCCATTCCACAATCCATTCAACATTCCATTCCACTTTCGATTCAACATTCCATTCCACATTCCAATCGATTCCACATTCCATTCGATTGCACATTCCATTCCACATAGCATTCCATTCCATTCCACAGTAAATTGTACATTACATTCAATTCCCTTCCACATTTCATTTCTTTCCATTCCACGTATCATTCCATTCCACATTCCATTCCACATTGCATTCCATTCCATTCCAAATTCCATTCCATATTCCGTTCTATTCCAGTCTGCATCCCTTTCTGTTCCATTCCACCTTCCATTCCATTTCACTCGGCATTCCATTCCGTTCCTGCATTCCATTCAAAGTTCCATTCCACATTACGTTCCAGGTTCCATTCCACATGCCATTCCATTCCATTCCACGTTATTTTCCACATTCCATTCCATTCTATTCCACATTCCATTCCACATTCTATTCCACAATCCATTCCACATTGCATTCCACATTCCCTTCCATTCCACATTCCGTTGCACATCCCATTCAACATTCCATTCCACGTTCCATTCCACATTCCATTCCAATTTCCATTCCACACTCAATTCCATTCCATTCCACATTCCATTTAATTCCGTTCCACATTCCTTTCCATTGCAGTCTACATTCTATTCCACATTCCTTTCCGTTCCATTCCACATTCTATTACACATTCCATTCCATTGATTTCCACATGCCATTCCAAATTCCATTCCACAATCCATTCCACATTACATTCCACATTCCTTTCCATTCCATTCCCCATTCCATTCCACATTCCATTCCATTCCATTCCATTCCACATTCCATTCCATTCCACCTTCGATTCCACATTCCTTTCCATTCCAGTCCACAATCCATTACATATTCCATTCCCTGCCATTCCACATTCCATTCCACATTCCATTCCATTGCATTTCATATTCCATTCCACATTCCATTCCATTCCACATTACATTCCACATTCCTTTCATTTCTTTTCCACATTACATTCCATTCCACATTACATTCCACATTCCATTGCATTCCATTCCACATTCCATTCAATTTCATTCGACATTCCATTCCTCTCCTTTCCACATTCCATTCCATTCCATTCCACATTGCATTCCATTCCATTCCACATTCTATTCCACTATATTCCATTCCACATTCTATTCCACTACATTCCATTCCACATTCGATACCTATCCATTCCACATTCTATTCCATTCCATTCCATTCCACAATCCATTCCATATTCCATTCCTTTCGACTTTTCATTCCACATTCCATTCCGTACTCCATTCCATTTCACGTTCCAGTACTCTTTCCATTCCACGTTTCTTTCCACCTTCCATTCCATTCCACTCCACGTTCCATTGCATATTCCATGCCATTCCATTGAATGTTGCATTACACATTCCATTCCATTCCATTCCGCGTTGAACTCCACATTCCATTCCACAATCCATTCCACATTCCATTGCATTCCAGGTTCCATTTCACATTCCATCTCCCATTCCATTCCATTCCACGTTCCATTCCACATTCCATTCCACGTTCTATTCCACATTCCATTTCGTTCCATTCCACGTTCCATTCCACATTCCATTGCATTCCATTCCACATTCCATTGCATTCTATTCCACTTTCCTTTCCACATTGCATTCCATTTCATTCCACGTTTCATTCCACATTTCATTTCATTGCATTCCACATTCCATTCCATTCCATTCCACATTCTTTCCACATTCCATGCCATTCTAGTATACATTTCATTCCACATTCAACTCCATTACATTTCACATTCATTCCATTCCAATCCATTCCAGTCCATTTCATTGCATTCCATTCCACATTCCATTCCACATTCCATTCCATTCCCTTCCACATTCCATTCCACATTCCATTCCACTCCATTTCTCATTCCCTGAAATTCCAATCCATTCCATTCCACATTCCTTTCCAATTGCATTTCACGTTCCATTCCAGTTTCCATTCCACGTTCCATTCCACGTTCCATTCCGCATTTCATTCCATTCCACACACCATTCCATTGAATTCCACATTCCGTTCCAATCCGTTCCATTCCACATTGAAATCCATTCCATTTAATATTCCATTCCATTCCATATTCCTTTCCATTCCACATTCCATTCCTTTCCATTCCACATTCCATTCCTTTCCATTCCAAATTCCATTCCATTCCAAATTCCATTGCACATTGCATTTCATTCCATTCCACATTCCACTTCATTGAATTCCACATTCCATTCCACATTCCATTCCATGCCATTCCATGTTGCACTTCATTCCATTCCTTTCCACATACCTTTCCATTCCATTCCACCTTCCATTCCATTCCATTCCACATTCCATTCCACATTCCACTCCACATTACACTTAATTCCATTACACATTCCATTCCACATTCCATTCCATGTTCCTTTTCATTCCATTCCACATTCCTTTCCACATTGCATTCCATTCCATTCCACATTCCATTCCACATTCCATTTCATTGCATTCCACATTCCATTTCATTCCATTCCACATTGCATTCCACATTCCATTACATTCCATTCCGCATTCCATTTCATTCTATTCCATTCCACATTCCATTCCATTTCATTCCACCTTTCCTCCCATTGCATTCCACATTGCATTCCATTACATTCCACGTTCCATTCCACTTTGCACTCCACATTCCATTCCACGTTCCATTCCACTTTCCACTACACGTTTCAGTCCATTCCATTCCACGTCCCATTCCACGTTTCATTCCACGTTCCATTCCACTTTCGATTCAACTTTACTTTCCTCATTGTATTCCATTCCTTTCCACATTCCAATCCTTTCCATTCCACACTCCTTTCCATTCCATTTCACATTCCATTCCATTCCTTTTCACATTCCTTTCCATTCCATTCCACTTTCCATTCCATTCCATTTTGCAATCCAATCCATTCCATTCCATATTCCATTGCAGATTCCATTCCATGTTCCATTGCATTCCATTCCACTCTCCGTTCCACATACCATTCCCTTCCTTTACACTTTTGATTCCACATTCCATTCCATTCCTTTCCATTTCACAGTCCACTCCATTCCACTCAGCATTCCATTCCACATTCCAATCCATTTTCCATTCCATATTCGATTCCAATCCATTCCACCCTCCAATTCATTATATCCCAGACCACATTCCATTCTATTCCATTCCATATTCCATTCCACATTCCATTCCATATACCATTCCACTTCCCTTCTATGTTCCATTATAGTTTCCATTCCAGTTTCGAATCCATTGCACTCCACATTTCATTCCTCATTCCGTTTCTTTCCATTCCACATTCCATTCCACATTCCATTCCATTCCATTCCATTCCAAATTCCCTTTAATTCCATTCCTTCCCATTGCATATTGCATTTGTTTCCATTGCACATTACATTCCACATTCCATTCCATTCCATTCCACATTCCATTCCATGGTCCATTCCAGGATCCATTCCACGTTAATTTCCATTCCATTCCACATTCCTTTCCACTTTGCATTCCATTGCGTTCCACGTTGCTTTTCGCATTCAATTCCATTCCATTCCACGTTCCATTACGTTCCATTCCAAATTCCAATCCATTCAATTCCACTCTATATTGCATTCCATTCCATTCCACTCCACATTCCATTCCACTCCTTTCCATTGCACATTCCATTCCATTCCATTCCACAATCCATTCCATTCCATTTTACGTTGCATTCCATTCCATGCCACTTTCCATTCAATTCTAATACACATTCCAATCCATTCCATTCCACGTTCCATTCCAGAATCCATTCCACTTTCCATTCCATTCCATTCCACATTGCATTCCACATTCCATTCCATTCGATTCGATTCCATTCCATTCCATTCCACATTCCATTCAATTCCATTCCACATTCCATTCCATTTCACATTCCATTCCATTCCATTCCTTTCCATTCCAAATTCCATTCAATTCCGCATTCTATTCCACATTGCATTCCATTCCATTTCACATTCGATTCCACATTATGTTTCATTTCTTTCCACATCCCATTGCATTCCTTTCCACATTGCATTCCATTCCATTCCATGTTGCTTTCCTTACCATTTCACATTCCATTCCAAATTCAATTCCATTCCATTCCACATTCCATTCCATTCTATGCCGCATTCCATTCCATTCCATTCCACATTCCATTCTACTTTCCATTGCACATTCCATTCCAAGTTCCATTCCACGTTCCTTTCCACTTTCTATTTCACATTCCATTCCACCATCCATTCCATTCCATTCAACATTGCATTCCACATTCAATTCCACGTTCCATTCCATTGCATTCCACATTCCATTCCACTTGGCATTCCATTGTCTTCCACATTCCCTTCCACATTCCACTCCACGTTCCATTCCAAATTCCATTCCATTCCATTCCACATTCCATTCCACATTCCATTACATTCCATTCCACATTCCATTTCATTCCATTCCACATTCCATTTCATTCCATTCCATTCCACATTCCATTCCACATTCCATTCCACATTCCATTCCATTCCATTCCTCGTTTCAGTTCGCCTTCCATTCCAATACATTCTTCTTTCCTTTCCACATTCCATTACAGAGTCCATTTCACATTCCATTCCACATTCCATTCCAGATTCCATTCCATTCCATTCCACATTCCATTCCACTTTCCATTACACATTCCATTCTACGTTCCATTCCGCGTTCCATTCAACCTTCCATTCTATTCCGTTTCTCGTTTCAGTCCACATTCCATTGCGTTACGTTCCACTTTCCTTTCCACATTACACTCCACATTCCATTCCACAATACATTCCGTTCCATTCCACATTCCATTCCACTTTCCATTCCATTCCAATCCATATTCCGTTGTACATTCCATTCTACATTCCATTCCACATTCCATTCCATTTCTTTCCACTTTCCTTTCCAGATTCCATTCCACTTTCCTTTCCAGATTCCATTCCACGTTCCATTCCATTATATTCCACATTCCATTCTACATTCCATTCCATTCCATTCCACGTTTCATTCAACATTACTTTCCATTCAATTTCACGTTCCATTCCATATTCCATTCCACATTCCATTCAACATTCAATTTCACGTTCCATTCCAAGTTCCATTCCACATTCAATTCCACCATACATTGCACGTACAATTCCACTTTCCATTCCATTCCATTCCATTCCACTCCACATTCCGTTCCACATTCCATTCCACATTCCATTCCACGTTCCTTTCCACATTCCTTTCCACGTTCCAATCTACATTCCATTCCACATTCCATTACATTCCTTTGCACGTTCAATTCCACATTCCATTCCATTCCATTCAACTTTCCATTCCATATTCCATTGAACATCCCATTCCACCTTCCTTTCCATGTTTCATTCCATGTTCCATTCCACACTCCACTCAACATTACATTACACATTCAAATCCACATTTCATTCGGCATCCCATTCCATTACATTCCACAGTCCATTCCTCATTCAATTCCACATTAAATTCCAGATTACATTCCATTCCATTAAACATTCCATTCCACATTTCATTACACGTTTCATTCCACATTCCATTCCATGTTCCATTACACCTTCCATTCCATTCCATTCCCCATTTCAGTCCACATTCCATTCCATTGCATTCCACTCTACTTTCCACATTCCATTCCACATTCCATAGCAGATTCCATTCCATTCCATTCCACATACCATTCCACATTCCATTATTCGTTCCATTCCACATTCCATTCCAAGTTCCGTTCCACCTTCCATTCCATTCCATTTCTCGTTTTAGTCCACATTCCATTCCATTACATTCCACATTACATTCCACATTACATTCTGTTCCATTCCGCATTCCATTCCATATTACATTCCATTCCATTCCACATTCCGTTGCACATTCCATTCCACGTTCCATTCCACATTCCATTCCATTCCATTCCACTTTCCTTTCCAGATTCCATTTCACTTTCCATTCCATTCCATTCCACATTCCATTCCACATTCCATTCCTCTACATTCTACGTTCCATTCAACATTCTCTTCCAGTCAATTTCACGTTCCTTTCCATATTCCATTCCACATTCCATTACACATTCCATTTCACATTCCATTCCACGATCCATTCCACATTCAATTCCACGATACATTGCACGTTTCATTCCACATTCCATTCCATTCCATTCCACTCCACATTCCCTTCCACATTCCATTCCACATTCAATTTCATGTTACATTCCACATTCCTTTCCACGTTCCATTCTACCTTACATTCCACATTCCATTCCATTCCTTTCGACGTTCTATTGTTCCATTACATTCCATTCAACTTTCATTTCCATATTCCATTGAACATCACATTCCACTTTCCATTCCACATTCCATTCGATTACATTCCACTTTCCCTTCCACATTCCATTCCACATTACATTCCACATTAGATACCACATTCCACTGCATTCTTTTCCACTTTCCATTAAACATTCCGTTCCACATTCCATTCCACATTGCATTACATTCCATTCCACAATCCATTCCAAAGTCCATTCCATTCCATTCCACATTCCTTTCCACATTCCATTCAACATTCCATTCCACAGTCCATTCCAAATTGTATTACACATTCAATACCACATTCCATTCTCATTCCATTGCGTTTCTTTCCACTTTCCATTCCACATTCCATTGCATTCCAATTCACATGTCATTCCACATTCCATTCCATTCCTTTCCATTCCACATTCCATTCTGCATTCCATTCCGCAGTCTATTCCATTCCATTCTAAATTCCATTCCATTCCAATCAACATTCCATTCCCCATTTCATTGTATTCCATTCCACATTCCATTCCACATTCCATTCCATTCCATTCCACATTCCTTTCCATTCCATTCCATTCCATTCCATTCCAAATTCCTTTCCATTCCCTTCCATTCCATTCCAAGTTCCATTCCACTTTCCATTAAATTCTATCCCACATTCCATTCCACATTCCAGTCCATTCCATTCCAAAACACATTTCCTTCCACAATTCATTCCATTCCATTCCACATTCCATTCCACATTCCGTTTCATTCCATTCCCATTCCATTCCATTCCATTCCATTCAATTCCATATTCCATTCCACATTCCTTTCCATTTCATTCCACGTTCCATTGCACGTTACATTCCACATTCCTTTCCATTCGATTCCACGTTCCATTCCACACTCAATTCCACATTCCATTCTACTTTACATTCCTTTCCATTGCACATTCCATTCCACATTCCATACCATGTTGAATTCCACATTTTTTCCATATTCCATTCCAGGTTCAATTCTACGTTACATTCCATTCCATTTCACGTTCCATTCCACATTCTATTCCACGATCCATTCCATTCCATTCCATTCCACTTTCCATTCCACTTTCCATTCAAAATTCCATTGCCTTCAATTCCAACTTCAATTCCACACTACATTCCACATTCCATTCAGCCTTCCATTCCTTTCCATTCCACATTCCATTACACAATCCATTCCACATTCCATTCCACTTTCCATTACACATTCCATTAAAGTCCATTCCACATTCCATTCCACATTCCAATCCATTCCATTCCACATTTCATTCCACCTTCCTTTCCATTCCATTCTACATTTCATTCCACATTCCATTCCACATTCCATTCCACCTTCCAATCCGCATTCCATTCCATTCCATTCCATTTCATTCTATTCCACATTCCAATTCATTCCATTCCACGTTTCCTTCCACATTCCATTCCATTCCATTCCACATTTCATTCCACATTCCATTCCACACTCCATTCCACTTTACATTCCACATTCCCTTCCATTCCATTCCTGTCCATTCCACATTAAATTCCACATTAAATTCCACATTCCACATTCCCTTCCACGTTCCATTCCATGTTCCATTCCATTCCATTCCATATTGCATTAAATTCCATTCCACTTTCCATAGCATTCCGTTCCATTCCATTCCGCATTCTATTCCATTACATTCCACATTCTATTCCAGATTCCATTGCATTCCTCTCCAGATTCAATTCCATATTCCATTCCATTCCACATTTCATTCCATTCCATTCCACGTTCCATTCCACGATGCATTCCGCATTCCATTCCACGTTCCATTCCACATTCCATACCATTCCATTCTACATTGCATTCCATTTTCCTTTCTATTGCATGCCATATTCCTTACCATTGCATTCATTCCATTCCGCTTTCCATTCTATTACATTCCACACTCTACTTCACATTCCATTCCGTTCCATTCCACATTCCATGCCACATTCCATTCCATTCCAGTCAAAATTCCATTTCACATTCCATACCTCATTCCATTCCGTTCTATTCCACATTCCCTAACACATTCCTTTCCACATTCCATTCCACATTCCATTCCATTCCATTGCACTTCCATTCCACATTCCATACCTCATTCCATTCCGTTCTATTCCACATTCCATAACACATTCCTTTCCACATTCCATTCCACATTCCATTCCATTCCATTCCACTTCCATTCCACATTCCAGTCCATTCCATTCCACGTTCCAGTCCACATTCCATTCCAGAATCCATTCCACTTTCCTTTCCATTGCATTCCATGATCCATTTCAAATTCCATTCCACAATACTTTTCACATTCATTTACCTTCCCCTCCACTTTCCATTCCACATTCCATTGCATATTCCATTCCACTTTCTATTCCACATTGCATTGCCCGTTCCATTGTACGTTACATTCCTCGTTTCATTCCATTCCATTCCACGTTTCATTGCACATTCCATTCCATTCCATTCCACGACCCATTCCACATTCCATTCCAAATTTCATTCCACATTCCATTCTGTTCCATTGCACCCTCCATTCCACATTCTATTCCACATAACAGTCCACATTCCATTCCTTTCCATATTGCATTCCACTTTAAATTCCATTCCATACCACATTCAGTTCCACGATACATTCCATTCCACATTAAATTCCATTCCATACCACATTCAATTCCACTTTACATTCCACATTCCATTCCTTTCCATTTGACACTCAATTCAAAATTCCATTCCATTCAATTTCACATTCCATTCTATTCCATTGCACATTCCATTCCACAATCCATTCCAATGCTTTCCACATTACTTTCTGCATTCCATTCCATATTCCTTTCCACATTCCATTCCATTCCATTCCACATTCCATTCCACGTAACATTCCACATTCCCTTCCACATTCCAATCCATTCTATTACACATTCCGTTCCACATTCCATTCCATTCCATTCCACATTACATTCTACATTCTTTTCCACATTCCCTTCCACATTCCATTCCATTCCTTTCCAAATTCCATTCCACATTCCAATCCATTCCCTTCCGCATTCCATTCCACATTCGATTACATTCCTTTCCACATTCCACTCCATTGCATTCCACATTCCATATCATTGCTTTCCAAATTCCATTCCACATTCCAATCCATTCCCTTACGCATTCCATTCCATATTTGATTACATTTCTTTCCACATTCCACTCCATTCCATTTCACATTCCATTCCACATTCCATTCCGCCTTCTATTACTTTCCTTTCCACGTTTAATTCCACCTTTCTTCCCACGTTCCATTCGACTTTCCTTTCCACTCCATTCCACGTTCCATTCCAACTTCCATTCCACTTTCCATTCCATTGCATAACATTCCAGTCCACATTCCATTCCATTCCATTCCCCATTCCATTCCATTACTTTCCACTTTCCATTCTTTTCCATTCAACATTCCATTTCACATTCCATTCCACTTTCTATTCCACATTCCGTTCACCATTCAAAACCACATTCCATTCAGTTGCATTCTACTTTCCATTCCACTTTCCATTCCACATTACATTCCACGTTCCATTCCATTATATTCCATGTTCCATTCCCTGTTCCATTCCATTCCATTCGACACTGCATTCCACAATCCATTGCACTCCATTTCACATTCCATTCCACTTTCCATCCCACGTTCCATTCAATTACTTTCCATGTTTCATTCCACATTCCATTCCATTCCATTCCACTTTTCCTTCCACATTCCATTCCACATTTCATTCTTCATTACTTTCCGTTCCATTCCACATTCCATTCCACATTCCATTCCATTCTGTTCCACATTCCATTCCATTACACTCTACATTTCATTCCACATTCCCTTCCATTACATTCCACATTCTGTGCGAAGTTCAATTCCAATCAATTCCACGTTCCATTCCACGTTTCATTACACATTCTGTTCCACAATCCATTTCACAATCCAATCCATTCCATTCCACTTTCCCTTCCATATTCCATTCCATTCCATTCCACATTCCATTCTCATTCCAACGCATTTCATTCCACATTCCATTCCACATTCCATTCCATTCCACATTTCATACCACATTCCATTCCATTCCATTCCACATTCCATTCCGCATTCCATTCCTCTTTCCATTCCATGATCCATTCCACGTTCCATTCCACTTTCCATTCAATTCCATTCCACGTTACATTCCATTCCATTCCACGTTCCATTTCATTCCGTTCCACATTCCATTCCACTTTCCATTTCACATTCCTTTCCACATTCTATTTCATTTTCCTTTCCTTTTCCTTCCTTTCCATTGCACTTTCCTTTCCATTCCGTTTCTCATTCCATTCCATTCCCTTCCACGATCCATTCAACATTCCATTCCACATTTCATTCCATTCCATTCTATTCCACATTCCATTCCGTTCCATTAAACAATCCATTCCACGTACCATTCCACATTCCATTCCACGTTCCATTCCATTCCATTCCACTTTCCAATTCATTCCATTTCACATTACAATCCATTCCATTCCATATTCTACCACATTCCATTCCAAGTTGCATTGCATTCCCTTCCACGTCACATTCCGCATTCCATTCCATATTACATTCCACTTCCCATTCCAATCTATTCAACGTTCCTGTCCATTCCATTCCACGTTCCATTCCACTTTCCCATCCACATTCCATTCCACATTCCATTTCACGTTGCATTCCATTCCATTCCACATTGCACTCCACGTTCCATTCCATTCCATTCCATATTCCTTTGCATTCCATTCCATATTCGATTCCATTCCACATTCCATTCCATTGCATTCTATTCCATATTCCATTCCATTACAGTCAACATTAAATTCCTGTACATTCCACATTCCATTCCACATGCCATATGACATTCCATTGCACATTCCATTGCACGTTCCATTCCAATCCATTCCACATTCCATTGTATTCCATTCCACTTTCCATTCCATTCAATTCCACATTTCACTCTATTCCATTGCATTCCACATTCTATTCCATTCCATTCCGCATTTCATTCCATCACATTCCACTGTATTCCACATTCCATTCCATTCCATTCCACTTTCCATTACAGATTCAATTCCACATTCTTTTCCACGTTCCATTCCATTTCATTGCACATTACATTGAATTCCATTCCACGTTCCATTCCATGTCCTGTTCCATTCCATTGCACATTCCATTCCATTCTTTTCCATATTCCATTCCTTTCAATTCCTCATTTCATTCCATTGCATTGCATTCCATATTCAGTTCCATTCCATTCCTCATTTCATTACATTCCATAGCATTCCACATTCCATTGTGTTCCGTTCACATTCCATTCCATTCCATTTCATTATGTTCCACATTCCATTCCATTCCATTCCACTTTCCATTCCATTCCATTCCACATTCTATTCCACTTTCCATTCCATTCCATTCCACATTCCATTCCACATTCCCTTCCACATTACTGTCCTTTAAATTCCACATTCAATTCCACATTCCGTTCCATTCCATTCCACATTCCATTCCACATTCCATTCCACATCCCATTTCACATTCCATTGCATTCCACATTCCTTTCCATTCCACATTCCACATTCCTTTCCATTCCATTCCACATTCCATTGCAGATTCCATTCCACATCCTATTCCATTCCATTCCACATTTCATTTCACTTTCCATTCCATTCCTTGCCACGTTCCATTCCATGTTTCATTCCACATTCCATTCCACATTACATTCCACATTCCATTCCTTTCCATTCCACATTCCATACTACAATCCATTCCATATTCCATTCCACTTTCCATTCCACATTTCATTCCACATTCCATTACATATTCCTTTCCAGATTCTATTACACATTCCATTCCACATTCCATTCCATGTTCCATTCCATATTCAATTTTACTCCATTCCACATTCCATTTCATTCCATTGCACGTTCCATTCCAAATTCCACTTTACTTTCCATTCCATTAAATTCCACATTCCATTCCATTCCAATCCACATACCATTCCATTACATTACTATCCACATTCCATTCCATTGCAATCCACGTTCAATTCCATTTCGCGTTCCATTCCATTCCATTCCACATTCCATTCCACATTCCATTCCACATTCCATTGCAGTTTCACTTCCATTCTATTCTATTCCAAATTCCATTCCATTCCATTCCACATTCCATTCCATTCCATTCCATATTCCATTACACATTCCATTCCCCGTTCAATTCCATTCAATTCCACTTTCCATTGCATTCCATTCCATTCAGTTCCACGTTCCATTCAAATCCATTCCACATTCCATTCCATTCCATTCCACATTCCATTCCATTCCATTCCACATTGTTTTCCACTCTATTCTCATTCCATTATACATTCCAATCCATTCCATTCCATTTTCCATTCCATTCCATTCCACTTCTTTACACATTCCATTCCACATTGTAACCCATTCCATTCCACATTCCACTCCATTCCATTCCACAATCCATTCCATTCCATTCCACATTCCTATCCACATTCCACTATATTCCCTTCCTTTGCACATTCCATTCCACTTTCCATTCCATTCCATTTCACATTCAATTCCATTCCATTTCATTCCACATTCCATTCCACATTCCATTTCTTTCCATTTCACATTCCTTTCCATTCCATTCCACATTCCATTCTGCATTCAATTTCATTCCATTCCACATTCCATTGGGCATTCTATTCCTTTCCATTCCGCGTTCCATACTACATTTCATTCCATATTCTATTCCACATTCCATTTCACATTCCATTCCATATTCCATTACACATTCCTTTCCACATTCCATTCCATGTTCCATTACATTCCACATTCCATTCCATATTCCATTCTATTCCATTCCACATTCCATTTCAAACCATTTCACATTCCATAGCAAATTCCATTTCACTTTCAATTCCATTCCATTCCCTTCCACATACCATTCTATTCCAATCCACTGTGCATTTCATTCCACTCCACATTCCATTCCAAATTCCATTTCACTTTCCATTCCATTCCATTCCATTCCAAATTCCATTCCATTCCATTCCAATCCACATTCTATTCCATTCCATTCCAATTTCAATTCCATTCCACATTCCATTCCATTGCATTCCACATTCCATTCCATATTCCATTGTACATTCACTTCTATTCTATTCTATTCCACATTCCATTCCATTCAATTCCACATTGTATTCCGTTCCATTCCACGTTCCACTCCATTACGCTCCACATACCATTCCACATTACATTCCACATTCCGTTCCACTTTCCATACATTCCATTCCTCATTCTATTCCGTTGCCTTCCACATTGCATTCCACATTCCATTCCACATTCCATTCAACATTTCATTCCACATTCCATTCCATTCCATTCTACATTCCGTTCTCATTCCATTGCATTCATTTCCACATTCCATTCCACATTCCATTCCATTCCATTCCACTTTTCATACCACATTCCATTTTACGTTCCTTTCCATGCTCCATTCCATGTTCCCTTCCATGTTCCATTCCATTCCGTTTCATTCCTCGTTCCATTCCATTCCATTCCACGTTCCAATTCATTCCGTTCCACATTACATTCCACATTCCATTTCACTTTCCGTCCCACATTACCTTTCTCTTTCCAATCCATTCCATTCCATTCCACATTCCATTCCAGTCCTTTCCATTCCATTCCACTTATCATTCCATTGCATTCCGCATTCCATTCCATTCTATTCCATTCCGTTCCACCTTCCATTCCACTTTCCTTTCCACGTCGCATTCAGTGTTCCATTCCGCTTCCCATTCCAGGTCGCATTCCTTTCCATTCCACATCACATTCGATGTTCCATTCCATGTCCCATTCCAGGTTGCATTCCTTTCCACTCCACATTCCATTCCATTCCATTCCACATTCCCTTCCATTCCATTCCACGTTACATTCCACGATCCATTCCACTTTCCTTTCCATATTGCATTCTAAGTTCCATTCCATTCCATTCCACATTCCATTCCACGTTCCATTCCATTAAATTCCACATTCCATTCCATTCCATTCCACATCCTATTCCACGTTCCATTCCACATTCCATTCCACGTTCCATTCCATTTTATTCCACTTTCCATTCCACGTTCCATTCCTTTCCATTCCACATTCCTTTCCTTTCCATTTCACATTCCATTCCATTCGTTTCGACATTCCATTCCACTCTCCATTCCACATTGAATTCCATGTTCCATTCCACGTCCCGTTCCAAGTTCCATTCCCTTCCATTCCACATTCCATTCCACATTCCATTCCATTCCATTCCACGTTCCATTCAACTTTCCATTCCACGTTCCATTCAACTTTCCAATCCATTCAATTTCACGTTCCATTCCATATTCCATTCCACATTCCACATTCCCTTCCAGTTCCATTCCATGATCCATTCCAAGTTCAATTACACGATCCATTGCACTTTCCATTCCACATTCCATTCCATTCCTTTCCATTCCATACCACATTCCCTTCCACATTACATTCCACATTCTATTCCACGTTCCATTCCACATTCCTTTCCATGTTCTCTTCCATGTTCCACGCCACTTTCCATTCCATTTCATTCAACGTTCCATTCCACGTTACATTTCTTTCCATTCCACTTTCCATTCCACTTTCCATTCCATTTTATTCCACTTTCCATTCCACGTTCCATTCCTTTCCATTCCACATTCCTTTCCATTGCATTTCACATTCCATTCCATTCGTTTTGACATTCCATTCCACTCTCCATTCCACATTGAATTCCATGTTCCATTCCACGTCCCATTCCAAGTTCCATTCCTTTCCATTCCACATTCCATTCCATTCTATTCCATATTCCATTCCATTCCATTCCACATTCCATTCCACATTCCATTCCATTCCATTCCACGTTCCATTCAACTTTCCAATCCATTCAATTTCACGTTCTATTCCATATTCCATTCCACATTCCACTTTCCTTTCCAGTTCCATTCCACGATCCATTCCACGTTCAATTACACGATCCATTGCACTTTCCATTCCACATTTCATTCCATTCCTTTCCATTCCATACCACATTCCCTTCCACATTACATTCCACATTCTATTTCACGTTCCATTCCACATTCCTTTCCATGTTCTCTTCCACGTTCCATTCCACTTTCCATTCCATTTCATTCAACGTTCCATTCCACGTTACATTTCTTTCCATTCCACTTTACATTCCACTTTCCATTGCACATCCCATTCCAATTTCTATTGCATATTCCATTCCATATTCCATTCCACGTTCCAATACACATTCCATTCCATTCCTTTCCACATTCCTTCCACATTACATTCTACATTCCCTGTCGTGTTCCATTCCACGTTCCATTCCACGTTCCATTCCACATTCTATTCCATTACAATCCACTTTCCATTCCACCTTCCATTCCACATTCCATTCCACATTCCATTCCACATACCATTGCACATTGCATTCCACTTTCCATTCCACATTCCATTTCTTTCCATTTCACTTTGCTTTCCATTCCATTCCGCATTCCGTTCCACATTCAATTCCATTCCATTACACATTACATTGGACATTCCATTCCATTCCATTCCGCGTTCCTTTCCTTTGCATTCCAATTTCCATTCTAAAACATTCCATGTTCCATTCCTTAATATTCCCCATTCCATTCCACTCCATTCCACATTCTATTGCATTCCACATTCCATTCTATTCCGTTTCACATTCCACTTCATTCCATTCCATTCCTTTCCACATTCCATTCCATTCCATTCCACATTATATTCCATTTCATTGCATTCCATTTACTTCCATTCTACATTCCATTCCATTCCACATTCCATTCCACTGTATTGTATTCCATTCCATTCCATGCCATTCCATTCCAAGTTCTTTCCATTACACATTCCATTCCATTCCATTCCGCATTCCATTCCATTCACCTATTACATTCCATTCCATTCCATTCCACATACGATTATATTCAACATTCCATTCCACATTCCATTCAACGTTCCATTCCACATTCCATTCCATTCCACTAATCTCCAGATTCCATTCCTCATTTCTTTCTATTCCATTACACATTCCATTCCATTAATCTCCATATTCCATTCCTCATTTCATTCCATTCCATTTCACATTCCATTCCACATTCCATTACACAATCCATTGCACTCCATTCCATTCCACAATCCATTCCACATTCCATTCCACATTCCATTACACAATCCATTGCACTCCATTCCATTCCACATTCCATTCCACATTCCATTCCATTCCATTCCTCGTTCCTTTCCACGTTCCATTCCACTTTCCATTCTACATTCCATTCTACATTCCATTCAACATTCCATTCCATTCCACTCCGCAATCCATTTCACATTCCAATCCATTCCATTCCAAATTCCTTTGTATATTCCATTTCACATTCCATTCCATTCAATTGAGTTCCATTCCACATTCCATTCCATTCCAATCCATATTCCATTCCATTCCATTCCACGTTCCTTTCCATTCCACTTTCAATTCCATTCCAGGTTCGATTCCATTGCACCCTCATTCCGTTCCATTCCATTACACATTCCATTCCATTCCATTACACATTCCATTCCACATTCCATTTCATTCAATTCTATTCCACATTCCATTCCATTCCATTCCGCATTCCATTCCATTCCATTCCACATTCCATTCCATTCAATTCCAAATGCCATTCCATTCCATTCTTTCCTCATTCCTTTCCATCCCATTCGGCATTCCATTCCATTGCATTAAATTCCATTACAAATTCCAATCCATTCCATTCCAGATTCTATTCGATATTCCATTCCGCGTTGTAATCCACATTCCTTTCCATGCTCCATTCCTCGTTCCATTCCACGTTCCATTCTGCATTGCATTCCATTCCATTTCACATTCCATAGATTTCTATTCAATTTTATTCCAAATTCGTTTCGATTCCGTTCCGCATTCCACACCAATCCATTCCATTTCATTCCATATTCCATTCCATTCCATTCCATTCCACATTCCATTTCATTTCATTCCACATTCCATTCCGCATTCCATTCCATTCCATTCCACTCCACATTCCATTCCTTTCCATTCCACTTTCCCTTCCACATTCCATTCCACGTTGCATTCCACATTCCATTCCACATTCCATTCCACATTCCATTCCACGTTCCGTTCCACGTTCCATTCCTACCATTCCGCGTTCCATTACCCAATCCTCTCCACATTCCACTACATTCCATTCCGTCTTCAATATCACATTCCATTCCATGACTTTCCATTCCACATTCTATTCCATTACTTTCCATTCCACATTCCTTTCCATTCCTTTCCATTCAACATTCCTTTCCACATTCTTTTCTATTCAATTCCATATTCCATTGTATTCCTTTCCACATTCCTTTCTATTCCATTCCACTTTCCATTCCACATTCCATTCTACGTTATATTCCGCTTTCCCTTCCTCTTTCCATTCCACATTCCATTCCACATTGCATTACACATTCCATTCTTCATTCCATTCCATTCCGCATTCCATTTCTTTCCATTGGACATTCCCTTCCTTTCCATTCCACATTCCTTTGCATTCCATTAAACATTGCATTCCACATTGCATTCCACGTTACTTTCAACATTCCATTCCATTCCATTCCTCGTTCCTTTCCATGTTCCTTTAAATTCCTTTCCACTTTTCTTTCCACATTCCAACATGTAGCTTTCCCCATTACTTCAGTTCCATTCCGCGTTCCATTCCATTTTCCATTCCATTCCATTCCCCATTCCATTTCATTCCATTCCACATTCCATTCCACTTTCCATTCCACATTCCTTTCCCCGTTCAATTGCATTCAATTCCACGTTACATTCCATTCCATTGCATTCAATGTTCCATTACATTCCATTGAATTCCATGTACCATTCCATTCCATTGCATTCCACATTCCATTGCATTCCATTCTACATTTCATTCTATTCCATTCCACATTCCATTCCGTTCCACATTCCATTCATTTCCCAATTCCTTTGCATTCCATTCCTCATCCCTTTCCATTCCATTCCACATTCCTTTCCATTCCATTCCACATTCCATTGCATTTCATTCCACATTCCATTCCACATTCCATTCCATTCCATTCCACTTTCCATTCCACATTCCATTCAATAGTCCATTCCATTCCATTCCACTTTGGATTCCATTCCATTCCACATTCCATTCCTTTCCACTTCACATTCCATTGTATTCCATTCCACATTCCTTTCCATGCCATTCCACATTCCATACCACTTTCCATTCCATTCCATGCCACTTTCCTTTCCATGCCATTCCACATTGTTTTCCACTTACTATTTCAATACATTCCACATTCCATTCCATTCCATTCCATTCATTTCCAAGCTATATTCCATTCCATTGCTTTGCATTCCACATTACATTCCATTTCATTCCACATTCCTTTCCATTCCATTCCATTCCACCTTCCATTAAATTCCATCACACATTACATTCCACGGTCCATTCCTCTTTCAAGTGCAAGTTTCATTTCGCTTTCCATTCCACATTCCATTCCATAGAATTCCAAATTCCTTTCCATTCTCTTCCACATTCCATTCCATTCCTTTCCAAATTTCATTCCATTCCATTCCATTCCCTTCCAAGTTACATTCCACATTCCATTCCATTAAATTCCACTTTCCATTCCATTCCACATTCCATTCAACATTCCATTCCATTCCTGTCCACATTACACATTACATTTCAAGTTCCATTCCACTTTCCATTCCACGGTCCTTTCCACGTCCCATTCCATGTTCCGTTCCATTCAATCCCACATTCCATTCCACTCTCTTTTGCATTCCATTCCAAATTCCATTGCATTCCATTACACTTTCCATTCCACCTTCCAATCTATTCCATTCCACATTCCATTCCATTACATCCCACGTTCCATTCCACATTCCATTCATTTCAATTCTACATTCCATTCCATTCCATTACACATTCCTATCCACATTCCATTACATTCCGTTCCATATTCCCTTACATCACATTCCACATTCCATTCCATCACACTCCATTACATTCCACATTGCATTTCACATTCAATTCTACTCCATTCCATTCCACATTACATTCCGTTCCAATCCATATTCCATGCCATTCTATTGCACATTCCATTCCTTTCCATTAAACATTCCATTGCATTCCATTCAATTCCACATGCCATTCCACATTCCAATGCATTCCATTTCAAATTCCATTCCATTGCATTCCATTCCTTTGCAAATTCCATTCCACATCCCTTTTCATTCCATTCCACATTCCATTCCATTCCACATTCCATTCCATACCATTCCATTTCATTCCATTCCAATCAAATTTCCGCTCCATTCCATTCCACGTTCCATTCCTATCCATTCCACATTCCATTCCATTCCATTCCACATTCTATTCCTCATTCCACTTCATTCCGTTCTACATTTCATTCCAAATTCCATTCCATTCCATTCCACATTCCATTGCATTCCATTCCACATTCCGTTCCACATTCCATTTCATTCCATTCCATTCCAGTCCACATTCCATTCAATTCCATTCTGCTTTCAATTCCATTCCATTCCACATTCCATTCCACATTCCATTCCATTCCTCATTCCATTCCATTGCATTGCACATTCCATTCCGCATTCCATTCCATTCCATTCCACTGTTCATTTCATTCCACTCCTCATTCCATTCCAAATTCCATTTCACTTTCCATTCCATTCCCTTCCATTCCAATCCACATTCCATTCCATTCCATTCCAAGTTCAATTCCATTCCACATTCCATTCCACAGTCCATGGCATATTCCATTCCATTCCATTCTATTCCACATTCCATTCCATTTCAGTCCATATTTTATTTCATTCCATTCCACATTCCATTCCACTTTCCATTCCACATTCCTTTCCCCATTCAATTGCCTTCAATTCCACGTTACATTCCATTCCATTGCATTCAACGTTCCATTCAATTTCATTCAATTCCACGTACCATTCCATTCCATTGCATTCCACATTCCATTCCATTCCATTCCATATTTCACTCTATTCGATTCCACATTCCATTCCATTCCACATTCCATTCCATTCCATTCCAATCCACATTCCATTCCATTCCATTCTAAATTCAATTCCATTCCACATTCCATTCCAATGCATTCCACATTCCATTACACATTCCATTCCACATTCCTTTCTATTCCATTCCACATTCCATTCCACGTTCCATTCCATTCCATTCCACTTTCCATTACACTTTCCATTCCATTCCATTCCACGTTACATTCCACATTCCATTGTATATTCCAGTCCAACTTCCATTCCACATTCCATTTCATGTTACATTCCACGATACATTCCACATTCCCTTCCAATCAAGTTCCATTCCACATTGCATGCCATTCCATTCCACATTCCATTCCACATTGCATTAAATTCTCAATGCATTCCATTCCATTCCACAGTCCATTCCATATTCCATTACATTTCATTCTATTCCATTGCAACGCACACCATATTCCATTCAATTGCATTCCATTGCACATTCCATCCTACTCCATTCCACATTCCATTCCATTCCATTGCATTTTCCATTCCATTCCATTCCATTCCATTGAAAATTACATAACTTTCCGTGGCATTCCACATTCCCTTCCTTTCCTTTACACTTTCCATTCCTTTCCATTCCAAGTTCCATTCCATTCCGTTCCACATTGCATTCCATTGCATTCCACATTCCATTGCATTCCATTCCACATTCCATTCCACATCCCATTCCACATTCCATTCCAGGATCCATTTCACATTCCATTGCATTCCATTTCACATTCCATTCCACATTCCATTCCCTTCCAATCCACATTCCATTCCACTTTGCTTTGCATTCCATTCCACATTCAATTACACTACATTCCATTCCACATCCCACTCCATTCCATTCCTCTTCCAATTCTATTCTATTCCATATTCCATAGCATTGAATTCCACAATGCATTCGATTCCATTCCACCTCTCATTCCACGTTCCATTCCAAATTCCATTTCACGCTCCATTCCATTCCATTCCATCTTCCATTCCACTTTCTAGTCCACTCCTTTTCACCTTCCTTACCACATTCCATTCCCTTCCATTCCAACTTCAATTCCACATTCCATTCCTTTCCATTCCACATTCCATTCCATTGCTTTCCGCATTCCATTCCATTCCTTTCCACATTCCTTTCAATTACTTTCCATTCCATTCCACATTCCATTCGATTGCATTCCACATTCCATTCCATACAATTCCACATTACATTCCATTCCATTCCACATTCCATTCACATTCCATTCCACATTGCTTTCCATTCCATTCCACATTCCATTCCACATTCAATTCCACATTCCATTCCATGCCATTCCAGATTCCTTTCCACATTCCATTAAACATTCGATTCTTCAATCCGTTCCATTCCATTAGACATTCAATTCCATCCCATTCCACATTCCATTCCACATTGCATTCCATTGAATTCCATATTCCATTTCACACCATTGTATATTGCATTCCACTTTCCATTCCACATTCTGTTTCACATTCCATTCCACATTCCTTTCCTCCCCGTTCCACATTCCAATCCACATTCCATTCCATTCCATTCCACATTCCTTTCCACATTCCAAACCACATTCCATTTCACCATCCCTTCCCTTCCATTTCCCTTTACATTCCATTCCTTTGCACATTCCGTTCCTTTCCACATTCCATTCCAAATTAAATTCCAAATGCCATTACATTGCATTCCACGTTCCATTACACATTCCATTTCATGTTCCATTCCATTCCATTCCACATTCAATTCCACATTCCATTCCATTTCTTTTAGCATTCCATTCGAATCCATTCCGCTTTGCATTCCACATTCCATTCCACATTCCATTCTGTTCCATTCCTCATTCCACTCCACACTCCTTTCCACGTTCCATTCCACATTTCATTCCATTCCATTCCCCATTCCATTCCACACTCCATTTCACATTCCATTACATATTCTGTTCCATTCCTTTTCAAATTCCATTCCACATACTATTCCACATTCCATTGCGTTACATTCCACATTGCATTGCATTCCCTTCCACATTCCTTTCCACATTACACATTCCAATCCACTCCATTCCACATTGAATTCCATTTCATTCCACATTCCATTCCACATTGCATTCACTTTCCTTTAAACCTTCCATTCCACTTTCCTTTCCATTCATTTCTACATTCGTTTCCACATTCCAATCCATTGCATTCAACTTTTCATGCCACACTGCATTCCACAATCCATTCCTTTACACTCCACATTTCATTCTACATTCCATTCCCCATTCCTCTGCATTCCATTCCACATTCTATTCCATTCCATTCCACAATCCATTCCACATTCCATTCCACATTCCATTCCACATTCCATTCCATTCCACATTCCATTCCATTCCATCCGACTTTCAATTCCATGTTCCATTCCAGTTTTCATTCCACGATCCATTCCATTCCATTCCATGTTCCATTCTGTTCTATTCCACATTTCATTCCACTTTACAGTTCGCATTCCATTCGACATTCCGTTACAGATTCCTTTGCATTCCATTCCCCATTCCATTCCATTCCATTCCACCTTCCATTCCATTCGCTTCCATATTCCAATTCTTTCCAAATTCCATTCCACATTCCTTTGCAAGTTCCATTCCATTCCCTTCCTTGTGGCATTCCACGATCCATTCTGTGTTCCATTCCATTAAAATCCACTTTCTTCTCCTCATTCCATTCCATTCCATTTCACGTTCCATTCCACTATTCCATTACAAATTCCAATCCACTTTCCATTCCGTTCCATTCCGCATTTGTTTCCACTCTCCACTCCACATTACATTCCACATTCCAATCCGTTCCATTCCAAATTCCATTCCGCATTCCATTCCTCATTGCATTCCACAATGCATTCCATTCCATTTCATATTCCATTCCATTCCACTCCACATTCCATTCCACTTTGTATTACACGTTCCATTCCACTTTCCATTTCACGTTCCATTCCATTCCATTCCAGTTTCCTTTCCACATTCCATTCCACATTCCATTACACATTACTTCAATTCCATTCCACATTCCATTCCACATTCCATTCCATTCCATTCCACATTCCATTAATCATTCCATTCAACATTGTATTCCACATTCCATTCGACATTCTATTCCATTCCATTCCACATTCCATTCCATCACATTGCATTCCACATTGCGTTCCATTCCATTCCGCATTCCATTCTACATTCCCTTCCACATTCTTTTCCACATTCTTTTCCATTGCATTCTATTCCACTTTCCATTCCATTCCATTCCACATTGCATTCAGTTACATTCCACATTCCATTCCACATTCCATTCCACATTCTATTCCACTTGGCATTCCACATTCAATTCCACATTCCATTCCAATCCATCCCTCATTCCATTACAATTTACATTCCATTTAATTCCACCTTCCATTTCAGGTTCCATTCTACGTTACATTCCACGTTCCTTTCCACCTTCCATTCCACATTCCATTCCATTCCATTCCTTATTCCATACCATTCCATTCCATTGCATTCCACAATCCATTCCATTCCTTTGCAGTTTCTTGTCCACATTCCATTCCACATTCCATTCCTTTCCATTCCACATTCCATTCCACACTCCATTCCACGTTCCATTCCACATTCCATTCAATTTCATTCCACATTCCATTCCACACTCCATTCCACATTCCATTCCGTACCATTCCACATTCCATTGCTTTCCATTCCACATTCCTTTCTGCATTCCAATCCATTCCATTCCACATTCTATTCCTTTCGATTACACATTCCATTCCACATTCTATTCCACAGTCCATTAAACATTCCATTCCATTACATGTCGTGTTCTCTTCCACATTCCATTCCACATTCCATTCCACATTCCATTCCACATTCCATTCCACATACCTTTCTATTCCATTTTAAATTTCATTCCACATTCCATTTCACATTCCGTTCCACATTTCATTCCCTTCCAGTCTACATTCCATTCCATACTTCACTCTAAGTTCCATTCCACATTCCATTACATTGCATTCCACATTCAATTCCATTCTATTCCAAATTACATTCCATGTTACATGCCACTTTCCATTCCAAGTTCCATTTTATTCCATTCCACATTCCATTCCACATTGCATTACATGCCATTCCACATTCTTTTTCACATTCCATTCCACATTGCATTCCGTTCCATTCCACATTCCATCCCACATTATGTTCCAAATTCCATTCCATTCCACTCCACAATCCGTTCCATTACATTCCACATTCCATTACACGTTACATTCCATTCCATTGCACTTTCCATTCCACGTTCCATTCCACATTCCATTCCACATTCCAATCCACATTAAATTTATCATTCCATTACATTCCATTTCAGAGTCCATTCCACATTTCACTCCATTCCATTCCACATTCCCTTCCACAATCCATTCCATTCCATTCCATCGCAAATTCTATTCCACATTCCATACCATTCCATTCCACGTTGAATTCCACATTCCATTCCATTACATTTGACATTTCATTCTAATTTCCATTCCACTCTACTCAACATTCTATTGCTTTCCATTCCACATTCCATTAAAGTTTGCATTCCACATTCCATTCCGTTCCATTCCACATTCCAGTCCCCATTCCATTGCATTTCATTCCACATTCCATTCCATTCCAGCCCACATTCCATTACACATACCAGTCCATTAATCTCCATATTCAAGTCCTCATTTCATTCCATTCCATTACACATTCCATTCCACATTCCATTACACAATCCATTGCACTCCATTCAATTCCACATTCCATTCCACGTTCCATTACATTCCACGTTCCCTTCCATTCCACGTTCCCTTCCACGCTCCATTCCACATTCCATACCACATTCCATTCCATTCCACTCCACATTCCATTCCACATTCCTTTGTATATTCCATTTCGCATTCCATTCCATTCCATTAAATTCCATTCCACATTCCATTCCATTCCAATCCACATTACATTCCATTCCATTCCACATTTCTTTCCATTCCACGTTCAATTCCTTTCCAGATTCCATTCCATTTCACCACACATTCCGTTCCATTCCATTACACATTCCATTCCATTCCATTCCACATTCCATTCCACATTCCATTCCATTCCATTCTATTCCACATTCCATTCCATTCCATTCTATTCCACATTCCATTCCATTCCATTCCACGTTCCATTCCATTGCATTCCACATTCCATTCCATTCCACATTCCATTCCATTCCATTCCACATTCCATTCCATTCCATTCCACATTCCATTCCATTCCATTCCACATTCCATTCCATTCCATTCCACATTCCATTCCATTCCATTCCACATTCTATTCCATTCCACATTCCATTTCATTCCATTCCTTTCCATACTCCTTTCTGTCCCATTCGGCATTCCATTCCGTTTCATTCCATTCCATTACTAAATACATTCCATTCCATTCCAGATTCTATTCCACATTCCCTTCGACGTTATATTCCACATTCCATTCCAGGTTCCATTTCTCTTTCCATTCCACGTTCCATTCCACGTTCCATTCCACATTGCATTCCATTCCATTTCACATTCCATAGCTTTCCATTCAATTTCATTCCAAATTCGATTCGTTTCCATTCGGCATTCCATACCATTCCATTCCATTTCATTCCACATTCCATTCCATTCCATTCCACATTCCATTCCATTCCATTCCACATTCCATTCCGCATTCCATTCCATTCCATTCCACTCCAAATTCGGTCCCTTTCACATTACCTTAGATTTCATTCCATTCCATTCCACATTCCATTCCGCATTCCATTCCATTCCATTCCACTCCACATTCCATTCCTTTCCATTCCACTTTCCCTTCCACATTCCATTCCACCTTGCATTCCACATTCCATTCCTCATTCCATTCCACGTTCCGTTCCAAGTTCCATTCCTACCATTCCACGTTCCATTCCCCATTCCTCTCCACATTCTATTACATTCCATACCATCTTCAATTCCACTTTCCATTCCGTCACTTTCCATTTCACATTCTATTCCACTACTTTCCATTCCACATTCCTTTCCATTCCATTCCATTCGACATTCCATTCCACATTCTATTATATTCCATTCCATATTGCATTCCATACCTTTCCACATTCCTTTCTCTTCCTTACCACTTTCCTTTCCACGTTCCATTCTACATTATATTCCGCTTTCCATTCCAATTTCCATTCCTCATTCCATTACACATTGCATTCCACATTCCATTCTACATTCCATCCCATTCCACATTCCATTTCATTCCATTCCACATTCCATTCCATTTCATGCCACATTCCATTGCATTCCATTAAACATTGCATTCCACATTGCATTCCACGTTACTTTCAATGTTCCATTCCATTCCATTCTACGTTCCTTTCCATGTTCCATTAAATTCCGTTACACTTTCCTTTCCTCATTCCATTACACATACATTTCCCCATTATTTCCGTTTCATTCCTCATTTCATTCCACCTTCCATTCCACATTCTATTCCACTCCATTATACATTCCATTCCACCATTCATTAAAGATTCCATTCCACATTCCATTCCACATTCTATTCCATTCCATTCCACATTCCATTCCATTCTATTCCACATTCCATTCTATTCCATTCCACATTCCATTTAACTCTCCATTTCATTCCATTCCACATTCCATTATATGTTCCATTCCATTACATTCGACGATCCATTGCACGTTCCATTCCATATTCCATTACATTCCTTTCCCCATTTCATTCCATTCAATTCCACATTTCATTCCTCATTGCTTTCCATTCCTTTCCACATTGCATTTCACATTCCATTCCATTCCATTCCACGTTGCATTTCAATTCCCATTCCATTCCATTCCACGTTGAATTCTACATTCAATTCCAATCCATTTCACGTTGCATTCCACATTCCATTCAATTCCATTCCATTCCATTATTTTCCACATTCCTTTCCACATTCCAGTCCATATTCCATTCAATTCCATTCCACATTCCGTTCGATTCCATTCCACATTCCTTTCCATTTCATCGCGCATTCCATTCCACATTCCATTCCATTCCAATCCACATTCCGTTCCATTCCATTCCATTCATTCAACATTCTTTTCCATTCCATTCCATTCAACAGTCCATTCCAATTTATTACACATTCCATTCCGTTGCATTGAACATAAATTTCCACATTCCATTCCGTATTCCATTCCAAGTTCCATTACGTTCTATTCCACCAACCAAACCATTCCTTTCCACTTTCCATTCCATTCCATTCCATTCCACATTTCTTTCCATTCCTTTCCATTACAGTCCACATTCTATTCAATTCCATTGTATTCCATTCCACATTCAATTCCATTCCATTGCATGTTAAATTCCGTTCGTTTCCTAATTCCATTCCATTACCTTCCATATTCCATTCCATTCTATCCAACATTCCATTCAATTCAATTCAATTCCACATTCCATTCCATTCCTTTGCACATTCCATTCATTTCCTTTCCATTCCTCGTTCCATTCCATTCTATTCCACTTTCCAGTCCATTCCATTCCACATTCCATTAAATTCCATTCTATTCCACATTCCATTCCATTGTATTAGTCATTCCATTCCATGTTCCATTACACTTTCCATTGCACGTTCTTTACACGTTCCATTCCACGTTCCTTTCCATGTTCCATTCCATTCCATTCCACATCCCATTCCACACGCCATTTCATTCCATTCCACATTACAAACGATAACATTCCAGTCCATTCCAGATTCCATTCCATTCCATTCCATAATCCATTCCACATTCCATTCCATTCCATTCCACATTCCATTCCATTGCATTCCATTTTCCCTATCATTCCATTATATTTCTTTCCACATTCAATTCTGTTCCATTCCACATTCCATTCCACATTCCATTGCATTCCATTAAACATTCCATTCCACATTCCATTCTATTCAATTTCACTCTCCATCCCTTTCCATTCCAGATTCCTATCCACATTCCATTCCACATTCCGTTCCGCATTCCATCCTACATTTCACTCCCTTCCATTCCACATTGCATTCCATTCCATTCCACATTCGATTTCTCATTCCATTCCATTCCATTCCACTTTCCATTCCACATTCCATTCCATTCCATTCCACATTCCATTCCGTTCCATTCCACATTACATTCCATTCCATTCCACATTCCATTCAGGGTTCCATTCTACGTTCCATTCCATTAAATTCCACGTTCCATTCCCCATTCAATTCCTTTCCATTCCACTTTCCTTTACACATTCTATTCCACATTCCATTCCATTGCATTCCACATTCCATTCCATTCTGTTCCACATTCCATTTTACGCTCCATTCCATTCCATTCCATGTCCAATTCCACATTGCAATCCATACTTCATTTCACATTCCATTACACTCTGTTTCACAATGCATTCCACATTCCACTACATTCCATTCCACAATCCATTCCACAGTCCATTAGATTCCATCCCACATTCCGTTCCACTTTCCAGTCCATTGCATGCCATGTTCAATTAAACATTTCATTCCATTGCGTTTGACTTTCTATTCCACTTTCCATTCCACATTCCTTTTCACATTCCATTCCGTTCCATTACACATACCATTCCACACTCCATTGCACATGGCATTCCACATTCCATTCTGTTCCATTCCAAATTTCGTTCCACATTTCATTCCGCATTCCATTCCACATTCCATTAAATTCCTTTCCACTTTCCATTCCATTCCATTCCGCATTCCATTCCATTTTCCATTCAGCGTTCTATTCCAAGTTCCATTCAATATCATTCCACATTCCATTCCACAGTCCATTCCATTCCATTCCACTTTCCGTTCAACTTTCCATTCCCCATTCCATTCCACATTCCATTCCATTCCATTCCACATTCTATTCCACATGCCGTTCCACATTCCATTCCATTCCACATTCCATTCTATTCCATTGCACATTCCATTCCGCACTCCATTTCTTTCCTTTCTACATTTCATTCCACATTCCATTCCACATTTCATTCCACATTCCATTCTATTCCACATTCCATTACACGTTCAATTCCATGACATTCCACGTTCCATTCCACGTTACACTACACTTTCCGTTACACATTCCAATCCACATTCCATTACACATTCTGCTCCAATTTCCATTCCACAATACATTCCACATTACATTACACAATCCATTCCACATTCCACTCCATTCCATGCCACATTCCATTCAACGTTCCATTCCTTTCCATACCACTTTCAATTCCGCATTCCATTCCCTTATATTTTACATTCCATTCCACATTAATTTCCAAAATCCATTTCACATTCCATTACGTTTTATTACACATTCCAACCCTCACTCCATTCCACTTTCCATTCCACATTCCATTCCACGTTCCATTCAGTTCCATTCCACTTTAAATTTCACACTGCATTCCACATTCCATTCCACACTCCTTTCCACATTCCATTCCACATTCTCTTCCGTTCCATTCCACATTCCTTTATGCTTTCCATTCCGCATTCCATTCCACAATCTATTCCACATTCCTTTCCACATCCCCTTCCACATCCCATTCCGTTCCATTCCACATTCCTTTCCTCCTTCCAATCCACATTCCATTCCATTTAATTCCACATTCAATTAAGCATTCCATTCCATTCCATTTCACATTCCATTCCGTTAAATTCCAGATTCCTTTACACATTCAATTATACATTCTGTTCCACATTCCATTCCACATTCCATTCCCTTCCATTCAACATTCCATTCCATTCCATTCCACATTGCATTTCACATTCCCTTCCGTTCCATTCCACATTCCTTTCCACATTCCATTGCACATTCTATTCCACTCCATTTCACATTCCATTCCACATTCCACTCCATTCCGTTCCGCATTCCTTTGTACATTCCATTCCACAATCCATTCCACATTCCATCCCACATTCCATTCCATGTTACATTCCATTCCATTCAACGTTCAATTCCACATTCCATGGCATTACATTTTACATTCCATTACACATTCAATTCCACATTCCATTTCACATTCCATTCTGTTCCATTCCCCATTCCTTTCCACATTCCATTGCACTTTCAATTCCACATTCCGTTCAACATTCCATTCCACGTTCCATTCCACTCCATTCCACATTACATTTCACATTCCGTTCCACATTCAATTTCACATTCCATTCCATTTCATTCCCCATTCTATTCCATTCCATTCCACATTCCATTCCTCCTTCCCTTCGATTCCATTCCACATTTAATTCCATTCCTCATTCCATTCCATTCCATTCCACTTTCCATTGTACGTTCCATTCCAAGGTCGATTCAATTCCATTCCAACTTCCATTACAAATTCCATTCCATTCCATTCTATTACAGTTTCCTTTCCAAATTCCATAGCACATTCCATTCCATTCCTTTCCACATTCCATTGCTTTCCATTTCACATTCCATTACACGTTCCATTTCATTCCATTCCACATTCCATTCCACATTGCATTCCACTTTTCATTCCAAATTCCAATCCGCATTCCATTTCACATTCTATTCCACTCCATTACACATTCCATTCCACATTCCTCTCCATTCCGTTCCACATTCCTTTCGACATTCCATACCACACTCCATTCCATATTCCATCCCACATTCCATTCCACTTTCCATTCCATTCCATTCCACGTTCAATTCCACATTCCATTGCATTACATTTTACATTCCGTTACACAAGCAATTCCATATTCCTTTTCACATTGCATTCAGTTCCATTACACATTCCATTCCACACTCCATTCCACATTCCATTCTACATTCCATTCCATATTCCATTCCGTTCCATTCCACATTCCATTCCATATTCAATTCTGTTCCATTCCACATTATTTTACACATTCCTTTCCACATTCCATTTCACATTTCATTTCACATTCAATTACACAATCCATTCCACAGTCCATTCCACGTTCCTTTTCACATTCCATTCCACATTCCATTTCATTCCACATTCCATTCCTTTACATTTCACATTCCCTTCCGTTTCATTCCACATTCCTTTTCACATTCCATTCCACATTATATTCCACATTCCGTTCCACATTCCAATGCACATTCCATTCCATTCCATTCCACATTCCATTCCATTCTATTCCACATTCCATTTCAAATTCCATTCCACTTTCCATTCCATTACTTTTCACATTTCATTTCACATTCTATTTAACGTTCCATTCTTTTCCATTCCACGTTCCATTGCACGTCCCATTCCTTTTCATTCCACCTTCAATTACACAGTCAATTCCTTTCCATTTCACGTTCCATGCTACTTTCCGTTCCACATTCCAATCCAAGTCCCATTCCGTCCATTAAACATTCCATTCGACATTACATTCCACATTCCATTCCGTTCCATTTCACATTCCAATCCACACTTCATTCCACATTCCATTGCACATTCCATTCCATACCATTCCACATTCCTTTCCACATTCCATTCCTCATTCTATTCCACATTCCATTTAATTCCATTCCACATTGCATTACACAACCCACTACATTCCATTCCACATTCCATTCCATTCTATTCCACATTCCTTTCCACATTCCATTCCACAATCCATTACATTACATTTCAGATTCCATTCCACATTCCACTCCACATTGCATTCCACATTCCATTCCATGGTCCACTACACAATCCATTGCATTCTACTCCACATTCCTTTCCACATTCCCTTCCACATTCCATTCCATTCCATTTCCCATTGCATTCCACATAACATTCCACTTTCCATTCCACGTTCCATACCATGTTCCTTTCCACGTTTCATTCCATTCTATTCCACGTTCAATTCCGTGTTCCATTCCATTCAATTCCACGTTCCATTCCACATTCCATTCCATTCAACTCCACATTGCATTTCACATTCCATTCCACATTCCCTTTCACATTCCTTTCCATTCCATTCCTCATTCCATTCCACCTTCTATTCCACGTACCATTGCAAGTTCCATTCCACGTTCCATTACATTCCATTCCATGTTCCATTAAACGTTCCATTCCACATTCCGTTCCACATTCCATTCCATTCCATTCCATTACACATTCCATTCAACATTCCTTTCCACATTTCATTCCATTCCATTCCAATTTCCTTTCCACGTTCCATTCCACGTTGCATTCCATTCCATTCGACATTTCTTTCCATATTCCATTTCACATTCCATTCCACATTCCATTTGACATACCATTGCATTCCCTTACACATTCAATTCTGCATTCCTTTGCAAATTCCATTCCATTTCATTGCACGTTTCATTCCACATTCCATTCCATTTCATTCCACATTCTATTCTACATTCCATTCCATTCGATTCCACATTCCATTCCACGTTCCATTCCAAGTTCCATTTCATTCCACTCCACATTCCACTCCACGTTCCATTTCACATTCCATTCCACATTCCTTTTCCCATTCCATTGCATTCCATTGCATTCCCTTTTGCATTCTACATTCCATTCCACATTCCTTTCCATTCCAATCCACATTACATTCCACTTTCCATTCCACGTTCAATTCCACGTTCCATTCCGCTTTCCATTCCATTCCATTCTTCTTTTCAATCCACGTTCCATTCCACGGTCCATTCCACATTCCAATCCACATTCCAGTGCGTTCCATTCAACATTGCATTCCACATTCCATTCCATGTTCCTTGTCGCATTCCTTTCAATTCCTTTCCACATTCCATTGCACTTTCCATTCCATTCCATTCCACATTACATTCCAACTTCCATTCCGTGCTCTATTCCACTTTCCTTTCTGCGTTCCTTTCCATTCCATTCCACATTCCATTCCATTCAGTTCCACCTTCCATTTCATGCCGTTCCACGTTCCCTTCCACATTCTATTCCACAATCCATTGCTTTCCTTTCCACATTCCATTCCTCATTACATTCCATATTCCTTTGCACACTCCCTTCCATTCCATTCCACATTTCATTCCACATTCCATCCCACATTGCATTCCACGTTCCATTCCATTCCATTCCACGTTAAATTCCAAATTCCTTTGCATTATATTTGACTTTCCATTACACATTCCATTCCACATTCCATTTGACATTGCATTCCCTTCCATTACCCATTCCATTCCACATTCCATTCCGTTCCATTTCACATTCCTTTCCACATTCCTTTCCTCATTGCATTCCACATTCCATTCCACATTCCAATCCACACTCCACTCCACATTCCATTAAACATTCCATTCCGTACCATTACACATTCCTTTCCACTTTCAATTCCACAGTCCATTCTATTACATTCCACATTGCATTCCACATTCCATTCCATTGCATTTCACATTCCATTCCGTTCCATTCCACATTCCTTTCCACATTCCTTTCCACATTCCTTTCTACATTGCGTTCCACGTCCCATTCCACATTCCATTGCATTCCGTTCAACATTCCATTTCACATTCCATACCATTCCATTACACATTCATTCCACATTCCATTCCATTCCATTCCACATTCCATTTTACATTCCATTCCGTTCCATTCTACATTCCTTCCACATTCCATTCCACATTCCATTCCACATTCCGTTCCATTCCATTCCACATTCCATTCTGTTCTATTCCACATTCCAATTCACATTGCATTCCATTCCTTTCCACATTCCATTCCACGTTCCATTTAACGTTCCATTCCTCTCCATTCCACGTTCCATTCCACTTTCCATTCCACGTCCCATTTCATTTCATTCCACGTTCAATTCCACAGTCAATTCCATTCCTTTTCACGTTCCTTGCCACATTCCATTCCACATTCTATTCCACGTTCCATTCGGTCCATTCCACTTTCCATTACAAACTGCATTCCACATTCCATTCCACTTTCTGTTCCGTTCCATTCCACATTCCATTCCACACTCCATTCAACGTTCCATTACACATTCCATTCCATTCCATTACACATTCCTTTCCAGATTACATTCCACATACCATTCCACATTCCATTCCATTCAATTTCACATTCCATTCCATTCCATTCCATATTCCATTTCACATTCCTTTCCACAATCCATTCAACCTTCAATTGCTCACTCCTATCCACAGTCCATTATACATTCCTTTCCATTCCATTCCACATACCTTTCCAGACTCCATGCCCCATTCCATTCCACATTCCATTTCATTTCATTCCGCATTCCATTCCATTCTATTTCACTTTCCTTTCCACATTGCATTCCATTCCATTCCACATTCCATTCCATTTCATTCCACCTTAAATTCAATGTTCTTGTCCACGTTTGTTTCCACATTCCATACCACGTTCCATTCCATTCCAATCCACGTTCCATTCCATTCCATTCCACTTTCCATTCCAATCCATTCCATATTGCATTCCACATTCCTTTCCATTCCTTTCCACATTCCATTCCATTGCATTCCACATTCAGTTCCATTCCATTCCACATTCCATTCAACATTCCTTTACATTCCATTACACATTCCATTCCATTCCATTACACATTCCATTCCATTCCGCATCCCATAACATTCCATTACACATTCCATTCAGCATTCCATTCCACGTCCCATTCTACATTCCATTTCACTTTCCATTGCACGTTTCATTCCATTCTATTCCACATTACCTTCCTTGCATTCCACGTTCTATTCCATACCTTTCAATTCCATTCCACATATCATAACATTCCATTTCATTCGAAATTCCATTCCTTTCCATTACACATTCCATTGAATTCAATTCCACATTCCATTCCATTCCATTCCACATTCCATTGCACGTTACATTCCCTTCCATTCCACATTCCATTACATTCCTTTCCACATTTCATTCCACGTTCCATTCCACGTTCCATTCCGCATTCCATTCCTCGTTCAATTCCACTTTCCATTCCACATTCCATTCCATTCCATTCCATTCCTGATTCCACTGCACATTACATTGTATTCCATTCCACATTCCATACCATTAACTTCCATTCCATTCCACATTCCATTCCATTCCACCTTCCATTCCATTCCATTACACATTCCATTTTGCTTTACATTAAATTCCATTCCACATTCCTTTCCATTCCATTCTACATTCCATAACTTTCCATTCCACATTCCATTCCTCATTCCATTCCACGGTGCATTCCACATTTCATTCCACATTGCATTCCACGTTCCATTCCACATTCAATCCCGCATACCATTCCACTTCATTCCATGCTCCATTCCACGTTCCATTCCATTCTATTCCACGTTCCATTTCACATTACATTATGTTCCATTCCACATTCCATTCCACATACCATTCCACATTCCATTCCTCATTCCGTTCCACATACCATTGTATTCCAGTCCTCTTTCGACTCCACATTCCACTGCATTACATTCCACATTGCGTTCCATTCCAATCCACTTCGCATTCCACATTCCATTCCATTCTATTCCATATTCTATTCCACATTCCGTTTCACATTCCATTCCACTCCATTGCACATTCCATTCCACAATCTATTCCATTCCATTCCTCGTCCTATTCCACGTTCCATTCCACATTCCGTTCCATGTTCCATTCCATTCCGCATTCGATGGCATTCCATTCCATTCCACATTCCTTTCCACATTGCATTCCCTTTCATTCTATTACATTGCATTCCATTCCATATTACAATGCATTCGAATCCTCTCCACATTCCATTCCATTCAACTCCACATTCTATTGTATTCCATTCCACATTCCAATCCATTCCATTACACATTCCATTCCATTCCATTCCATTCTATTCCACTTTCCATACCATTCCATTGCATTCCACATTACATTCCTTTCCATTCCACATTCCATTCCTTTCTGTTCCATGTTCCATTCCATTCCATTCCACATTCCATTCCAATCCATTCCACCTTCCATTACACGGTCCCTTTCACATTACCTTAGATTTCATTCTATTCCATTGCACTCCATTCCACATTCCATTCCATTCTGTTCCATTACACTTTCCATTCCACATTCCATTGCATGCCATTCACATTCCATTCCACAATCCTTTGCTTTCCTGTCCACATTCTGATACACATTCCATTCCACATTCCATTCTGCTCCATTCCACATTCCATTCCACATTCCATTGCATTCCTGTCGACATTCCATTCCACATTCCTTTCCACATTCCTTTCCACATTCCATTCCATATTCCATTCCATTCCGTTTATTTCCACAATCCATTCCACATTCCAATGCATTCCAGTCAAAATTCCATTACACATTCCATTCCATTCAATTCCTCATTCCATTCAATTCCAATTCGCATTCCATTCCACATTTCATTCCATTCCATTCCACATTCCATTCCACATTCCATTCCATATTCCATTCAATTCCATTCCCCATTCCATTACATTCCATTCCACATTCCATTCCACGTTCCATTCCGCATTCCATTCCACATTCCATTCCACGTTGCATTTAATTCCGTTCCATGTTGCATTCCAGGTTCCATTTCTTTAAACTCCTCGTTCCATTAAACTTTCCGTTGCACATTCCATTGTACCTTCCATTCCACATTACATAACATATTCCATTCCACGTTCAATTCCACATTCCATTCCATACCATTCTACGTTCTATTCCACGTTCCATTCCCTTCCGTTACACTGTCCATTTCACATTACATTCCCCATTCTATTCCACATTCCTTTCCATTCCATTCCACATTCCATTCCATTACATTCCGCAATCCATTCCACATTCCATTCCATTGCATTCAACATTGCATTCCATTCCGTCTCACATTCCATTCCATATTCCATTCCATTTCATTCCACATTTCATTCCATTCTGTTCCACATTCCATTCCACATTCCATTTCATTCCATTCCACATTCCATTCCACCTTCCATTACACATTCTATTCCATTCCATTCCACATTCTATTTCACGTTCCATTCCATTCCAATCCACTTTCAATTCCCCGTTCCATTCCACATTGCATTCCACATTCTATTCTACATTCCATTCCGTTCTATTCCACATTCCATTCCACATTCCCTTAAACATTGTATTGCACTTTCCATTCCACATTCTGTTCCATTCCATTCCACTTTCCATTCCACAAACCATTCCACATTCCATTCCATTCCATTCAACATCTCTTTCAACATTCCATTCCATTCAATGCCGCATCCCATTCCATTCCATTTCACATTTCATTCCCCATTCCATTCCATTCCATTCCACATTCCATTCCACATTCCATTCCACATTCCATTCCATTCCACGTACCTTTCCACGTTCCCTTCCACATTCCATTCCACATTCCATTCCACGTTCCTTTCCATTCCTTTCCACGTTCCATTCTATGATCAAATACATTCCATTACACATTCCATTCCACTTTCAATTCCGCGTTCCATTCCATTGCATTCCACGTTACATTCCACATTCCATTCCATTCTATTCCACATTCCATTCCATATTGCATTCCACGTTCCATTCCACGTTTCATTCCATTCCATTCCACATTCTATTCCATTGCACCTTCCTTTCCACATACCACTCCACTCCTTTAAACATTCCTTTCCACATTCGATTCCATTCAATTCCAACTTCAATTCCACATTCCATTCAATTCCATTCCATTCCACATTCCAATCCATTCCACGTACCTTTCCTTTCCATTCCACATTCCATTCCTCCTTCCATTGCATTCCATTCCGCCTTCCATTACATGTTCCATTCCACGTTCCATTCCACGGTCCATTCCACATTCAATTCCTCTGCATTCCATATTCCACACTATTCCGTTCTTTTCCATTCCACAATTCTTTCCATTCCATTGCTCATTCCAATCCACATTCCATACAACCTTCAATTCCTTTGCATTCCACATTCAACTCCTTTCCATTCCACATTCCTTTCCACACTCCAGTCCACATTGCAATCCACATTCCATTCTGTTTCATTCCACATTACATTCCACATTTCATTCCAGATTCCATTCCATTCCATGCCACATTCAATTGCATTCCATTCAGCATTCCTTTCCACATTCCCATCTATTCCATTCCACTGCTCATTCAATTTCACATTCTATTCCACATTCCAGTACACATTCCATTGCAGTCCATTCCACATTCCATTACTCATTCTATTCCACTTTCCATTCCCCATTACATTGTATTTCATTCCATGTTCCCTTCCATATTCCATTCCACATTCCATTCCACTTTCCTTTCCATTCCATTCAACCTTCAATTCCACGTTCCATTTCTCTGTCCATTCCACATTCCTTTATGTCCATTCCGTATTTCATTCCATTCCACTTTCCATGCCATGATGCATTCCACGTTGCACTCCGCGTTCCATTCCATTCTATACCATGTTCCATTCCACATTGCATTCTATTCCATTCCATTTTCCATTCCACATTCCATTCCACATTACATTTCACTTTCCATTCCTTTCCATTCCACATTCCATTCCACATTCCATTCCACATTCCATTCCACATTCCATTTCATTCCATTACACATTCCATTCCACATTCCGCTCAACATCCCATTCCACATTCCATTCCACATTCCATTCCACTTTCCATTCCATTCCACTCCACATTCCATTGCACGTTCCATTGCATGATCCATTCCACTTTCCACTCCCTTTCATTGTACGATCCATTATATTCCATTACACGTTCCATTTCTTTCCATTCCACTTTCCATTCCACATTCCATTCCACATTCCATTTCACAGTCCATTCCACTTTCCATTTCAATTTCCATTCCGTTCCATTCCATTCAATTACACATTCCATTCCATTCCAATCCACATTCCAAACCATTCCATTCCATGTTCCAATCCCTTTCACATTCCATTCCATTCCATTCCACATTCGGTTAAATTCCAATCCACATTCCATTCCCTTACATTCCACATTCAATTCCACTTTCCTTTCCACATTCCATTCCATTCCATTCTATTCCACTTTCCATTCAATTCCATTCCACATTCCATTCAAGTACATTCCACATTCCATCCCATTTTTCAATCCGAATTCTATTCCACGTTCCATTCCACATTCCATTCCACATTCCATTTCATTGCATCCCACAGTCCATTACACGATCCATTCCATTCCATTCCACTTTCCATTCCATTCCATTCCACCTTCGTTTCCACGTTGCATTCCACGTTCCATTCCACATTCCTTTCCACGTTCCATTCCACTTTCCATTGCATTCCATTCCATATTCCACACCATTCCATTCAATTCCATTCCACAATCCACCCCATTCCATTGCACATTCCATTCCACATTCCATCCCACATTCCTTTCCATTCCATTCCCCATTCCATTCCACACTCCATTCCACATTCCTTTCAACATTTTATTACTTTGCATTCCACATTCCGTTCCACACTCTATTTCACATGCCATTCCACATTCTATTCCGTTCCATTCCACATTCCATTCCACATTCCTTTCCTTTCCATTCCATATTCTTCTTAATTCCATTGCACATCCCTTTCCATGTTCCAATCCACTCCATTCCTCATTCCATTCCATTCCACATTACTTTCCAAATTCTATTCCACATTCCATTCCACATTCCATTCCATTCCATTCCACATTCCATTACCCATTCCATTCCACATTCTATTCCACATTCCATTTCACATTCTATTCCACATTCCATTCCACATTCCACTCCATTCCAATTCATGTTCACTTTGACATTCCATTCCACATTAAATTCCATATTCCATTCCACATTCCATTCCTCTTTTCTTTCCATTCCATTCAACATTCTATTCAACTAACCTTTCCACATTCCATTCCACATACCATTCCACATTCCATTCTATTCCATTCCACGTTCCCTTCCACGTTTCATTCCACATTCCACTCGATGTTCCATTTCATTCTATTCCATGTTCCAGTCCACTTTCCATTCCATTCCATTCCACTTTTCGTTCCACATTCCATTCCACATTGCATTCCACATTACATTCCTTTCCATTCTACATTTCATTCCACATTCAATTCCACATTCCAATCAAGATTCCATTCTATATACTATTCCATTCCATTCGACATTCCAATCCATTGCATTCCATTCTATTCCACATTCCATTACATTACATTCCATTCCACATCCCATTCCATTATATTCCACATTCCATTCAATTACATTCCACATTCCATTCCACATGCCATTCCACGTTCTAATCCACGTTCCATTCCATTCCATTGCACATTCCATTCCATTCCATTCGATACTCCATTCCATTTAATTCCATATTTCATTCAATTCCCTTGCATTCCACATTCCATTGCATTCAATTTCGCATTCCATTCCATTGCCTTCCATTCTATTCCACGTTTCATTCCATTCCATTCTGTTCCACATTCCATTCTATTATATTCCACAATCCATTCAATTACTTTCCACATTCCATTCCACATTCCAATCCACGTTCTATTCCACGTCGCATTCCATACTATTCCACATTATATTCCATTAATTTCTTCATTCCATTCCATTCAATTCTACATTCCATTCCATTCCATTGCATTCCACATTCCTTTCCATTGAATTCCACATTGCATTCCATTCCATTCCATTCTATTCCACATTCCATTCCATTCCATTCCAAACCACATTCCTTTCCACTGGACTCCACATTACATTCCCTTCCATTCCACATTCCCTTCAACATTCCATTCCACATTCTTTTCCACGTTCCACCCCATTCCATTCAACATTCCCTTCCATTGCATTCCACATTTCATTCCTCATTTCATTGCTTTCATTTCAACATTCCATTCCACATTCCATTACATTGAATTCCGCATTTCATTCAATGTTCTATTCCACGTTCCATTCCACGTTCCATTCCATGGTCCATTCCATGTTCCATTGTATTAAATTCCACACTCCACTGCACATTCCATTCCACATTCCAATCCATTCCATTCCACATTCCTTACCAATTTCCATTCCACTTTCCATTCCACCTTCCATTCCATTTCTTTCCATGATCCATTTCATTCCATTCCACTTTCCATTCCACATTCCATTCCGCATTCCATTTCACATTGCATTCCGCATTCCATTTCTCTTTCCATTCCATTCCTCTCCATTCCATTGCACATTCCATTCCATTCAAATCCACATTCCATTCCATTCCATTCCACGTTCCATTCCTTTCCACATACCATTCCATTCCATTCCACTTTCAATTCCATTCAATTCCACATTCCATTCCACATTTCATTCCATTCCATTCCACTTTCCATTCAATTCCATTCCACATTCCATTCCACATTTCATTCCATTCCATTCCACTTTCCATTCCATTCCATTCCACATTCCATTCCACATTTTATTCCATTCCATTCCGCATTATTTCAATTCCATGCCACATTCCATTCCATTCCCCTCCATATTCCATTCCATTCCATTCCAATCCACTTTCCTTTGCACATTCGAATCCATTCCATTCCATGTTCCATTCGAAATTTCATTCCTTTCCACATTGTATTCCAATCCATTCCACATTCCTTTCCATTCCATTCCACTTTCCATTCCAAATTCCATTCCATTCCACTCCACATTCCATTCCATTCCAGTCCACATTCCATTCCACAGTCCTTTCAATTCGATTCCACATTCCATTTCATTCCATTCCACATTTAATTCCATTCAACATTCTATTCCACATTCCATTCCTTTCCATTCCACATTCTCTTCCAATACATTCCTCACCCCATTCCATTCCATTCCACATTCCATTCCACATTCCATTCCATTCCATTCCACATTCCATTTCACATTCGATTACATTCCATTGAACATTCGATTCCATATTCCATTCCATATTCTATGTTAAATGGAATGGAATGGAAAGTGGAATGGAATGTGGAATGGAATGGAATGGAATGTGGTTAAGAATGGAATGCAATATGGAATGGAAAGGAATGGAATGGAATGTGGAATGGGTTGGAATTCATTGTGTAAAGGAATGCAATGGAATGTGGAATGGAATGGAATTGGACGTGGTATGGAATGTGGAATGGAATGGAATCGAAATTCGAATGTAATGGAGTGTGGAATGGAATGAGGAACGGAATGTGGAATGTAATATGGAATGGAATGGAACGTGGAGTGGAAAATGGAAAGGAATCGAATGGAAAGGGAAATACAATGGATTTTGCAATGGAATGGAATGTGTAATGGAACGTGAAATGGAATGCATTGGAATGCAGAATGGGATGAAATAAAAAGTGGAATGGAAATTAATGGAATGTGGAATGGAATGGAATGGAATGCCATGTGGAATGGAATGGAATGGAATGTGGAATGGAAAGTGGATTGGAATAGAATGGAATATGGAATGAAATAGATTGGAATGCGGAATGGAATGGAATGCGGAAAGGAATGTGGAATGGAATGGAAAGGAACATGGAAAGGAATGGCATGGAACATGGAATTGAATGGAATGGATGTTGGAATGCAATCGAATGAAACGTGGAATTGAAAGAAATTGAATGTGGAATGGAATGTGGAATGGAATGCAAGGGAAAGGGGAATGGAACATGTAATAGATTGTGCAATCGAATGTGGAATGGAAAGTGAAATGGAATGGGAGGGAAAGTGGAATGGAATGGAATGGAAAGGAAAATGGAATGGAATAGAATGGAATGGAATGGAGTGTGGAATGTAATGGAATTGAATGTGGAATGGAATGTCTAATGGAGTGGAATGGAATGGAGTGGAATTGAATGTGGAAAGGAATGCAATGGAATGTGGAATATAGTGTGGAATGGAATTTGGAATGGAGTGGAATTGAATGTAGAATTGAATGTGGAATGGAATGGAATGGAATGTGCAATGGAATGTGAAGTGGAATGGAATGGAATGTGAAATTGAATGTGGAATATTAGGCAATGGAATTTGCAAAGGAAAGGAATGGAATATGGAATGGAATGTGGAATGAAATGGAATGGAATGGAATGGAATGGAATGTGCAATGGAATTGAATGTCATATGGAATGGAATGCGGAAGGGAATGGAAGGGTATGGAATGGAATGTGGAATGGAATGAAATGGAATGTGGAATGGAATGGAATGTGGAATGGAATGGAATGGAATGTGGAATGGAATGTGGAAAGGAATGGAATGGCATGGAATGGAATGTGGCATGGAGTGTGGAATGGAATGGAATGGAATTGTATGGCACGGAAAGGGGAATGGAATAGAAAGTGGAATGGAATGCTCTGGAATGTGTAAGGGAATGTGGAATGCAATGGAATGGCATGGAATGGGGTGTGGAACAGAATGGAATGTAATGTGGAATGAAATGGAAACTAATGTGGAATGAAACGGGGAATGGAATGTTGAAAGGAACCGAATGAAATTGATTGGAATGTCGAAAGGAATGATAAGGAATGTGTACTGGAATGTAAAGGATTGTGAAATGAAATGTGGAATGGAATATGCAATGGAATGTGGAATGGAATGGAATGGAATGCAGAATGAAATCGAATGGAATAGAAAGGAATTTGGAAAGGAATGGTTTTGAAAGTGGAATGTAATGTAATGGAATGTGGTCTGGAATGGAATGCATTGTGCAATGGAATGCGGAATGGAATGGAACGGAATGTGGAATTGAATGGCATGCATTTTGGAATAGAATGCAACGGAACTATATGTAGAATTGAATGGTGTGGAATGGAATGTGGAATGGAATGGAATGCAATGGAATATGGAATGTTATGAAATGGAACAGAATAGAATGGAATGGAATGTGGAGTGGAATGGATTGGAATGAGGAATGGAAAACCATATGGAATTGAATGCTTGGAATGTGGAATGAAATGGAATGGAATGGAATGGAATGGAATATCATGGATTGGAATGGAAAGGAATGTGGAAAGGAATACAGTGGAATGTGGAATGGAATTAGAAATGGAATAGAATGGAAAGTGGAATGGAATGTGAAATGGATTGGAATGGAATTTTTAATGGAATGTAATAGAATGGAATTTGAAATGGAATGGAGTTGAATGTTCAAAGGAATGTGGAATGGAATGTGGAATGGAATGTGGAATGGAAAGGGAATGGAATGTGGATAGGAATGGCAAGTAAAGTGGAATGGAAATGAATGGAAAGTGGAATGGAATGGAATACAACGTGGAATGGAATATAGAATTGAATGTTGAAAGGAATGTGGAATGGATTGGAAAGGAATGTGAAATGGATTGTGGAGTGGAATGGAATGGAATAGAATTGAACGGAATCTGAAATGGAATAAAATGGAATGGAATTTGCAATGGAACCTGGAATGGAAAGTAATGGAACATGGAACGGAATGGAATGGAACGTTGAATGGAATGGAATGGAATGAGGAATAGAATGGAATGGAATGGCATGTGAAATAGAATGGAATAATATGTGTAATGAAATGGAATGGAATGTGGAATGGAACGTGGAATGGAATAGAACAGAAAGTGAAATGGAATGTAATGCAGAATGGAATGGAATGGACCATCGAATGGAAAGTGGAATGAAATGGAATGGAATGTGGAATGGAATGGAATGGATTGTGGAATGGCATGGAATGGAATGTAATGGAGTGGAAAGGAATGGAATGGAATCTGGAATGGAATGTAATGGAATGAAATTGAATGTAATGTAATAGAAAGGAATATAGAAAGAAATGGTTTGGAATGTGGAATAGAATTGAATGGAAATTTGAATGGAATGAAATGGAATATGCAATGGAATGTGGAATGCAATGGAATGGAATGTAGAAAGTAATGTGGAATGGAAAGGAAAGGAAAGTAGAATGGAATGTGGAATGGAATGGAATCGAATGTAGAATGGAATTTGGAATGGAATGGAATGGAATGTGGAAAGGAATGGAATGGAAAGTGGAATGGAATGTGGAATGGAATGGAATGGAAAGTAGAATGGAATGTGGAATGGCATGGAATGGAATGGAATATACAATGGAATGTGGAATGGAAAGTGGAATAGAATTGAATTTGCAATGGAATGGGATGGAATTTGGAATGGAATGGGGAATGGAATGGAATGGAATGTGGATTGGAATTGAATGCAGAACAGAACGTGCAATGGAATGGAATGGAATTTGGAGTGGAATGGAAAGGATTGTGGAATGGAACGTTGAATGGAATGTGGAATAGAATGGAATGGAATGTGGAATGAAATGTGGAATGGAATAGAAAGGAATGTGTATTGTAATACGGATTGGAATGGAATGGAATGTGGAATGGAGTTAAGAATGGAATGGAATGGAATGTGGAGTGGAATTCAGAATGGAAAGGAATGGAATTTCCAATGTAAACTCTAATTGAATGGAATGGAACGTAAAATGGAATGTGGAATGGAATTGAAAGGAAACTAGAAAGGAATCTGGAATGAAATGGAAAGAAATTCGGAATGGAATGGAATGGAATGGAATGGTGAAAGGAAAGGAATTGAATGGAATGCGGAATGGAACATGGAATGGAAAGTGGAATATAAAGTGGAATGGAACTTGGAATGGAAAGTGGAATGGAATGAAATGTGAAGTGTAATGGAATGGAATGCAATTTTTAATGGAATGAAAAGGAATGTGGAATGGAATGGAATGGAATGGAATGTAGACTTTAATGAAATGAAATGGAATGGGATTTGGGATGGAATGGAATTTAATGTGGAACGCAATGGAATGAAATGTGGAATGGAATGGAATGTGGACTGGGATGGAAGGGAATGGAATGTGGACTGGAATGGAATGGAATGGAATGTGGACTGGAATGGTATGGAATGTGGAATGAAAAGGAATGGAATGTGGAATAAAATGTGGAATGTCATGCAATAGAACGTGGGATGGAATGGAATGGAACGTGTGATGGAATGGAAGGAAATATGGAATGGAATGGAATGGAATGGAATGTGGAATGGAATGGAAAAGAATGTGGAATTTAATGGAATGGAAAGTGGAATGTACTGGAATGGAATGGAATGTGGACTGCTATGCAAAGGAATGGAATGGAATATGGAATGGAATGTGGAAGAGAATGGAATGGAATGGAATATGGAATGGAATGTGGAATGGAATGGAATGGAATTTGGAATTTAATGGAATGGAAAGTGGAATGGAATGGAATGGAATGGAACGTGGACTGGAATGGAATGGAATGTGGAATGAAAAGGAATGGAATGTGGAATAAAATGTGGAATGTCATGCAATAGAACGTGGGATGGAATGGAATGGAACGTGTAATGGAATGGAAGGAAATACGGAATGGAATGGAATGGAATGGAATGTGGAATGGAATGGAAAGGAATGTGGAATTTAATGGAATGGAAAGTGTAATGTACTGGAATGGAATGGAATGTGGACTGGTATGCAATGGAATGGAATGGAATATGGAATGGAATGTGGAAGAGAATGGAATGGAATGGAATATTGAATGGAATGTGGAATGGAATGGAATGGAATTTGGAATTTAATGGAATGGAAAGTGGAATGGAATGGAATGAAATGGAATGTGTACTGGAATGAAATGGAAGGGAATGGAATATGGAATAGAAAGTGGAATGGAATAAATTGGAATGGAAGGGAATGCAATGTGCAATGGAATGGAATGGAAAGTGAAATGTAAATTAAGGGGATAGATTGAAATTGAATAGAGTGTGTTGGAATATGGAATGGAATGGAGTGGAAAGTGGAAAGGAATGGAATGGAATGTGGAATGAAACGGAATGTAATGTTGAATGGAATGGAATGGAATGTAGACTGGAATGGAATGGAATGGAATGGAATGTAGACGAATGGAATGGAATGGAATGGAATGTGCCACGGAAAGGAATGGAATGTGGAATTGCATGGAATGCAATGTGGAATGGAACATGGAATAGAATGGAATGCAATGGAATGTGATATGGAATGGAATGGAATGGAATGTGGAATGCAATGAAATGGAATAGAATGGAATGTGGAATGGAATGGAACGGCATCTGGAATGGAAAGTGGAATGGAATCTGGAATTGAATGGAATGGATTGGAATTTGGACTGGAATGGAATGGAATGGAATGGAATGTGCAATGGAATGGAGTGGAACGAGGAATGGCTAGGAATGAAATGTGGAATGGGACGTGGAATGGAATGGAATGGAATGGAATGTAGAATGGAATGGAATGTAATGGAATCTGGAATGGAATGGAATGGCATGCAATGTGGAAAGGAATGTGCAATGGAATGTGCAATGGAATGTGGAATGGAATGTGCAATGGAATGTGGAATGGAATGGAATGGGATGTGGAATTGAATGGAATTAAATGAAATGTGGAAAGCAATGAGGAATGCAACGGAATGAAATTGTATGTAATGAGGTATAGAATGTGGAAAGGAACGTGGAATGGAAAGTGGAATGAAACAGAAAGGAACGTGGAATGGATTTTGAAATGGAATGTAATGTAATGGAATGGAATTTGGAAGGCAATCGAAAGGAATGGAATGTGGAATGGAATACATTGGAAAGTATAATGGAATGTGCAATGGAATAGAATGGAATAATGATTGGAATTCGGAATAGAATGGAATGGAATGTGGAATGAAAAGTGGAGTGGAATGTTGAATGGAATGTGGAATGGAAAGGAACGGAATGTAGAATGGAATGTGGAATTGAATGGAATGGAATTTGGAATGGAACGGAATGTAGAATGGAATGTGGAATAGAACATTGAATGGAACGTGGAATGGAATGCGAAATGGAATGGAATGGAATATAATGCCATGTAATGGAATGGAATGTGAAATGGAATGGAATGCAATGTGGAATGGAATGTGGAATGGAATGGAATGTGGAATGGAATGGAATGAATCGTAGAATGGAATGTATAATGGAATGGAATGGAATGTGTATAGGAAAAACAGGAATGGAAGAGGGAATGGAACGTGGAATGGAACGTGGAATGTAATTAAATGGAAAGTGGAAAGCAATGTACTGGAATGTGGAATGGAAGATGGAATGGAACGTGGAATGGAACGTGGAATGTAATGAAATGGAAAGTGGAAAGCAATGTACTGGAATGTGGAATGGAATGGAATGGAACATGAAAGGGAACGTGGATTGGAATGGAATGGAATGTGGAATGGAATGTGGAATGCAATGGAATGGAACAGAATGTAGCATCGAATGAGGAATGCAATTGAATGAAATATAGAATTGAATGTGAAATGGAATGGAATGGAATGATGAATGGGATGTTGAATGGATTGTGGAATAGAATGTTGGATGGAATGCAATGTGGAATGGAATGGAATGGAATGTGGAATGGAATGGAATGGAATGGAACGAAATGTGGAATGCAAAGTGGAATGGAAAGTGGAATGGAACAGAATGTGGAATCGAATGTGGAAAGGAACGTGGAATGGAATGTGGAATGGAACGAAATGGATCGCGGAATGGACTATGGAATAGAATGGAACGGAATTTCGAATGGAACGGAATGGAATGTGGAATGAACTGTGGAATGGATTGCGCATTGGAAAGGAATGGAATGGAATGTGGAGTGGAATGTGGAATGGAATGGAATGGAACGTGGAATGGAATGGAACAGAATGTGGAATGGAATGGAATGGAACGTGGAAAGGAATGGAACAGAATGTGGAATGGAATGGAATGGAACGTGGAATGGAATGGAATGGAACGGGGAATGGAATGGAACGGAATGTGGAATGGAATGTGGAATGGAATGGAACGTGGAATGGAATGAAATGGAAAGGAATGGAAAGTGTATTGCAATGGAATGGAATTGAACGTGGAATGGAATCCAAGGGAATGCGGAATGGAATGGAATTGAATGTGGAATGGAATGTTGAATGGAAAGAGGAATAGAATGGAACGCAATGTGCAATGTAATGGAACGCAATGTGGAATGGAATGGAAAGGAATGTGCAATGGAATGTGGAATGGAACGTGGAATGGAACGGAATGGAATGTGGAATGGAATGGAATAGAATTTGGAATGCAATTGAGTGGAATGTGGAATTGAATGTTGGATTGAATGGAGTGGAGAGTTGAATGGAATGCAACGGAATGTGGAATGGCATGGAATGCAATTCGGAATGGAATGTGGAATGGAATGGAATTGAATGTGGAATGGAATGGATTGGAACGTGGAATGGAATGGAAAGGAGGGTGTAATGAAATGGAAAGGAATGTGGAATGGAATGGAATGGATTGGAATGGAATGGAAAGGAAAGTGAAATGGAATGGAATGTAGAATGGCATGGAATGAAATGTGGAATGGAATGTGGAATGATATTAAATGGAATGAGGAAAGAAATGTGGAATGGAATGGAATGGAACGTGGAATGGTACGTGGAATGGAATGTGGAATGGAACGTGGAATGGAAAGTGGAATGGACTTTGGAATGGAATCGAATGGAATGTGGAATGGAATGGAAAGGAATCTGGAATGGGATGTGCAGTGAAATAGAATAGAATGTGGAATGGAGTGAAATGAAAAATGGAATGGATTGGAATTGTCTGGAATATGGAATGGAATGGAATTGAATGCAGAATCGAATGGAGTGGAATCTGGAATGGAATGGAACAGAATGAAGAATGGAAAGCGGAATGATGTGGAATGGAAAGTGGAATGGAATGGAATGGAAAGTGGAATGGAATGGATTGGAATGTGGAATGGAATGGAAAGGAATGTGGAAAAAAATGTGGAATTCAATGGATTGGAATGGAATGTGGAATGGAATGTGGAATGGAAAGGAATGGAAAGTGGAATGGAATTAGGAATGTAATGGAATGTAATGTGGAATGGAATGAGGAAAGGAATGGATTGGAATGTGGAATGGAATGTAATGGAATGTGGAATGGAATGGATTAGAACGTAGAATGGAATGCAAAGAGGGTGGAATGAAATGGAAAGGAACGTGGAATGGAATGGAATGGATAGGAATAGAATGGAAAGGAAAGTGAAATGGAATGGAATGTGGAATGGAATGGAATGGAAAGTTGAATGGAATGGAATGGAATGTGGAATGGAGTGGAATTCAATGCGGAATCAAATGGAATATTGAATGTAATGGAATGTGCAATGGAATGGAATGGAATGTGGAATGGAGTGGAATGGAATGTGGAATGGAATGGAATGGAATGTGGAAAGGAACGTGGAAAAGAATGGAATGTGGAATGGAATGTGGAATGAAATGGAATCGAACGGAATGTAGAATCAAATGAGGAATACAATGGAATGTAATGTAAAATTGAATTTGGAATGGAATGGAATGGAATATGGAATGGGAGGTGAAATGGAATGTGGAATGGAATGTAGGATAGAATGGAATGTGTAATGGAATGGAATGGAATGGTATGTGGAATGGAATGGAATGGAACGGAATGTGGAATGGAAAGTGGAATGGAATGGAATGTGGAAGCGAAAGTGATATGGAACGTGGAATGGAACGAGGAATGGAACAGAATGGAACGTGGAATGGAATATGGAATAGAATGGAAAGGAATGTGGAATGCAATGTTGAATGGAACGTTTAATGGAATGGAATGGAAAATGGAACAGATCGTGGAACGGAACGTGGAAAGGAACGTGGAATGGATCGTGGAATGGAATGGAATGGAACGTGTAATGGACTGGAACCTGTAATGGAATGGAATGGAACGAGGAATGAAATGGAATGGAACGTGAAATGGAAGAGTATGGAAAGTGGAATGCAGTCGAATGGAACGTGGAATGGAATGTGGAATGGAATGGAATGGAATGGAGTGTAAAGTGGAATGAAATAGATCGTGGAATGGAAAGGAATGGAAAGTGGAATGGAATGGAACGTGAAATGGAAATAGAATGGACTGTGAAATGGAAATAGAATGGAATGTGGAAAGGAACGGAATGTGGAATGGAATGGAATGAAAAGTGGAATGGAATTGAATGTGGAGTGGAATGGAATGGAAGGTGGAATGGAACATGGAAAGGAATGCAATGGAAAGTGGAATGGAACGGAATGGAATGTGGAATGGAATGTGTAATGGAATGGAATGGAATGCGGAATGGAAGAAATGGAATGTCGAATGGAAAGCACTTAAATGGAATGTGGAATGCAATGGAATGGAATGGAGCAGAAAGGGATGTGGAATGGAAAGTGGAATGGAATGGAATGGAATGTGGAATGGAATGCGGAACGGAACGTGGAATGGAATGGAATGGAATGGACTGGAATGTGGAATGTAATGTGGAATAGAATGGAAAGGAGGGGAATGGAATGGAATGAGGAATAGAATGGAATGGAAAGTGTAATGGAATGCAATGTGGAACGGAATAGAATTGAATGGAATGGAATGGAACGGAATGTGAAATGAAATGTGGAATGGAATAGAATGGAATGAAATACGGAATGGAAAGACGAATGAAATCTGGAATGAAATGTGGAATGGAATGGAATGAGGAATGCAATGGAACGGAATGTGGAATGGAATGGAATGGAATGTGGAGAGGAATGAAATGGATTAGAATGTGGAAAGCAATGCTGGAATGGAACGGAATGTGGAATGGAATGGAATGGAATGTGGAATGGTATATGAAATGGAATGGAATGGAATGTGTAATGGAATTTGGAATGGAATGGAATGGAATGGAACGTTGAATGAAATGTGGAATGGAATGGAATGGAATGTGGAAAGCAATGCGGAATGGAAAAGGATGGAACGTGGAATGGAATGTGGAATGGAATAAAATGGAATGTGGAATGGAACGTGGAAAGGAACGTGGAATGGAACGGTGAATGGAATGCGGAATGGAATGGAATGGAATGGAATGTGGAATGCAATGGAATGGTATGGAATGTGGAATGGAATGGAATGTGGAATGGAATGTAATGGAATGTGGAATGGAATGTGGAATGAAACGTGGAATGGAAAGGAATGGAATGGAATGCGGATTGCAAGGCAATGGAATGGAAACTGGAAAAGAATGTAGTGTAATGGAATATGGAATGGAAGGGAATGGAAAGGAATGGAATGGAATGGAATGGAATGTGGAATGGAATGTGGAATGGAATGTGGAATGGAATGGAATGGAATGTTGAATGTAACGTGGAATGCAATGGAATGGAATGTGGAATGGAATGGGATGGAATGGGAAATGGAATGGAATGGAAATTGGAACGGAATGGAACCGAACATGGAATGGAATGGAACAGAATGTGGAATGTGATGGAATTGGAAGTGGAATGAAGTAGAATGGAATATGGAATAGAATGGAATGGAATGGAATGTGGAATGGAATGTGGAATGGATTGACATGCAATGCGGTATGGAATGGAATGGAATGTGGAATGGAATGGAAAGGAATGTGGAATCTAAAGTGAAGTGGAATGGAATGGAATGGAATGGAAAGTGGAATGGAATGGAACGGAATGTTGAATAGAATGGAATGGAACGTGGAATGGAACGTGCAATGGAATGCAGAATGGAATGGAATGGAATGTGCAATGAAATGTGGAATTGAATGGAATGGAATGGAATGGAATGGAATGTGGAATGGAATGTGGAATGAAATGGAATGGAATTGAATGAAATGGAATGGAATGAAATTTGAAACGGAATGGAATGTCATGTGGAATGGAATGGAATGTAACGTGGAATGGAATGGAATGTGAAATGGTCTGGAATGTGGAATGGAATAGAATGGATTGTGTAATGGAACGTGGATGTGAATTGAATGTGGAATGGAATGAAATAGAATGGAATACAGAATGTTATGGAATGTGGAATGGAATGGAATGGAATGTGGAATGGAATGTGGAATGGAATTGAAAGGAATGTGGAATGGAATGGAAAGGAATCTGGAATGGAATGGAATGGAATGTGGAATGGAATGTGCAATGAAATGCAATGGAATGTGGAATGGAATGTGGAATGGGAAGAAATTGAAAGTGGAATTAAATGTGGAAAGGAGAGGAATGGAATGTGGAATGCAATGAAATGGAATGTGGAATGGAAACCAATGGAATGTGGAATGGAATGTAGAACGGAATGGAATGGTATGTGGAATGGAATTTGGAAGGCTTTGAATGGAATGGAAAGCAATGGGAATGGAATGTGGAATGCAATGTAATGGTAAGTGGAATGGAATGTGGAATGGGATGGAATGGAATGTGGAATGGGATGGAATATAATGTTTAATTGAATGTGGAATGGAATGGAATGGAATGCAGAATGGAATGTGGAATGAAATGGAATGGAATGTGCAATGGAATGTTGAATGGAATGCAATGGAATGTGAAATGGTATGCGGAATGGAAAGTGGAATGGAATGGAATGGAATTGAATGGAATGTGGAATGGAATTGAATGGAATGTGGAATGGAAGAGAATGGAATTGATTGATATGAGGAATTAAACGGAATGGAATATGGAGTGGAATGTGGAAAAGAATGGAATGGTAAGTGGAATGGAACGTGGAACGGAATGGAATGGAATGGAATGGAAGTGGAATGGAATGGAACGGAATGTGTAATGGAATTAGGAATGGAACATGGAATAGAATGGAGTGGATTGTGGAATGTAATGGAAAGTAATATGGAATGGAATGAAATGTGGAATGGAAGGGAATGGAATGTGGAATGGAATGGATTGCAATGTGGAATGGAATGTGGAATGGAATTGAATGGAATGCGGAATGGAATGGAAAGGAATATGGAATGGAATGGAATGGAATTTGGAATGGAACGTTCCTTTCCACATTCCATTCCACATTCCATTCAACCTTCCTTTCCCTTCCGTTCCACGTTCAATTCCAGTTTCCATTCCACATTCCATTGCATTCCATTCCACGTTCCATTCCAAGTTCCATTCCACTCCATTCCACGTTCCATTCCAAGTTCCATTCCACTCCATTCCACGTTCCTTTCCACATTCCATTCCTCTTTCCATTCCAAACCATCCTACGTTCCATTCCATTCCATTCCACATTCCTTTCCATTCAATTCCACATTCAATTCGACATTCCATTCCATCTTCCATTCCATTCCTTTCTATTCCACATTCCATTCCATTCCATTCCACTTTCCATTCCATTATATTTCACATTCCATTCCATTTCATTCCAAATTACACTACATTCCATTCCACTTTCCATTCCATTATATTTCGCATTCCATTCCATTCCATTCCAAATTACACTACATTCCATTCCATTCCATTCGACATTCCATTCCATTCCATTCCACATTCCATTCAATTCCATTCCACATTCCATTCCAAGTTCCACTCCACTTTACATTCCACTTTCAATTCCACGTTGCATTCCACGTTCCATTCCCTTCCATTCCACATTCCATTCCATTGCATTCTACTTTCCGTTACACGTGCGATTCCACATTAGATTCCTCGTTTCATTCCGCGTTCCATCCCACGTTCCATTTCTTTCCACTCCACATTCCATTCCATTGCCTTACACATTCCATTCCTTTCCATTCCATTCAATTGCACATTCCATTCCACATTCCATTCCCTTCCATTACAGATTCCATTCTATTCCATTCCACATTTCATTCCATGTTACATTCCACGTTCCATTGCACATTCCATTCCAATACATTCCACATTCCATTCCACATTCCATACATTCCATTTAAACATTCCATTCCATTTCATTCCACATTGCATTCCGCATTCCATTCCATTTCACACTGCATTCCACATTCCTTTCCACATTCCATTCCTTTCCATCCCACATTCCATTCCACATTCCAATCCATTCCATTCCACGTTCCATTCCATGTTCCATTCCACATTCCATTCCACATTCCATTCCATTCCATTCCACATTGCATTCCAACTTCCATTCCATATTCCATACCATTCCATTGCACATTACATTTCACAATCTATTCCATTCAATTCCCCATTCTATTCCACGTTCCTTTCCACGTTCCATTTCACATTCCATTTCATGTTTCTTTCCTTTCCATTCCACATTGCATTCCACATTCCATTCCACATTCCATACCATTCCATTGCACATTCCATTTCACAATCCATTCGATTCAATTCCACATTCAATTCCACGTTCCTTTCCACATTCAATTCCACTTTCCATTCCATATTCTATTTCAGTTTCCATTCCATTCCATTCCATTCCAATTCATTTCACATTCTGATCCATTCCATTCCACATTCCATTCCATTCCATTCCACATTCCATTCCATTCAATTCCACATTCCATTCCACATTCCATTCCACATTCCATTCCTTTCCATTCTATTTCACTTTCCATTCCATTCCATTCCACTTTCCATTCCACATTGCATTCCACATTCCATTCCACGTTCCATTCCACTCCGTTCCATACCACATTATATTCCATTCAATTCCGCATTCCATTACAGTCCATTCCATTCCATTCCACATTCCTTTCCATTCCATTTCATTCCATTCCACATTCCAATCCATTCCTTTCCATTACACATTCCATACCATTGTATTTCACATTAAATTCCATTCCATTTCACATTGCATTCCACGTTGCATTCCACGTTCTTTTCCATGTTCCATTCTTCATTTCATTCCTTTGCATTGCACACTCCATTCCATGCCATTACACATCCCATGCCATTCCATTGCACATTTCATTAATCATTCGATTCCATTCCATTCCACGTTCCATTCCACGTTCCATTTCACATTCCATTCCATTCCATTCCATATTCCATTCCACGTTCCATTCCACGTTCCATTCCACGTTACATTCCACGTTACATTCCACTATCCATTCCACTTTCCATTCCATATTCCCTTCCACAATCCATTCCGTTCCATTCAACGTTCCATTCCACATTCCATTGCACATTCAATTCAACATTCCATTCCACATTCCATTGAACATTCCTTTAAACATTCCATTCCATTCCATTCCACATAGTGATCCATTTCAGTACACATTCCATTCCACATTCCATTCCATTCCATTTAAACATTCCATTCCATTGCACATTCCATTCCATTCCACATTCCATTCCATTCAATTCCACATTCCATTCCACATTGCATTCCACATTCCAATCCGTTCCATTCTATTACACTTTCCAATCCATTCCATTCCACTTTCTATTCAACATTGCATTCCACTTTCCATTCCACGTTCCATTCCATTCCATTCCATTACACATTCTATTCCATTCAATTCCACATTCCATTAGAGTCCATTCCATTCCATTCCACATTCCATTCCATTCCATTCCATTCCACATTCCAATCCACTTCATTCCTTTCCACATTTCATACCATTCTATTTCACATTGAATTCCATTCCATTTCACATTGCATTCCACGTTGCATTCCACGTTCTCTTCCATGTTCCATTCTTCATTTCATTCCTTTTCATTGCACACTCCATTCCATGCCCTTACACATCCCGTTCCATTCCATTCCACATTCCATTATTCGTTCCATTCCATTCCATTCCACGTTCCATTCCATGTTCCATTCCACATTCCATTCCATTCCATTCCATATTCCATCCCACATTCCATTCCACGAACCTTTCCACTTTCCATTCCACTTTCCATTCCATATTCCATTCTGCAATCCATTCCGTTCCATTCCACATTCCATTGCACATTCCATTCCACATTCCTTTCCACATTCCTTTCCACATTCCATTGAACATTCCATTAAACATTCCATTCCACATTCCACTGAACATTCCATTCCACATTCCATTCCACATTCCATTGAACATTCCATTAAACATTCCATTCCATTCCATTCCATTCCTCATTCCATTCCACATAGTGCTCCATTCCAGTACACATTCCATTCCACATTCCATTCCATTCCATTTAAACATTCCTTTCCATTGCACATTCCATTTCATTCCACATTCAATTCCATTCAATTCCGCATTCCATTCCACATTCCATTCAACATAGTGTTCCATTCCGGTACACATTAAATTCCACGTTCCATTCCATTCCATTTAAACATTACATTCCATTCCACATTCCATTCCATTCCACATTCCATTCCACATTCCATTCCATTGCATTCCATCTTCCATTCCACGTTCCATTCCGCATTCCTTTGCAAATTCCATTCCTCATTGCATTCCATTCCATTCCACATTCCATTCCAAATTGCAATTCATTGCATTCCACATTTCATTCCCATTCCATTCCGTTGCATTCCACATTCCATTCCACGTTCCATTCCATACCTCATTCCTTTCCATTCCATTCCAAATTGAATTGCACATTCCATTCCATTCCATTCCGCATTCCATTCCACATTCGATTCCATTCCATTTCACCTTTCATTCCACGTTCCTTTCCACATTCCATTCCACATTCCATTCCAAATTCCATTCCATTCCATTCCACTTTGCATTCTACATTCCATTCCACATTCCATTCCTTTCCATTCAACGTTCCATTCCACATTCCAATCCACATTCCAAAATATTCCATTCCACATTCCATTGAGCATTCCATTCCACATTCCATTCATTTCAATTCCACACTCCATTACACATTCCATTCCATTACACATTCCATTCCGTTCACATTCCATTCCATTCCAATCCACTTTCTGTTTCATTCCTTTCCATTTCATTCCACATTCTATTCAATTCTATTACATTCCACAAGCCATTCCATTCCATTCCACATTCCATTCCACTCCATTCCACATAACATTCAATAATCCATTCCATATTCCATTCCACATTTCTTTCCATTACATTCCACATTCCGTTCCACATTCCATTCCATTGCATACCGTTCCACATTCCCTTCCATTCCACTAAATTCCAGTCCAAATTCTATTTCATATAATTCCATTCCACATTCCATCCATTCCATTCCGCATTCAATTCCATTCAATTCCACATTCAGTTCCATTGCATTCCAAATTCCATTCCATTACATTTCACATTCCATTCCATTCCATTCCGTATTGCATTCCATTTCTTTCCATTTCACGTTCCATTCCATTCCATTCCACATTGCATTCCACATTCCATTCCACATTCCATTCCGCATTCCTTTCCCTTCCATTTAACATTCCATTCCATTCCATTACTCAATCCATTCCACGTCCCATTCCATGTTCCTTTGCATTTTCCATTACATGTTTCATTCCACATTCCGTTCCACTTTCCATTCCATTCCATTCCACATTCCATTCCATTCCATTCCACATTGCATTCATTTCCATTCCACATTCCATTTAACATTCTTTTCCACATTACATTTCATTCCATTCAACATTCCATTCCATTCCTTTCCACATTCCATTCCATTCCTTTCCACATTCTATTCCATTCCATTCCAATTTTCTTTCCATTAAATTCTATGTTCCATTCCATTCCATTCCTTTCTCCAGTTCATTCCATTCCACATTCCATTCCACGTTCCATTTCACATTCCATTCCACGTTCCATTTCGTGTTCTATTCCACGTTCCATTTCACATTCCATTCCATTCCATTCCATTCCACATTCCGTTCTACATTCCATTTCACATTCCTTTCCATTCCATTCCACATTCCATTCCACGTTCCCTTCCTTTCCATTCCACTTTCCATTCCACGTTCCATTCCACATTCCATTTCACTTTCCATTCCCTTCCTTTCCACTTTCTATTTCACATTCAATTCCACATTCTATTGCATTCCTTTCCACTTTCCCTTCCACATTCTCTTCCATATTCGTTTGAATATTGCTTTAAATTACATTTCACATTCCGTTCCACATTGCCTTCTTTTCCATTCCACATTCCTTTCCACTCTCCATTCCACATTCCATTCCACCTTCCATTCCATATTCCATTCCATTCCATTGCACATTCCATTCTATTCCTTTCTACATCCCATTTCATGCCGTTCCGCATTCCATTCCACATTCCATTTCACATTCCATTCCATTCCATTTAATTCCACGCTCCATTCCATTCCATTCCACATTCCATTAAATTCCATTCCACATTCTGTTCCTCATTCCATTAAATATTCCATTCCTTTCCATTCCACATTTGGTTAGACGTTGCCTTCCTCTCCATTCCACATTGCATTTCATTGCATTACACCTTCCATTCCACGTTGCTGTCCACGTTCCATTCCACCTTCCATTCCTCCTTCCATTCCATTTCATTCCACGTTACATCCATTCCATTCCACATTCAATTCCTGTTTCCATTTTGCATCCCATTCCACATTCCAATTCATATTCCTTTCCTTTCCATTCCCTATTCCATTCCATTCTACATTCCATTCCATTCCTTTACACATTAAATTCCACATTCCATTTCATGTTGCATTCTATTCCATTCCACGTTCCATTCCACTTTCAATTCAATGTCTCATTACTTTCCCTTGCACGTTCAATTCTACATTCAATTCCACTCCATTTCACGTTCCATTCTACATTCTATTCCAAATTCCATTCCGTTCCATTCGTCATTTTTCCCCACACTCCATTCCTTTCCATTCCACATTCCATTCCACACTGCATTCAATATTCCATTCCACATTCCATTCCAGTTTCAATTACACTTTCCATGCCGTTCCATTCCACTTTCCATTCCACACTCCATTCCACATCCCATTCCACATTCCATTCCGTTCCATTACACATTCCTTTCCACAATTCATTCCACTTTCCATTCCACATTCCATTCCGCATTCCATTTCACATTCCATTCCAAATTCCAATTCACTTTCCATTCCATTCCACTCCATTCAATTACACGTTCCATTCCAATCCAATCCACATTGAATTCCATTTCATTACACGTTACATTCCATTTCACATTCCATTCTGTTCCATTCCACATTCCATTCCATTCCATTCCACATTCTATTCCACATTCCATTCCTCATTCCATTTCTCATTCCATTCCATTGCATTCTATTCCACAATCCTTTACATTCCATTCCACATTCCGTTCCATTCCATTCTATTCCACAATCCATTACATTCCGTTCCACATTCCATTCCTTTCCATTCCAAATAGCATGCTACATTCTCTTTTACGTTCCATTCCATTCCATTCCACATTCCATTCCAAATAGCATGCCACATTCTCTTTTACGTTCCATTCCATTCCATTCCACATTCCATTCCTTTCCAATCTACAATCCATTCCATTCAATTTAACATTGCATTCCACTATATAGCTTTCCACATTCCTTTCCATTACATTCCGTATTCCATTCCATTGCATTCCATTCTATTCCATATTTCATTCTATTCCATTCTGTTCCACATTCCCTTCCACTTCATTCCACATTCCATTGAATTACATTCCACATTGCATTCCACATTCCATTCCACATTCCATTCCACATTCTATTCCACGTTCCATTCCGTTGCATTCCACATTCTATTCCATTCCATTCCACATTCCATTCCATTCAATTCCTCATTCCATTCCATTCCATTGCATTACACATTCCATTCAATTCCATTCCGCATTCCATTCCGTTCCATTCTCTTCTATTCCACATTCCATGCCATTGCATTCCTCATTTCGTTCCATTCCTATCCACATTCCTTTCCACATTTTATTCCACTTTCCATTCCATTCCATTCCACATTCCATTCCATTCTATTCCACTTTCCATCGCATTCCATTCCACATTCCATTCCATTCCATTCCACATTCCATCCCATTCCTTTCCACGTTTCATTCCATTCCATTCCACGTTCCAGTCCACATTCCATTCCACATTCCCTTTAACGTACCATTCCACCTTCCATTCCACATTCCATTGCACATTCCGTTCCATTTTCCATTTCACTTTCCATTCCCCGTTCATTTCCATTTTCCATTCCACGTTGCATTGCGCGTTCTATTCCATACCATTACAATTTCCATTCCACATTCCATTCCATTGCATTCCACGTCCCATTCCATATTTCATTCCACATTGCATTCCACATTCCATTCCGTTCCATTACATTTTACATTCCACGTTCCATTCCACATTCCATTCCACAATAAATTCCATTCTATTACATTCTATTCCACATTCCATTCAAATTTCCACTCCACATTCCATTCCACATTCCATTCCACATTCCATTCGTTTCCATTCGATTCCTTTCCACATTCCATTCCACATTCCATTCCATTACATTCAACATTGCATTCCATTCCAACCGACATTGCATTCCACACTCCATTCCACATTCCATTCCACATTCCGTTCCATTCCTTTCTACATTCCATTCCACATCCTACTCCATAATCCATTCCGTTCCATTCCACATTCCATTGCATTCCCTGCCACATTCCTTTCCATATTCAAATCCATTCCATTCCACATTCCATTCAATTCCATTCCACGTCCCATTGCACAGAATCTTCCACATTCCTTTCCACATTCGATTCCATTCCATTCCATTCCACATTCCATTCCACATTCTGTTCCACATTCTATTTCAAATTCCATTGCACTCCATTCCTTGTTCCCTTCCACATTCCATTCCACATTCCTTTGCATTCCATTCAACATTCCATTCCACATTCAATTTCACATTCCATTACACATTCCATTCCATTCCATTAAACATTCAATTCCATTCCATTCCATTCCGCATTACATACCATGTTCCAAATCACGTTCCAGTAAACTTTCCATTCCACGTTCCTTTCCGTTCCATTCCACATTCCATTCCACACTTCAATCCATTGCATTTCACTATACATGCCACATTGCATTCCACGTTCCATTCCATTATATTCCACTTTCTATTCCACATTCCATTCCCCATTGCACTGCATTACATTCCCCATTCCATTCCACAATCCATTCCCTTCCCTTCCACATTACATTCCACATTTCATTCTACATCCCATTCCATTCCATTCCACATTCCATTCCACATTCCTTTAAACATTCTATTCCAGATTCTCTTCCATTCCATTCCACATTGCATTCCCCATTCCATTCCACGTTCCATTCCACATTCCATTCCATCTTCTATTCTGTTCCATTCCTCGTTTCAGTCCACCCTCCATTCCATTACATTCCACTTTCCGTTCCACATTCCATTACACATTCCATTTCACACTCCATTCCCCATTCCATTCCACATTCCATTCGATTCCATTCCACAATCCATTCCCTTCCCTTAAACATTCCATTCCACATTTCATTCTACATCACATTCCATTCCATTCCACATTCCATTCCACGTTCCATTAAACGTTCCATTCCAGATTCTATTCCATTCCATTCCACATTCCATTCCACATTCCATTCCACGTTCCATTCCATGTTCCATTCCACCTTCCATTCCATTCCATTCCTCGTTTCAGTCCACCTTCCGTTCCATTCCATTCCACTTTCCTTTCCGCTTTCCATTACAGATTCCATTATACATTCCATTCCACATTCCATTCCAGATTACATTCCATTCCATTCCACATTCCATTCCACATTCCATTCCACGTTCCATTCCAAGTTCCATTCCACGTTCGATTCCACCTTCCTTTCTATTCCATTTCTCCTTTCAGTCCACATTCCATTGCATTAAATTCCACTTTCCTTTCCACATTCCATTCCACATTCCTTTTCACACTGCTTTCCATTTCATTCCACATTCCATTCCACATTTCATTCCATTCCAATCCATAATCTGTTGCACATTCCGTTCCACGTTCCATTCCACATTCCATTCCATTTCATTCCAGTTTCCTTTCCAGATTCCATTCCACATTCCATTCCATTATATTCCACAATCCATTCCACTTTCCATTCCATTCCATTCCATGTTTCATTCAACATTCTATTCCATTAAATTTCACGTTCCATTCCATTTTCCATTCCACATTCCATTCCACATTCCATTTCACGTTTCATTCCACGTTACATTCCACATTCAATTCCACCATACATTGCACGTTCCATTCCACATTCAATTCCACCATACATTGCACGTTCCATTCCACATTCCATTCCATTGCATTCCACTCCACATTCCATTCCACATTCCATTCTACATTCCATTCCACATTCCATTCCGCATTCCATTCCACGTTCAAATCCACATTCCTTTCCACGTTCCATTCTTCGTTCCTTTCCACATTCCATTATATTCCTTTCCACGTTCAATTCCATGTTCCATTCCATTCCATTCAACTTTCCATTCCATATTCCATTGAACATCCCATTCCACGTTCCATTCCATGTTCCATTCCACGTTCCATTCCACACTCCACTCGACATTCCATTACACATTCCATTCCGCATTTCATTCTCCATCCCATTCCATTCCATACCACAATCCATTTCACATTCCATTCCACTTTCCATTCCAGATTACTTTCCATTGCATTAAACATTCCACTCCGTATTACATTACACGTTTCATTCCACATCCCATTCCATGTCCCATTCCACCTTCCATTCCATTCCATTCCTCGTTTCAGTCCACATTCCATTCCATTGCAATCCACTCTCCTTTCCACATTTCATTCCACTTTCCATTCCACATTCCATACCAGATTCCATTCCATTCTATTCCACACGCAATTCCACATTCCATTATATGTTCCGTTCCACATTACATTTCATGTTCCATTCCACGTTCCATTCCCTTCCATTCCTCGTTTTAGTCCACATTCCATTCCATTCCCTTGCACATTCCATTCCACATTCCATTCCACATTCCATTCCAAATTCCATTCCATTCCAATCATCATTACATTCCATTCCACATTCCATTCCACATTCCATTCCACATTACATTGCTTTCCTTTCCACATTTCATTCCATATTACATTCCATTCCATTCGACATTCCATTCCATTCCATTCCCCTTTCCTTTCCAGATTCCATTTCACTTTGCATTCCATTACATTCCACATTTCGTTCCATTCCAATCCACATTCCATTCCACATTCCATTCCACATTCCATTCCATTCCATTCCTTTCCATTCCATTCCACGTTCCATTCCACTTTCCATTAAATTCTATTCCACATTCCATTCCACATTCCAGTCCATTGCATTCCACATTCCTGTCCATTCCATTCCACATTCCCTTCCATTCCAAAACACATTTCATTCCACAATTCATTCCATTCCATTCCACATTCCCTTCCACATTCCATTCCACATTCCATTTCATTCCATTCCACATTCCATTCCATTCCATTCCATTCCACGTTCCATTGCACATTCAATTCCATTCCATTCCTTCTTCCATTGCACGTTCCTTTCCACATTCCATTCCATACCACGTTCCATTACACACTCAATTCCACATTCTATTCTACATTCAATTCCATTCCATTGCACATTCCATTCCACATTCCATGCCACGTTGATTTCTGTATTCTTTTCCATGTTCCATTCTAGGTTCCATTCCACCTTCCATTCCTTTCCATTTCAAGTTCCATTCCACATTGTATTTCACCATCCATTCCATTCCATTCTTTTCCACTTTCCATTCCACGTTCCGTTCAAAACTCCATTGCATTCCATTCCAACTTGCATTCCAAACTCCATTCCGTATTCCATTCCGCCTTCCATTCCGTTCCATTCCACATTCCACTCCACTTTCCAGTCCACATTCCATTAAAGTCCATTCCACATTCCATTCCACATTCCAATCCATTCCATTCCACATTTCATTCCACGTTCCATTCCATTCCATTCCACATTTCATTCCACATTCCATTCCACATTCCATTCCACATTCCTTTCCACCTTCCATTCTGGATTCCATTCCATTCCATTCCATTCCATTCTATTCCACTTTCCAATCCATTCCATTCCACATTTCCTTCCACTTTCCATTCCACTGCATTCCAGATTTCATTCCACATTCCATTCCACATTTCATTCCACATTCCATTCCACATTCCATTACACATTCCATTCCACTCTTCATTCCACATTCCCTTCCATTCCATTCCTGTCCATTCCAGATCAAATTCCACATTAAATTCCACGTTCCATATTCCATTCCACGTTCCATTCCATGTTCCATTCCATTCCATTCCACATTGCATTCCATTCCATTCCACTTTCCATAGCATTCCATTCCATTCCATCCCGCATTCCATGCCATTCCATTCCACATTCTATTCCAGATTCCCTTCTATTCCTCTCCACATTCAATTCGATATTCCATTGCATTCCAATCCACGTTTTATTCCATTCCATTCCATGTTCCATTCCACGTTCCATTCCACATCCCATACCATTCCATTCTACATTGCATTCCATTTTCCATTCCATTTCATGCCATATTCCTTACCATTGCATTCATTCCATTCCACTTTCCATTCCATTGCATTCCACATTCTACTCCACATTCCATTCCATTCCATTCCACATTCCATGCCACGTTCCATTCCATTCCATTCCAAATTCCATTTTACATTCCATTCCACATTCCATTCCATTCTATTCCAGATTCCATAACACATTCCATTCCACATTCCATTCCACATTCCATTCCATTCCACATTCATTTCACATTCCATTCCATTCCATTCCACGTTCCAGTCCACATTCTATTCCACATTCCATTCCACTTTCCTTTCCATTGAATTCCACGATCCATTTCAAATTCCATTCCACAATCCTTTCCACTTTTCTTTACATTCCATTCCACATTCCATTCCACTTTGCATTCCATTCCATTCCAATTTCCATTCCACATTCCATTGCATATTTCGTTATACTTTCCATTCCACATTTCATTCCACATTCCATTGCACATTCCATTCCACGTTTCATTCCATTCCATTCCACGTTCCATTCAACAAACCATTCCATTCCATTGCACGACACATTCCACATTCCGTTCCAAATTTGATTCCAAATGCCCTTCTGTTCCATAACACGTTCCATTGCAGATTGCATTCCACATTCTATTCCACATAACAGTCCACATTCCATTCCATTCCATTCCATATTCTATTCCACATTAAATTCCATTCTATACTACATTCAGTTCCACGTTACATTCCACATTCCATTCCACATCCCATTACACATCCCATTCCATATTCCTTTTGACATGCCATTCCATTCCATTCCACACTCAATTCAAAATTCCATTCCATTCAATTCCACATTTTATTGCATATTGCATTCCACATTCCATTCCATTCCTTCAAACATTCCATTAGACATTCCATTCCATTCCATTCCACATCCCATTCCACTTTCCATTGCATTATATTCCACATTATGTTCCACATTCCGTTCCACATTCCTTTCCTCAGTCCATTCCATTCCATTCCACATTGCATTCGACATTCCATTCAATTCCATTCCACATTCAATTCCACATTCCATTCCTCAATCCATTCCAATGCTTTCCACATTACTTTCTGCATTTCATTCCACATTCCCTTCCATATTCCATTCCATTCTTTTCCACATTCCATTCCACATAACATTCCACATTCCCTTCCACATTCCATTCCATTCCATTACACATTCTTTCCACATTCCTTTCCATTCCATTCCACATTACATTCCACATTCGATTCCACATTCCCTTCCACATTCCATTTCATTGCTTTCCTAATTCCATTCCACATTCCAATCCATTCCCTTCCGCATTCAATTCCACATTCCATTACATTCCTTTCCACATTTCACTCCATTCCATTCCACATTCCATTCCACATTCCATTCCACCTTCTATTCCATTCCTTTCCACGTTTCATTCCACCTTCCATTCCACGTTCCATTCGAGTTTCCTTTTCACTCCATTCCACGTTCTATTCCAACTTCCATTCCACATTCCATTCCATTGCATAACATTCCAGTCCAAATTCCATTCCAATCCATTCCCCCTTCCATTCCATTACTTTCCACATTCCATTCTTTTACATTCAGCATTCCATTTCACATTCCATTTCACTTTCTATTCCACTTTCCGTTCCCCATTCAAATCCACGTTCCATTCAATTGCATTCTACTTTCCTTTCCACGTTCCATTCCAGATTTCCTTCCAAGTTCCATTCCATTACATTCCATATTGCATTCCTTGTTGCATTCCATTCCATTCCACACTGCATTCCACATTCCATTCCACATTCCACTGCATTCCATTCCACAATCCATTCCACATTCCATTCCACTTTCCATCCCACGTTCCGTTCGATTTTCTTCCATGTTCCATTCCACATTCCATTCCTTTCCATTCCACTTTACCTTCCACTTTCCATTCCACATTCCATTCTTCATTACATTCCGTTCCATTCCATATTCCATTGCACATCCCATTCCATTCCCTTCCACGTTCCATTTCATTCCGTTCCACTTTCCATTTCACATTCCGTTCCACATTCTATTTCATTTTCCTTTCCTTTCCCTTCCATTCCATTTCACATTCCTTTCCATTCCGTTGCTCATTCCATTCCATTCCATTCCATGATCCATTCCACATTCCATTCCACATTTCCTTCCAGTCCATTCTATTCCACATTCGATTCCATTCCTTTCCATATACCATACAATTCCACTCCATTCCAATCCACAATCCATGCCATATTCCGTACCATTCCATTCAATTCCATTTCACAATCCATTCCATTGCATTGCACATTCCATTCCATATTCCATTCCACATTCAATTCCTTTCCATTCCACATTCCATTCCATTACATTCCGCATTCCACTCCGCCTTCCATTCAAAATTCCACTCCTCATTTCATTCCAGTCCATTCCACATTCTATTCCACATTCCAATCCCTTCCATTCCACATTCTATTGCACATTCCACATTCCATTCACATTCCACATTCAATTCCACATTCTATTCCAAATTCCATTCCATTCCATTTCACATTCCATTACACATTCCATTCCGTTTCATTTGACGTTCCATTGCACCTTCCATTCCTTATTAAATTCCATTGCATTCGACGTTCCATTGTACGTTCCATTCCACATTCCGTTTCACATTTCCTTCCACATTCCATTTCACATTCCATTCCATTCCATTCCACATTCCATTCTAATCCATTCCACCTTTCATTCAACATTCCCTTCCACATTCCATTCCATTACATCCCACATTCCATTGCACGTTCCCTTCCATTCCATTCCACGTTGCATTCCATGAATTTCCAAGTTCGATTTCACGTTCCTTTCCACATTCCATTACACATTCCATTCCATTCCATTCCACTTTCTATACCATTCCTTTCCATTCCACTATCCATTCAGCATTCCATTCCGCATTCCATTTCACATTCCATTCTGCATTCCATTCCATTCCATTCCACATTTCATGCCATTGCACGTTCCCTTCCGCGATGCATTCCACGTTCCACTCCACGTTCCATTCCATTCCATTCCACATTCCATTCTGCATTCCATTCCATTCCATTCCACTTTCAATTCCACATTCCATTCCTCATTACATTCGAAAGTGCATTCCTTTCCATTCCACTTTACATTCCACATTCCATTCCCCATTCCATTCCATTCCTATCCACATTCAATTCCACATTCCACTCAACATTCCATTAAACATTCCATTGCATTCCATTCCACATTCCATTCCATTTCACTCCACATTCCATTGGACATTTCATTCCATTCCTTTCCACATTCCATTGCACATTCCATTCCACATTCCATTCCTTTCCATTCTACATTCCATTCCAACCTCCATTCCATTCCATTCCACGTTCCATTCCACGTTCCATTCCACATTCCACTCCACCTTACATTCTACATTTTGTTCCTTTCCATTACATATTCCATTCCACATTTCATTCCACAATCCATTCCCCATTACATTCCACATTCCTGCCACCTTCCATTCCATTCCATTCCTAATTCTATTCCAAATTCCATTGCATTCCATTCCACATTCCATTCCACATTCCACGCCATTACATTCCATGTTTCATTCCACATTCCATTCCACGTTCCATTCCAAGTTCCATTCCATTCCGTTGCATGATCCATTCCTTCCCTTTCCTCTTTCCATTTCATTCCATTCGGCTTTCCATTCCACCTTCCATTTCACTTTCCATTAAACATTCCTTTTCACATTCCATTCCATTTCATTCCATTCCATTACATGTTCCAATCCATTCCTATCCACATTCCATTCCATTCCATTCCATGTTCCATTACGTTTCACATTCCATTCCATTCCGTTCCACTTTCCATTCCATTCCATTCCACGTTCCTTTTCATTGCATTCCACATTCCATTCAACATTCCATTCCATTCCATTATATTCGACATTCCATTCTATTCCATTCCACAATCCATTCCATTACATTCCACATTCCATTCCCCATTCCATTCCGTTCTTTCCACATTCCATTTCATTCAGTTTGTCATTACATTCCATTACATTGCATTCCAAATTCCATTCCATTCCATTCTTTTCCACATTCCATCCCATTCCATTCTATTCCCCATTGCATTCCATTCCATTTCACTCTATTCCACATTCCAATCCATTCCATTACACATTCCATAGAATTCCATTCTACATTCCTTTCCACTTACCATTCCACATTCTATTCCACTTTCCATTCGACATTCCATTCCATACTCCACTCAATTCCATCTCACATTCTGTTTCACTTTCCATTCCATTCCTTTCCACATTCCATTCCACGTTCCATTCCATTCCATTCCACCGTCCATTCCATGTTCCATTCCATGTTCCATTCCCTGTTCCTTTACACGTTAAATTCCACATTCCATTCCATTCCATTCCATATTCCATAGCATTCCATTCCATTCCAATCCACAATCCATGCCATATTCCATACTATTCCATTCCATTCGATTCTGTAATCCATTTCAATCTATTGCACTTTCCATTCCACAGTCCATTCCATATTCCATTCCACATTCCATTACACGTTCCATTGCACACTCCATTCCATATTCCATTCCACATTCCATTCCACATACCATTCCATTCCATTGCACATTCCATTCCACATTCCTTTCCTTTGCATTCCCCATTCCATTAAACAATCCATTCCACATTCCATTCCATTCCACATTCCATTCCGTTCCATTCCACATTTCATTCAACATTCCATTCTGTTCGATTCCACTTTCCATTCCATTACATTCCTCATTCCATTACCCATTACATTCCACATTGCATTCCGTATTGCATTCCATTAAATTCCACATTCCATTTCACATTCCATTCCACGTTCCACTCCATATTCCATTTCACATTCAATTCTACGTTTCATTCCATTCTATGCCACATTCAATTCCATTCCATTACACATTCCATTCCACATTCCATTCCATTCCATTACACATTCCATTCCACATTCCATTCCATTCCATTCCACATTTCATTCCAGCTTACATTCCACTTTTCATTCCATATTCCATTCCTTTCCACATTGCATTACACGTTCCATTCGATTCTATTCCACGTTCCATTCCACGTTCCATTCCGTATTCCATTCCACATCCAATCCACATTCCATTCCACGTTCCATTCCGTATTCCATTCCACATCCAATCCACATTCCATTCCACAATAAATTCCACTCCATTACATTCTTTTCCACATTGCATTCCACTTTCCATTCCACATTCCATTCCACATTTCACTCCATTCCACTCCTCATTTCCATCCACATTCCATTCCATTCCATTCCACTTTCCATTCCACATTCAATTTCACATTCCATTCCAGATTTAATTGCGCATTGCTTTTCGTATTCTATTCCACATTGCATTCCATTCCATTCCACATTCCATTCCACATTCCATTCTATTCCATTCCACATTCCATTCCAATCCATTCGGCATTCTATTCAACATTCCATTCCGCGATCCATTCCACATTCCAATCCAATTTCCACACCATTCCATTCCACATTCCATTCCATTCCATTCCACATTCCATTCCATTCCATTCCACATTCCATTCCATTCCATTTCACATTCCATTCCGTTCCATTACACATTTCTTTCCACATTACTTTCCACATTCCATTCCACATTCCGTTCCACATTCCCTTCCATATTCCATTCCATTCCGTTCCCCATACCTTTCTATTCCATTCCACATTCCATTCCATTCTTTCCACATTCCATTCCACATTCCGTTCCACGTTCCTTTCCATTCCATTGCACGTTCCTTTCCATATTGCATTACACTTAAGATTTCATTCCATTTCACGTTCAATTCCACATTGAATTCCATTCCATTTCACGTTCCATTCCAGATTCCATTACATTCTCTCCCAGATTCCAATTTACATTGAATCCACAATCCATTCCACATTCCATTTCACACTCCATTCCACATTCCATTCCGTTTCATTCCACATTCTTTTCCATGTTCCGTTCCACATTCCATTCCACATTCCATTCCATTCCATTCCACATTCCATTCCGTTCCATTCCCCGTTATATTCCATTCAATTGCACTTTCCTTTCTACTCTCCATTCCAAGGTCCAGTCAATTCTTTCCACGTCCCATTCGACATTGCATTCCTTTGCATTGCCCTTTCCTTTCCACATTTCATTACATCTTCCATTCCATTCCATTCCACTTTCAATTCCAGTCCATTCCACATTCCATTCCATTCAATTCCACATTCAATTACACATTCCTTTCCATTCCATTCCACGTTGCATTGCACGTTCCACTCCAAGATCCAAACCACATTCCATTTCACATTCTATTCCAATCCTTTTCACATTCCATTCCACATTCAAATCCATTCCCTTCCACATTCCATTCCACATTACATTCCACAGTCCATTCCACATTCAATTACACTTTCCATTCCATGTAGCATTCCATTCAATTCCACGTTCAATTACACTTTCCAGTGCATTATATTTGACATTGCATTACACATTCCATTCCACATTCCATTACACATTGCATTCTGTTGCATTACACATTCCATTCCACACTCCAATCCACATTCCATTCCACATTCCATTCCACATACCATTCTGTTTCATTCCACATTCCATTCCACACTCCATTGCACATTCCATTCCACATCGCATTCCGTTCCATTGCACATTCCTTTTCACATTCCTTTCCGCATTCCATTACACATTCCATTCCACACTCCTTTCCACATTCCATTCCACGTTCCATTCCGTAGCATTCCACATTCCTTTCCACCTTACTTCCCACATTCCATTCCACATTCCATTCCATTCCATTTCAGATTCCATTGCACATTCCATTCCAATCCATTTCACATTCCATTCCATTCCATTCCACATACCTTTCCACATTCCATTCCACACTCCGTTCCACATTCCATTCCGTATTCCATTCCATTCCATTCCACAATCCATTCCTTTACATTCCACATTACCTTTCACATTCCATTCCGTTCCATTCCACATTCATTCCACATTCCATTCCACATTGCATTACACATTCCATTCCACATTCCTTTCCACATTCCATTCCATTCCATTCCACATTCCATTCCATTCAATTCCAAGTTCCAGTTCACATTCCATTCCACATTCCATTCGAGATTCCATTCCATTCCTTTCCACATTCAATTCCATTCCTTTCAACATTGCATTTCACATTCCATTCCACATTCCATCGCATTCCATTCCAAATTCCATTCCATTCCATTCCACGTTCCATTCCACATTCCATTCTACATTTCATTTCACATTGCATTCCACATTACATTCCACTCCATTCCACAATCCATTCCATTACATTTGACGTTCTATTTCACCTTCGTTTCCACGTTCCATTCCTTATTCCAATCCACTTTCCATTGCATTTCCTTCCACATTCCATTCCACATTCCATTTCATTACATTCCACATTCCATTCCATTACATTCCACATTCCTTTCCACATTCCATTCCATATTCTATTCCATGTTCTATTCCATTTCATTCCACATTCCATTCCATTCCATTCCACATGCCATTCCGTTTGATTCCACATTCCTTCCCACATTCCATTCAACCTTCCTTTCCATTCCATTCCACGTTCCATTCCACATTCTATTCCATTAAATTCCACTTTCGTTTCCACATTCCTTTCCACGTTACATTCCTTTCCATACCACATTACATTCCACATTCAATTCCACTTTACATTGCTTTCCATTCCACATTCCATTCCATATTCCATTCCACATTCCGTTCCATTCCTTTCAGCATTCCATTCCATTCCTTTCCACACTCCATTCAATATTCCAATCCATTCCATTCCACATTCCATTCCACATTCCGTTCCACATTACATTACGTTCCATTCCTAATGCCATTGCATTCCATTCCAGATTCCTTTCAACATTCTTCTCCATTGCATTCCGCATTCCCTTCCATTATATTCTACATTACATTCCACATTATATTCCACTTTCCATTCCTCCTTGCATTCCATTGCATTTCAGGTTACTTTCCACTTTCCATTCCATTCCATTACATATTCCTTTCCATATTCCGTTCAATTTCACTCCACAATCCATTCCACATTCCATTCCATTCCATTCAACATCCCATTCCATTGCATTCCATTCCACATCCCACTCCATTGCATTCCTCGTTCCATTCCACGTTCCATTCCTTTCGATTCCACTTACATTTCTGCATTCCATTCCACAGTCCATTCCACATTACATTCCGTTCCATTCCACATTCCATGCCACATTGCATTCCACTTTCCATTCCATACCATTCCCTGTTCTATTCCACATTCCATTCCATTCCATTCAACATTCCATGCCACATTCCATTCCATTCCATTCCATTCCAAAATCCATTCCAGATTCCATTCCATTCCATTCCATTCCATATTCCACACCAAATTCCATTCCATTCCATTCAATTTCATTCCACACTCCTTTCCATTTCATTCCACATTCCATTCAATTCCATTCCACATTCCATTCCATTCCATTCCACATTCCAATCCCCGTTCCATTCCATTCCATTCCAATTTCCATTCCATTCCATTCCACATTCCGTTCTTCATTCCATATCACATGCCATTCCATTCCATTCCACATTCCATTGCATTCCATTAAACATTCCATTCTATTCCTTTCCATTTTCCATTCACTTCCACATTCCATTTCACATTACGTTCCACGTTCCATTCCATTCCATTCGACGTTCCATTCCACGTTCCATTCCATGTTCCACTCCATTTCATTCCACGTTCCATTACAAATTCCATTCCCTTACATTTCAAGTTCCCTTCCACATTCCATTCGACTTTCCATTCGACTTTCCATTGCGTTCCATTCCACATTCCATTACACACTCCACTCGATATTCTATTCCACATTCCATTCCACATTCAATTGCACATTTCATTCTACATCCCATTCCCTTCCATTACACATTCAATTCCACCTTTCATTGCACATCCCATTCCCTTAAATTCCACATTCCATTCCACATTCCATTCCACATTCCATTCCAGATTCTATTCCATTCCATTCCACAATCCATTCCACATTCCATTCCACGTTCCATTCCACGTTCCATTCCACCTTCCATTCCATTCCATTCCTCGTTTCAGTCCACTTTCCATTCCATTACATTCCACTTTCCTTTCCACATTCCATTCCACATTCCATTCCACATTCCATTCCACATTCCATTCCGGATTCCATTCCGTTCCATTCCATATTCAATTCCACATTCCATTCCATGTTCCATTACACGTTCCATTCCACGTTCCATTCCACCATCCATTCTATTCCATTTCTCGTTTCAGTCCACATTCCATTGCATTACATTCCACTTTCCTTTCCACATTCCATTCCACATTCCATTCCACAATACATTCCGTTCCATTACACATTCCATTCCACATTCCATTCCATTCCAATCCATATTCCGTTGCACATTCCATTCCACTTTCCATTCCACATTCCATTCCATTTCATTCCTCTTTCCTTTTCAAATTCCATTCCACGTTCCATTCCATTATATTCCACATTCCATTCCACATTCCATTCCATTCCATTCCACGTTCCTTTCAACATTCCATTCCATTAAATTTCAGGTTCCATTCCATATTCCTTTCCACATTCCATTTCATGTTCCATTCCACGTTCCATTCCACATTCAATTCCACAATACATTGCACGTTCCATTGCACATCCCATTCCATTCCGTTCCATTCCACTCCATATTCCCTTCCACGTTCCATTCCACGTTCCATTCCACATTCCTTTCCACGTTCCATTCTACTTTCCATTCCACATTCCATTACATTCCTTTGCACGTTCAATTCCACGTTCCATTCCGTTCCATTCAACTTTCCATTCCATATTCTATTGAACATCCCATTCCACGTTCCTTTCCATGTTCCATTCCAGGTTCCATGCCACACTCCACTCGACATTCCATTACACATTCCATTCCACATTTCATTCTACATCCCATTCCATTCCATTCCACAGTCCATTCCACATTCCATTCCACATTCCTTTTCTAGATTCCATTCCATTCCATTAAACATTCCATTCCACATTACATTACACGTTTCTTTCCAAATTGCATTCCATGTTCCATTCCACCTTCCATTCCATTCCATTCCTCGTTTCAGTCCACATTCCATTCCATTGCATTTCAGTCTATTTTCCACATTCCATTCCACATTCCATTCCACATTCTATTCCACATTCCAAACCAGATTCCATTCCATTCCATTCCAAATACTATTCCACATTCCATTATGCGATCCATTCCACATTCCATTCCACGTTCCATTCCACCATCCATTCCATTCCATTCCTCGTTTTAGTCCACATTCCATTCCATTACATTCCGCATTCCATTTCACATTCCATTCCACATTACATTCCGTTCCATTCCACATTCCATTCCATATTACATTCCATTCCATTCCACATTCCGTTGCACATTCCATTCCACGTTCCATTCCATTACATTCCACTTTCCTTTCCAGATTCCATTTCACTTTGCATTCCATTACATTCCACATTCCATTCTACATTCTATTCCATTTCATTCTACATTCCATTCAACATTCCATTCCATTCAATTTCACGTTCCATTCCATATTCCATTCCACGTTCCATTTCTCCTTCCATTCCACGATCCATTCCACATTCAATTCTACGATACATTGCACGGTCCATTCCTCATTCCATTCCATTCCCTTCCATTCCACTCCACATTCCCTTCCACATTCCATTCCACATTCGATTTCACATACCATTCCACATTCCTTTCCACGTTCCATTCTACCTACCTTTCCATATTCCGTTCCATTCCATTCCACTTTCAATTCCGCATTCCATTACACGTTACATTCCACATTATATTCCGTTCCATTCCACATTCCATTCCACATTCCATTCCACATTCCAATCCATTCGTTTCCACTTTCCATTAAACATTCCTTTCCACATTCCATTCCACATTGCATTCCAATCCATTCCACAATCCATTCCAAAGTCCATTCCATTCCATTCCTCTTTCGTTTCCACATTTGATTCCACATTCCGTTCCACAGTCCATTCCAAATTGCATTACCCATTCAATTCCAAATTCCATTCTCATTCCATTGCATTTCTTTCCACTTTCCATTCCACATTCCATTGCATTCCAATTCACTTGCCACTCCACATTCCACTCCATTCCATTCCATTCAACATTCCATTCCACATTTCATTCCGCAGTCCGTTCCATTCCGTTCCAAATTCCATTCCATTTCAATCAACTTTCCATTCCTCCTTTCTTTCCATTACATTCCACATTCCATTGCCTTCCATTCCATTCCATTCCACGTTCCATTCCACTTTCCATTAAATTCTATTCCACATTCCATTCCACATTCCACTACATTACATTCTACATTCCATTCCATTCCAAAACACATTTCATTCCACAATTCATTCCGTTGCATTCCACATTCCTTTCCACATTCCATTCCACTTTCCGTTTCATTGCATTCCACATTCCATTCCATTCCATTTACTTCTATTCCACGTTCCATTCCACATTCCATTCCACATTCCATTTCATTCCATTCCACATTCCATTCCATTCCATTCCATTCCAATATCCATTCCACTTTCCATTCCATTCCGTTGCACTTTCCATTGCACTTTCCATTCCACATTGCATTCCATTCCATTCCATTCCACATTCCATTACACAATCAATTCCACATTCCATTCCACTTTCCATTCCACATTCCATTAAAATACATTCCACATTCCATTCCACATTCCTATCCACCTTCCATTCCACATTCCATTCCATTCCATTCCATTCTATTCCACATTCCAATACATTCCATTCCACATTTCATTCCACATTCCCTTCCGTTCCATTCCACATTTCATTCCACATTCCATTGCACATTCCATTTCACATTCCACTCTACTTTGCATTCCACATTCCCTTCCATTCCATTCCGGTGCATTCCACATTAAATTCCACATTTAATTCCATATTCCGCATTCCATTCCACGTTACTTTCCATGTTCTGATCCATTCCATTCCACATTGCATTCCATTCCGTTCCACTCTCCATAGCATTCCATTCCATTCCATTCCGCTTTCCACAGCATTCCATTCCATTCCATTCCGCATTCCATTCCATTCCATTCCACATTCTATTCCAAATTCCATTCCATTCTTCTCCACATTCAATTCCATATTCTTTTCCATTCCATTCCACATTTCTTTCTGTTCCATTCCACATTCCATTCCATGATCCATTCCACGTTCCATTCCACATTCCATACCATTCCATTCTACATTGCATTCCCTTTTCCATTCCATTGCATGCCATATTCATTACCATTGCATTCATTCTATTCGGCTTTCCATTCCATTCCATTCCACATTCTTCTCCACATTCCATTCCATTCCATTCCACATTCCATGCCACATTCCTTTCCATTCCATTCAAAATTCCATTTCACATTCCATTCCACATTCCATTCCGTTCTATTCCACATTCCATAACACATTCCTTTCCACATTCTATTCCACATTCCATTCCATTCCATTCCATTCCATTCCACATCCCTTCCACATTCCATTCCATTCCATTTCGCGTTCCAGTCCACATTCCATTTTACATTCCATTCCACGTTCCTTTTCATTGCATTCCATGATACATTCCAAATTCCATTCCACAGTCCTTTCCACATTTGTTTACGTATCATTCCGTGTTCCATTCCACTTTCCGTTCCATTCCATTCCACTATCCATTCCACATTCCATTCCACATTCCATTCTTCATTACATTCCTTTCCATTCCACATTCCATTCCGCATTCCATTCCATTCCATTCCACATTCCATTCCATTACACTCCACATTTCATTCCACTTTCCCTTCCATTACTTTCCACATTCTATACCAAGTTCCATTCCATTGAATTCCACGTTCCATTACACTTTTCATTCCACATTCCATTCCACAATCCATTTCGCATTCCAATCCATTCCATTCCACATTCCATTCCATATTCCATGCCATTCCATTCCACATTCCATTCTCATTTCAATGCATTTCATTCCACATTCCATTCCACATTCCATTCCATTCCACATTTCATACCACATTCCATTCCATTCCATTCCATTCCACATAACATTCCTCATTCCATTCCTCTTTCCATTCCATGATCCATTCCACGTTCCATTCCACGTTCCATTCCATTCCATTCCACCTTCCATTCCATTCCATTCCATGTTCCATTTCATTCCATTCCACATTCCATTCCAATTTCCATTTCACATTCCCTTCCACATACTATTTCATTTTCCTTTCCTTTCCCTTCCATTCCATTACACATTCCTTTCCATTCCATTGCTCATTCCATTCCACTCCAATCCACGATCCATTCCACATTTCATTCCGCTCCATTCTATTCCACATTCCATTCAATTCCATTAAAAAATCCATTCCACCTACTATTCCACATTCCATTCCACGTTTCATTCCATTCCATTCCACTTTCCAATTCATTCCATTTCACATTCTAATCCATTCCATTCCACATTCTACCACATTCCTTTCCAAGTTGCATTCCATTCCATTCCACGTCACATTCCTCATTCCATTCCATATTACATTCCACGTTCCATTCCAATCTATTTCACATTCCTTTCCATTCCATTCCACGTTCCATTCCAATTTCCATTCCACATTCCATTCCACATTTCATTTCACGTTGCATTCCATTCCATTCCACATTCTATTCCACGTTCCATTCCATTCCATTCCACATTCCATTGCATTCCATTCCACATTCCGTTCCATCCCATTCCACATTCCAATCCATTCCATACCTCATTCCATTCCACATTCCATTTCACATTCCTTTCCACGATCCATTCCACACTCAATTCCATGAAACACTGCACGTTCCATTCCACATTCTATTGCATTCCATTCCATTCCCCTCCACAATCCATTCCACATTCCGTTCCACATTCCATTCCACATTCCATTCCACTTTCCTTTACATGTTTCATTCTACTTTCCATTCCACATTCCATTCCATTCCTTTCCACGTTCAATTCCACGTTCCATTGCATTCCATTAAACTTTCCATAAGATATTCCATTGAACATCCAATTCCACGTTCCATTCCTAGTTCCATTCCACGTTCCATTCCACCTTCCATTCCGTTCCATTCCACGTTTCATTCCACTCCATTCCACATTCGATTCCATTCCATTCAACGTTCCTTTACATTCTATTTCACTTTCCATTCCATTCGAATCCATTCCACAATCCTTTCCCTTCCATTCCAATCCACATTCCCTTCCACATTCCATTCCATTCCATTCCACATTCCTTTCCACATTCCACTGCACATTCCATTCCATTCTATTCCGCATTCCTTTCCATTCCATTCCGCATTCCATTCCTTTCCATTCCACATTCCATTCCACTTTCCATTCCAGATTCCATTCCACCTTCCATTTCATTCCATTCTACGTTCCATTCCACATTCCATTTCACACACCATTCCACCTTCCATTCCATTCCATTGCATTCAATGTTCCATTCCATTCCACTCAATTCTATGTTCCATTCCATTCTACTTCATTCCATATTCCATTCCATTCCATTCTACATTCCATTCCATTCCATTCCAATCCACATTCCATTCAATTCCATTCCACATTCCATTCCACATTCCATTGCACATTTACTTCTATTCTATTCGATTCCACATTCCTTTCCACCTTCCATTCCATTCCATTCCACATTCCATTACACATTCCATTCCTCATTCAATTTTATTCATTTCCACGTTCCATTCCATTCCATTCCACGTTCCATTCAATTCCGTTCCACATTCAATTCCATTCCTTTCCATTCCACATTGCATTCCATTCCATTCCCATTCTATTCCACATTCCATTCCATTCCATTCCACTTTCAATTCTATTCCCTTCCATTCCATTCCGCATTCAATTCCACATTGCAACCCATTACATTCCACAATCCTTTCCATTCCATTCCACATTCCAATCCACATTCCACTCCAATCCATTCCTTTGCACGTTACATTCCACATTCCATTCCACTCCATTTCTCATTCAATTTCATTCCATTCCCTTCCACATTACATTCCACATTCCATTTCTTTCGATTTCACATTTTTTCCATTCCATTCCACATTCCATTCCGCATTCAATTTCTTTCCATTCCACATTCCTTTGGACATTCCATTCCATTCCATTCCTCATTCCATACTACATTTCAATCCATATTCCATCCCAATTTCCATTCCACATACCATTCCACATTCCATTACACATTCCACTCCACATTCCACTCTTTGTTCCATTGCATTTCGCTTTCCATTCCACATTCCATTTTATTCCATTCCACATTCCGTTTCATTACATTCCACATTTCATTCCAAATTCCATTTCGCTTTCCATTCCATTCCATTACATTCCACATTCCATTCCATTCCAGTCCACATTCCATTCCATTCCATTCCAAGTTCAATTCCATTCCACATTCCATTCCACTTTCCGTTGCACATTTCATTCCTTCCATTCTATTCCAGATTCCATTCTATTCCTTTCCACATTCCATTGCATTCCATTACACATTCCATTCCACTTTCTATTCCACATTCCTTTCCCTGTTCAATTGCATTCAATTCCTCATTCCATTGCTTTCCACATTCCATTCCATTCCATTCCACATTCCATTGCATTCCGTTCCATTCCACATTCCATTCCATTCCATTCCATTCCACGTTCCATTCCATTCCATTCCAATCCATTTTCCATTCCATTCCATTCCAAGTTCAATTCCATTCCATATTCCATTTCATTCCATTCCATATTCCCTTGCACATTCAATTCCATTCTATTCTATTCCCCATTCCATTCCATTCCATTCCACATTCGATTCCATTCCATTCCAGTGCACATTCCATTCCATTCCATTCCAAGTTCAGTTCCATTCAACATTTCATTCCACATTCCATTGCACGTTCCATTCCATTCGATTCCACATTAAATTCCATTCCAGTCCACATTCCATTCCATTCCATTCCACATTCCATTCCACTTTCCATTCCACATTCCTATCCCAGTTCAATTCAATTCAATTACACGTTCCATTCAATTCCATTTTACATACAATTCCATTCCATTCCACATTCCATTCCACTTTCCATTCCATTCCATTGCATTCCACATTCCATTCCATTCCATTCCACATTCCATTCCATTCCGTTCCATTCCACATTACAGTCTTTTCCATTCCACATTCCATTCCATTCCATTCCACATTCCATTCCACTCCACATTCCATTGCACTTTCCATTACATTCCACTCCACATTCCTTTCCATTCAACTCCACCTTCCATTCCACATTGCATTCCATTCCATTCCACATTCAATTCCATTCCATTCCGTTCCATTTTCCATTCCATTCCCTTCCACTTTCCATTCCACATTCCATTCCATATTACAGTCCTTTCCATTCCACATTCCATTCTACTTTCCATTCCATTCCTTTCCGCATTCCATTCCACATTCCATTCCATTCCATTCCGCATTCTATTTTGCTTTACATTGCCTTCTATTCGACATTTCTTTCCGTTCAACTCCACCTTCCATTCCACATTCTTTTCCAATCCATTCCACAGTTGATGGCACATTCCATTCCACATTCTATTCCATTCCATTCTACGTTTCTTTCCACGTTCCATTCCATTCTTTCCACGTTCCATTCTAAGTTTCATTCCACATTCCATTGCACATTTCGTTCCACATTCTTTTCCGTTCCTTTCCACATTCAATTCCGTTCCATTCCACATTCCATGCTACATTTCTTTCCATATTCCTTTCCACATTCCATTCCACATTGCATTCCACATTCCCTTCCACATTCCATTCCATATTCCTTTCCATGTTCCATTAGTTTCCACTTACCATTCCACATTCCATTCTATTGCATTCCACATTCCATTTCATTCCATTCCACATTCCATTCCAAATTCCATTTCACTTTCCATTCCATTTAATTTCATTCCACATTCCATTTCAATCCATTCCAATCCACATTCCAATCCTTTCCATTCCAATTCAATTCCATTCAACATTCCATTCCACATTCCTTTCCACATTCCATTCCACATTCCTTTGCACATTCCATTCCATTCCATTCTATTCCAGATTGCATTCCATTCCATTCCACATTCCAATCCTTTCCATTCCACATTACACTCCATTCCATTCCACATTCCTTTCCACATTCCATTCCATTCCATTCTGCTTTCAATTCCATTCCATTCCACATTAAATTACACATTGCAACCCATTGCATTCCACTTTCCACTCCATTACATTACACAATCTATTCCATTCCATTCTACATTCTATTCCACATTCCACTCCGTTCAATTCCTTTGCACATTCCATTCCACATTCCATTCCATTCCATTTCACCTTCAATTCCATTCCATTCCATTCAACATTCCCTTCCACATTTCATTTCTTTCCATTTCACATTCATTTCCATTTCGTTCCACATTCCATTCCGCATTTAATTCCATTCCATTCCACATCCCATTGGACATTCCACTCCATTCCATTCCACATTCAATACTACATTTCATTCCACATTCCATTCCACATTCCATTCCACTTTCCATTACACATTCCATTCCCCATTCCATTCCTTGTTCCATTGCATTTCACTTTCCATTCCACATTCCATTCTATTCCATTCTGCATTCCATTTCATTCCATTCCACATTCCATTCCAAATTTCATTTCACTTTCCATTCCATTCCATTCCATTCCACATTCCATTCCATTCCATTCCAGTCCACATTCCATTCCATTCCATTGCATTCCAACGTCAATTCCATTCAACATTTCATTCCACATTCCATTGCACATTCCATTCCATTCTATTCCACATTCCATTCCATTCCACATTACATTCCATGCCATTCCACGTTCCATTCCACTTTCCATTCCACATTTCTTTCCCAATTCAATTCCATTCAATTCCACGTTCCATTCCATTCCATTGCATTCAACGTTCCATTCCATTCCGTTCAATTCCACTTTCCATTCCATTGCATTTCTTTCCACATTCCATTCCATTCCATTCCACATTCCATTCCATTCCGTTCCATTCCTTATTACAGTCCTTTCCATTCCACATTCCATTCCATATTCCATTCCATTCCATTCCATTTCACATTCCATTCCACATTCCTTTCTATTCAACTCCGCCTTCCATTCCACATTCCATTCCATTCCATTCCACTTTCCTTTCCATTCCATTCCGTTCCACTTTCCACTCCATTCCATTCCGTTCCACTTTCCATTCCATTCCATTCCACTTTCCATTCCACATTCCATTCCATATTACAGTCCTTTCCATTCCACATTCCTTTCCACTTTCCATTCCATTCCTTTCCGCATTCCATTCCACTTTCCTTTCCATTCCATTCCACATTCCATTGCGCATTACATTGCATTCTATTCGACATTCCTTTCCATTCAACTTCACCTTCCATTCAACATTCCTTTCCATTCAACTCCACCTTCCATTCCACATTTCTTTCCATTCCATTCCACATTTCATTGCAAATTCTATTCCACATTCTATTCCATTCCATTCGACATTTTATTCCACGTTCCATTCCATTCTTTCCACGTTCCATTCTACGTTACATTCCACATTCCATTCCACATTTCATTCCACATACCATTCCGTTCCATTCCACATTCAATTCCGTTCCATTCCACATTCCATGCTACATTTCTTTCCATATTCCACTCCACATTCCATTCCACATTCCATTCCACATTGCATTCCACATTCCATTCCACATTCCATTCCATGTTCCATTACTTTCCACTTACCATTCCACATTCAATTCTATTGCATTCCAGATTCCATTTCATTCCATTCCACATTCTATTCCAAATTCCGTTTCACTTTCCATTCCATTCCATTCCATTCCACATTCCATTCAATTTTATTCCAATCCACATTCCATTCCATTCCATTCCATCTTCCATTCCATTCCACATTCCATTCCATTCCATTCCACATTCCATTCCATTCCATTCCACATTCCATTACACATTCCATTCAACATTACATTGCACATTCCAATCCATTCCATTCTATTCCACATTCCTTTCCCTTCCATTCCATTCCATTCCACATTCAATTCCACTTTCCATTCCTCATTCCTTTCCCCGTTCAATTCCATTCAATTCCACGTTCCATTGAATTCCATTGCATTCAACATTCCCTTCCATTGCATTCAACATTCCGTTCCATTCCATTCAATTCCAACTTCCATTCCATTCCATTGCATTCCACATTCCCTTCCGTTACATTCCACATTCCCTTCCATTCCATTCCATTCCAAATTCCATTCCATTCCATTCCAATCCACATTCCATTCCATTCCATTCCAAACTCTATTCCATTCCACATTCCATTCAATTCCATTCTACATTCCATTCCACATTCCATTACACATTCACTTCCATTCGGTTCTATGCCACAATCCATTCCATTCCATTCCACATTCCATTCCCCATTCAATTCCATTCAATTGCACATTCCATTTCATTCCATTCCACATTCCATTCCCTGTTCAGTTCTATTCAATTGCACATTGCGTTTCATTCCATTCCATTGAATTCCACGTTCCAGTCATTTCCATTCCACATTCCATTCCCTTCCATTCCACATTCCATTCAATTCAATTCCACATTCCATTCCATTCCATTCCCATTCCATTCCACATTGCATTCCATTCCATTCCCCTTTCAATTTCATACCATTCCAATTCATTCCACATTCCATTCCACATGGCAAAGCATTCCATTCCATTTCATTCCACATTAGATTCTATTCCATTCCACATTCCAATCCCCATTCCACTCTATTCCATTCCTTTGCATATTCCATTCCGCATTCCATTTCATTCCATTTCACATTCAATTTCATTCCATTCCATTCCACATTCCATTCCACATTCCATTTCTTTCCATTTCACATTCCTTTGCATTCCTTTCCACATTCATTGCCGCCTTCAATTCCATTCCATTCCACTTTGCATTGGACATTCCATTCTATTCCATTCCACATTTCTTTCCATTGCATATCTCGTTCCATTCTAATCCATTCCATGTACCTTTCCACTTTCCATTCCAGTTTCCATTTCACATGCCATTTCACTTGGCATTCCATTCCATTCCAATTTCCATTCCACATTCCATTCAGTTCCAATCCACATTCCATTCCATTCCTTTACACACTGCAGTCCACATTGCATTCCACATTCCTGTCCAGATTAGATTCCATTCCATTCCATTTTCCATTCCATTCCATCCCATTCCATTCCACATTCCATTCCAGATTCCATTATTTTCCACTCCATTCCATATTCAATTTCATTCAGTTCCACATTCCATTCCATTCCATTCCACATTCCATTCCATTTCTTTGCATTCACCATTCTATTCCATTCCACTTCCCACTCCATTCAATTGCAAATTCCGTTCAGTTCCCTTCCATTCCATTATATTCCACATTCCATTCCATTCCATTCCGTTAAACGTTCCGTTCCACTTCATTCCATTCAACATTCTATTCCATTGTGCAATGCATTCCATTTCATTCCATTCCACATTCTATTCCATTCCACATTTCACCGCATTCCATTCCACATTCCAGTCAATTCCATTCCATTCCATTCCACATTCCATTCCATTCCATTCCATTCCGCATTCCATTCCACTTCATTCCATTCCATGTTCTATTCCATTCCACATTCCATTCCATTACTTTCTACATTCCATTCCATTCCATACCATTCTCAATTCAATTCCATTTCTTTCCTTTCCACTTTCTATTCCGTTCCACATTCCATTCCACTCCATTTCACATTCCATTCCATTCCATTTCATTCCATTCCATTCCATTCCACATTCCATTCCATTTATTTCCATTCCATTTCCTTCCATTCCACATTCTATTCCCTTCCACATTCCATTCCTTTCCTTTCCACATTCCATTCCACTGCATTGTATTCCATAACAAACCCTGTTCCATTCCATTCCATTCCATTCCATTGCACATTCTATTCCTTTCCATTCCACATTCCATTCCATTCATTTGTTGCATTGTATTCCATTCAATTCCCCATACCATTCCATTCCACATTCCTTTCCACATTCCATTCCACGTTCCATTTCACCTTCCATTCCATTCCATTCCACATACCATTCCAATAGCTTCCACATTCCATTCCACTTTCCATTCCATTCCATTCCGCATTCCATTCCCTTCCATTCCACATTCCATTCTATTCTATTCCACATTCCATTACACTGTTGATTCCATTCCATTTACCATTCCTTTCCACATTCCTTCCCGTTCCATTCCATTACACAGTCCATTCCACATTCCATTGCACATTCTATTCCACATTCTGTTCCATTAAATTCCACATTCCATTCCACATTCCATTCCATTCCTTTCCACATTCCGTTCCACGTTGCATTCCATTCCATTTCACACTACATTCCACATTCCTTTCCATTTAATTTCACATTCCATTTCATCAATTCCACCTTCCATTCCACATTCCATACCATTCCATTCCATTCCACATTCCATTAAATTCCATTCCACATTCCATTCCATTCCATTCCACATTCCTTTCCATTGCAATCCACAGTCCATTCCATTGTATTCCACATTCCTTTCCATTCCATTCCAAATTCCAGTCCATTCCATTCCACATTCCATTCAACATTCCATTCTACGTTCCATTTCAAGGTCTATTCAGTTAAATTCCACGTTCCATTTCCCATTATACTCCATTCTATTCCAGGCTCTATTTCACATAGCATTCCACAATCCTTTCCATTCCTTTCCATTCCATTCCACTCCATATTCCATTCCACATCCCATTGCATTCCATTCCAATTTCCTTTATGCGTTCCATTCCATGATCCATTAAACTTTCCATTCCATTCCTTTCCATGTTCCATTCCATTATATTCGGCATTTCTTTCTACATTCCATTTCACATCCCATACCTCATTCCCTTTGACATACAACTGCATTCCCTTCCATGTTCCATTCCACATTCCTTTGCACATTCCATTCCATTCCATTGCACATTCCATTCCACATTCCATTGCATTCTGCATTCCATTCCACATTCCATTCCATTCCATTCCACATTCCTTTCCACGTTCCATTCCACGTTCCATTTCATTCCATTCCACATTCCATTCCACGTTCCATTTCATATTCCATTACATGTTCCATTTCATATTCCATTTCACATTCCATTTCACATTCCATTCCATTCCATTCCATTCCACATTCCAGTCTACATTCCATTCCACATTCCTTTCCACTCCATTCCACATTACATTCCGCGTTCCTTTCCATACCATTCCACTTTCCATTCCACTTTCCATTCCACATTCCATACCTCTTTCCATTCCATTCTTTTCCACTTTCCATTCCACTTTCCATTTCGTGTTCAATTCCACATTCTATTGCCTTCCATTCCGCATTCCCTTCCACATTCTCTTCCATATTCCTTTGAACATTCCTTTAATTTCCATTCCACATTCCACTCCACATTGCATTCCTTTGCATTCCAAATACCATTCCACATTCTCTTTTACTTTCCATTCCATTCCATTCCACATTCCATTCCTTTCCATTCCACCTTCCATTCCATTCAATTCCACATTCCATTTCATTACATTGCTTTCCACATTCCATGCCATTACATTCCGTATTCCATTCCATTGCATTCCATTCTATTTCACCTTTTGTTCCATTCCATTCTTTTCCACATTCCATTCCACTTTATTCCACATTCCATTCAATTACATTCCACATTACATTCCACATTCCATTCTTTTCCACATTCCATTCCACTTTATTCCACATTCCATTCAATTACATTCCACATTACATTCCACATTCTATTCCACATTCTATTCTATGTTCCATTTTATTGCATTCCACATTCTATTCCATTCCACTCCACATTCCATTCCATTCAATTCCTCATTCCATTCCATTCCATAGCATTACACATTCCATTCCATTCCATTCCACATTCCATTCCATTCCATTCCCTTGTATTCCACATTCCATGCCATTGCATTCCACATTCCATTCCATTCCTTTCCACATTCCATTCCACATTCTATTCCATGTTCCATTCCATTCCATTCCACTTTCCATTCCATTCCATTCCACATTCAATTCCATTCCTTTCCATATTCCATCCCATTGCATTCCACGTTTCATTCCATTCCATTCCACGTTCCATTCGACGTTCCATTCCACAGTCCATTCCACGTTGCATTCCATTCAGTTGCACGTTCCATTCCACCTTCCATTCCATTCCATTCCACGTTCCATTCAACTTTCCATTACACATACCCTTCCACGTACCATTCAACCTTTCATTCTTCATTCCATTGCACATTCCCTTCCACTTTCCATTCCACATTCCATTCCACATTCCATTGTGCGTTCTATTCCATACCATGACAAGTTCCATTCTTCATTACATTCCATTGCATTCCACGTCCCGTTCCACGTTTCATTCCACATTGCATTCGACATTCCATTCTGTTCCATTACATTTTCCATTCCACATTCGATTCCACATTCCATTCCACAATAACTTCCATTCCATTACATTCTATTCCACATTCCATTCAACATTCCATTCCACATTCCGTTCCACATTCCATTCCACATTTCAATAGTCTCCAGTCCACCGTCCATTCCACATTCCTTTCCATTCCACTCCACATCCCATTCCATATTCCATTACAAATTCCATTAAATTCCATTAAACATTCCAATCAATTCCATTCCACATTCCATTCCATTGCATTCCACATTCCTGTCCATTCCATTCCACATACCTTTCCATTCCGTTCCACATTCCATTCGACATTCCTTTCCATTGCATTCCATATTCCATTCCAAATTTTATTCCATTCCATATTACATTCCACGTTCCCTTCCATTCCATTCCTTTACACTTTCCATTCCATTGAATTCCACATTCCATTTCATTTTGTTTCACATTCCACTCCACATTCCATTTCACATTCTGTTCCACATTCTATTTCACTTTCCATTCCATTCCGTTACACCTTCCTGTCCATTCAATTCCATATTCTTTTCCACATTCCATTCCACATTCTATTCCATTCCATTTCACCTTCCATTCCATGCAATTCAAAATTCCATTCCACATTCCATTCCATTCCTTTTCACTTTCTATTCCATTCCTTTCAACCTTCCATTCCACATTACTCTCCATTCCATTCCACATTCCATTCCATTCCATTCCACATTCTATTCCATTCCATTCCACCATCCATTCTGCATTCTATTCCATTCCTCATTCCATTCCACATTCTATTCCATTCCGTTTCATAGTCCATCTATTCCATTCACATTCCATTCCAGTCCAGTCCAGTTTCTGTTTCATTCCTTCACATTTCAGTCCACATTCTATTCAATTCCATTGCATTACACATTCCGTTGCATTCCATTCCACATTCCATTCCATTCCATTCCACACACCATTCCATAATCCATTCCATATTCCATTCCACATTTCATTCCATTCCATTCCACAATCCATTCCATTCCATTCCACATTCCATTCCATATTCCATCCATTCCATTCCATTCCACATTCATTTCGATTGCATTCCACGTTCCAATCCATTCCATTCCATTCCATTCCACATTCCATTCCCTTCCACTCCACATTCCATTCCGTTCCATTCCATTCCATTGTCAGTGCATTCCACATTCCATTCCATGGCATTCCACTTTCCATTCCATTCCATTCCACATTCCATACCATTCCATTCCATTCCATTCCACATTCCATTCTATTCCATTCTACGTTTCATTCCACATTCTGTTCCACATTGCATTCCGTTCCATTCCACATTAAATTCCACATTGCATTCCATTCCATTACACCTTCCATTCCGCATTCCATTCCATTTAATTTCACATTCCATTCCCTTCCATTCTATATTCATTTCCACATTCCATTCCACATTCCTTTCCATATACCTTTCCACTTTCCTTTCCTCATTCCATTCCCTTCCACATTCCATTTCACATTCTATTCCCCATTCCTTTCCATATTCCTTTCCACATTCTATTCCACATTCCGTTCCGCATTGCATTCCACATTCTATTCCATTCCATTCCACGTTGCTTTCCATTCCATTCCACATTCCATTTTACATTCCATTCCACATTGCATTTCACATTCCATTCCATTCCATTCCCCATCCCACTCCATTACATTCTACTTTCCATTCCACTTTCCATTCCATTCCATTCCACATTCCATTCCATTCCATTCCATTCCACATTTTGTTCCACATTCCATTGCACATTTCATTCCATTCTGTTCCACATTCCTTTTCACATTCCATTCCTTTGCCTTACACATTCTTTGCACATTGCATTCCACATTCCATTCCACATTCCGTTAATCATTGCATTCCACATTCCATTCCATTCCTTTCCACATTGCATTGCACTCCATTCTACATTGCATTTCACATTCCATTCCACATTCCATTTCACATTCCATTCCATTCCATTCCCCATTCTATTCCATTGTGTTCCACTTTACATTCCACAGTCCATTCCATTGCATTCCACATTCCATTCCATTCCATTCCACATTCCATTCCATTCCATTCCACATTCCTTTCAACTTTCCATTCTACGTTCCATTCCAAGGTATATTCAGTTAAATTCCACGTTCCATTCCACATTATACTCCATTCTATTCAAGGTTCCATTTCACATTGCATTCCACAATCCTTTCCATTCCATTCCACATTCCATTCCACATTCCATTGCATTCCATACCACATTCCTTTCCACGTTCCATTCCACGATCCATTAAAAGTTCCATTCCATTCCTTTCTACGTTCCATTCCATTATATTCGACATTTCTTTCCACATTCCATTTCACATTCCATACCTCTTTCCCTTTGACATACCACTTCATCAACTTCCACGTTCCATTCCACATTCCTTTGCACATTCCATTCCGTTCCACTGCACATTCCATTCCGTTACATTGCACGTTCCATTGCACCTTCCATTCCATTCCACATTCCATTACACATTCCATTCCATTCCACAATCCATTACATTACATTGCACATTCCTTTCCATTTCATTCCATTCAATTTCATTCCTTTCCACATTCTATTCCATTCCACATTCCATTCCATTCCAGTCCACATTACATTTCATATTCCATTCCATTCCTTTCCACATTCCATTCCACATTCCATTCCATTCCATTCTACTCCACATTCCATTTCGTTCCATTCCACTTTCTATTCCAATCTATTCCACATTCCAATCCAGATTCCATTTCACATTCCATTCCACTTCCCTTTCCATTCCATTCTACTTTCCATTCCATTCAATTCCACATTCCATTCTATGTAATTCCACATTCGATTCCTTTCCATTTCATTCCGAATTCCATTCCACTTTCCTTTCCACGTTCCATTCCATTTCATTCCATATGCCACTCCATTCTGTTCCACATTCCATTCCATTCCATTTCACATTCCATTCCATTCCATTCCATTCCGCATTCCATTCCATTCCATTCCGCATTCCATTCCATTCCAATGTGCATTGAATTCCATTCCATTCAATATTCAAATCCTTTCCATTCCACTCCATTGCATTCCACATTCCATTCCATTCTGCCTTGAATTCCACTCCACTCAGTATTGAAATCCTTTCCATTCCCCTTCATTGCATTCCACATTCCATTCCATTCCATTTCACACTCCACTCCATTGAATGCCATATTCCATTCCTTTCCATTCCATTCCATTCCGCATTCCACTCCATTCTGCATTCCACTCCATTCCATTCCGCATTCCACTCCATTCCATTCCATTCCGTTCCAAATTCCATTCCATTCCTTTCCATTCCACAATCCATTCCATTTCATTCCTCATCCCATTCCATTCATTTTATTTCTATCCTACCTTCCATACCATTCCATTCCATTCCACATTCCATTCCTTTCCGTTCCACATCCCATTCCATTCTTTTCTGCATTCCATTCCATTCCACTCCACATTCCATTCCACGTTACTTTCCACATTCCATTGCACTTTCCATTCCACGTTTCATTCCACATTCCATTCCATTCCATTCCACATTCCATACCATATCATTCCATTTCATTCCACATTCCATTCCATTCAATTCCACTCCAAATTACATTCCATTCCTTTCCATTTCATTCCACATTCCATTCCTTTCCATTCCCCATTCCATTCCACATTCCATTTAACATTCCATTCCATATTTCATTGCACATTCCATTCCATGTTCCATTCCATTCCATTCCACGTTCCATTCCATTCCAATCCATGTTCCATTCCACATTCCATTCCGCGTTGTATTCCAGTTTGCATTCCACATTCCATTCCACTACATTTCATTCCACGTTCCATTCCATCTTCCATTTCATTCCATTGCATTCCAGATTCCATTCAACATTCCATTCCACGTTCCATTCCACTTTCCTTTCCACGTTCCTTTCCACATTCCCTTCCATGTTTCATTCCACGTTCCATTCCACATTCCATTCCATTCCATTGCACATTCCATTCCACATTCCCTTCCACATTCCATTCCACATTCCATTCCATTCCATTCAACATTCCATTCCACATTCCATTCCACATTCCATTCCTCATTGCATTCAACATTCCATTCCATTCCATTCCATTCCAGTATCTATTCCACTTTCCATTCCACATTCCATTCCACATACCATTACGTTCCATTACACATACCATTTCATTCCTTTCCATTCCATTCCACTTTCGATTCCACATTCCATTCCAAATTCCATTGCATTCGTGGTCACATTCCATTCAATTTTTCCATTCCATTCCATTCTACATTCCACTCCATTCCAATCCACATTCCATTCCACATTCCATTCGATTCCATTGCACATCCGTTCCACAGTCCATTCCATTCCATTCCACATTGAATTCCACATTCCATTCCATTCCATTCCACGTTCCATTCCATGACCATCTCCACATTCCATTACACGTTCCATTACATTCCATTTCACTATCCATTTCAGGTTCCATTCTATTCCATTCCATGTTCCATTCCGCATTCCATTCCACATTCCATTCCTCATTTCATTCTATAGTTCATTCCACATTCCATTCCATTCCACTTTCCACACTTACATACCATTCCACATTCCGTTCCTTTCCATTTCACATCCCATTCCATTCCAATCCACATTCCATTCCATTCCATTCCATTCCATTCCATTCCATTCCATTCCATTCCATTTCACATTCCATTGCATTCCATTCCACCTTCCATTCCATATATCATTCCATTCCATTCCACATTCCATTCCATTTCATTTCACAATGCATTCCACATTCCATTCCATTCCATTTCACATTCCATTCCATTCCACCTTCCTTTCCATTCCATTCCACTTTGCTTTCCATTCCTCTCCACGTTCCATTCCACGTTCCTTTAGACTTTTCTTTCCACGTTGCATTTCACGTTCCATTCCAAGTTCCATTGCATTCCATTCCACATTTCATTCCACATCGCATTCCGTTCCTTTCCACCTTCCATTCCACCATCCTTTCCACCTTCCATTCCAGATTCATTCCATTGCATTCCAGATTCCATTCTACATTCCATTCCACATTCCGTTCTACATTCCATTCCAATTTCCACTCCATTCCATTCCATTCCACCTTCCATAGTGTTCCATTTCACATCCCATTCCATTCCATTAAACATTCCATTCCATTCCTTTCCATTACATTTCCCATTCCATTTCATTTCAGCGTCCTTTCCATTCCATTTCAAATTACTTTCCATTCCTCCCCACGTTCCATTCCATGTTCCATTCAACTTTTCTTTCCACGTTGCATTTCACGTTCCATTCCAATTTCCATTCCATTCCATTGAACATTCCATTCCAGATTCCATTCTACATTCCATTCCACATTCCATTCCATTCCATTCCAATTTCCACTCCATTCCATTCCATTCCACCTTCCATAGTGTTCCATTTCACATCCCATTATATTCCATTCCACATTCAATTCCACATTCCATTCCATTGCATTCCACATTCCATTCCATTCTTTTCCACATTCCATTACATACATTTTCACATTTGATTCCATTTTACTTTCCATTCCATTCCTTTTCACATTCCATTCCTTTCCATTCCACATTCCTTTCCACATTCCATTCCATTCCATTCCACATTCCATTCCACTTTCCATTCCACTACATTCCACATTCCATTCCAAATTGCGTACCATTCATTTCCACATTCCATTCCATTACATTCCAGGTTCCATTCCACTCCATTCCACCTTCCATTCCATTCCATTCCACATTGCATTCCATTGCATTCCACGTTCCATTCCACGTTCCACTCCAGTTTTCACTCAACATTCCATTCCATTCCATTCCACGTTCCATTTCACATTCCATTCCGTTCCACATTCCATTCCATTCCATTGCTTTTCACATTTCACTCCATTAAATTCCATTTCACTTTCCACTCCATTCCATTCCATTTCACCTTCCATTCCACATTCCATTCCATTCCATTCCACGTTCCATTCCAATCCACTCCATTGCATTCATTCCTTTCCACAGTCCATTCCATTCCATTCCATGGCACATTCAATTCCATGACATTTCAATTTCCATTTCACTCCATTCCATTCCATTCCACATTCTTTTGCATTGCATTTTACATTCCCTTACTTTCCCTTCCACTTTCCATTCCAGTCCATTCCACGTTCCTTTCCACATTCAATTCCACATTCCATACCATATTCCATTCCATTCAATTCCACAATCCATTCCAAATTCCATTTCATTGCGTTCCACATTCCATTCTACATTCCATTCCATTCCACATTCTACTCCATTCCATTTTCCACTCATTTCGTTTCCATTCCACATTCCACTCCATTCCGTTCCACATTCGGTTCCACATTCTATGCCACATTGCAATTCATTCCATTCCACACTGCATTCGACATGGCAATAAACATTCCATTTTACATTGCACTACATTCCTTTCCATTCCACACTACATTGCAATCTACTCCAAATTCCTTTCCATCCCATTACAAATTCCAATCCACTTTAATTTCCACATTCCAATCCACATTTCATTCCACGTTCCATTCCTTTCCATTCCACATTCCTTTCCACATTCCATTCCATTCCTTTCCACATTCCAGTCCACTTTCCATTCCACTACATTCCACGTTCCATTCAAAATTCCATACCATTCATTTCCACATTCCTTTCCATTGTAGTCCACATTCCATTCCACACCATTCCACCTTCCATTCTATTCCATTCCACATTGCATTCCATTGCATTCCATGTTACATTCCACTTTCCACTCAACTTTCCATTCCATTCCATTCCAGGTTCCATTTCACTTTCCATTCCACATTCCATTCCATTCCAGTCCACTTTCCATTCCATTCCATTTCACATTCCATTCCATTCCATTAAATTGCAGTCCAGAATCCATTCCATTAGAATCCACATTCCATTCCATTCCATTCCACTTTGCATTCCACATTCCATTCCACATTCCATTCTGCATTCCATTCCACATTCCATTCCATTCCATTCCACTTTCCACTCCATTCCACTCCATTCCACCTGCCATTCCTTTCCATTTCACATCCCATTAGATTCCAATCCACTTTCCACTCCATTCCAATCCATTCCATTTCACATTCCACTCCATTCCACTTTACATTCCATATATCATTCCATTCCATTCCAAATTCCATTTCTTTCAATTCCACATTCCAATCGATTCCATTACATTGAATTAAACATTCCATTCCACGGTCCATTCCACGTTACATTCCACGTTCCTTTTCACTCTCCATTTCACTTTAGATTTCACGATCCATTCCACGTTCCATTCCATTCCATTCCACTTTCCATTCCACATTCCTTTCCATTGCATTCCACATTCCATTCCATTCCATTCCACATTCCATTCCAGATTCCATTCCATTGCATTCCACATTAGATTCCATTCTTTTCCACATTCTATTCTACACATTTTCACATTCCATTCCATTCCACATTCCATTCCATTCCTTTTCGCATTCCATTCCTTTCCATTCCACATTCCATTCCATTCCATTCCATTCCACATTTCATTCCACTTTCTGTTCCGTTACATTGCAGATTCCATTCCAAATTCCATACCATTCATTTCCACATTCCATTCCATTACATTCCGCCTTCCAATCCACTCCATTCCACCTTCCATTAGATTCCATTCCACATTGCATTCCATTGCATTCCACTTTCCATTCCACTTTCCACTCAACGTTCCATTCCATTCCATTCCACTTTGCATTTCATGTTCCATTTAACATTCCATTCCATTCCATTCCGCATTCCATTCCTTTCCATTCCATTTCACATTTCCCTCCGTTAAATTCCATTTCACATTCCACTCCATTCCATTCCATTTCCCCTTCCATTATACATTGCATTCCATTCCATTCCACATTCCATTCCAATCCATTCCATTCCATTACATACTTTCCACAGTCCATTCCATTCCATTCCATTCCACATCCCATTGCATTCCATTCAATTGCACATTTAATTCCATTGCACATTTAATTCCATTCCATTTCATATTCCATTCCCTTGCATTCCATATTCCATTGCTTTCCGTTACACATTCCATTCCACGTTCCACTCATTTCCATTCCACATTCCATTCCACATTCCATTCCTTTCCATTTCATTCCATTCCACATTCCATTCCATTCCTTCCCATTCCACGTTCCTTTCCACTGCATTCCACTTTCCCTTGCCTTACATTCTACATTTCTTTCCATTGCTTTGCACTTTCCATTTCATTCCATTCTTCTTTCCATTACATTCCATTCCACATTCCATTCCACATTCCATTCCACTCAATTCCATTCCATACCGCAATCCATTCCATTCCATTCCACATTCCATTCCATTCCATTCCACTTTCCTTTCCATTCCATTCCACAAAACTTTCCATTCCGTTCCAAAATTGCATTGAATTCCATACCACATTCCATTGTATTTCACGTTCCATTCCATTCCATTCCATTCCATTCAGGTTCACTTTCTATTTGACAACACTCCACATTCCATTCCATTCCATTCCATATTCCGTTCCACAATGCATTCCACTTTGCATTCTACATTCCATTCCACAATCCTTTCCATTCCATTCCACATTCCACTCCATTCCATTCCATTCCACATTCCATTCCATTCCATTCCACATTCAATTCCACATTCCACTCCATTCCATTCCACGTTCCATTCCATTCCTTTCCACATTCCATTCCACTCCATTCCATGTTCCATTCCACTTTCCATTCCATTCTATACTACATTCCACTCCATTGCATTCCACATTCCATTACATTCTATTCCACTTTCCATTACATTCCATTCCACGTTCCATTTCATTGGATTCCATATTCCGTTTCCGTTTCCATTCCATTCCATTCCACATTCCATTCCATCTTCCATTCCACGTCGCATTCCACCATCCATTCCACGTTCCATTCCTGTTTAATTCCAATGCATTCCACATTCCATTAGATTCCATTCCATTTTCCATTACATTCCATTCCATGTACCATTCCATTCCATTCCATGTTCCGTTTCCCTTTCCATTCCATTGCATTCCACATTCCATTCCATCTTCCATTCCACGTTGCATTCCACCATCCATTCCACGTTCCATTCCACCATCCATTCCATGATCCATTCCAGTTTAATTCCAATGCATTCCACATTCCATTCCACATTCCATTCCACATTCCATTCCATTCCATTCCAATTTCCACTCCATTCCATTCGATTCCGCCTTCCATAGTATTCCATTTCACTTCTCATTCCATTCCATTCCACTTTCCATTCCATTGTAATCCATCCTATTCCACATTCCACTCCATTAAATTCCGCATTCCATTCCACAATCCATTCCATATACCAGTCCACATTCCATTCCAATCCATTCCACCATCCGCATCATTCCATTCCAGTCCACATTCCATTGCATTCCATTTCACTTTCCTTTCCATTCCAATGCACATTTCATTCTGCATTCCATTCCATTCCATTCCACATTCCATTCCATTCCATTCCATTCCACATTCCACTCCATTATATTCGGCATTCCGTTCCGTATTCCATCACATATTCCAGTCCACATTGCATTCCACTCCATTCCACCATCCGCTTTATTCCATTCCATTCCACATTCCATGCCATTCCATGCCATTCCAGTTTCCATTTCACATTACTTTCCATTCAATTCCACCTTCTATTCCATTCCATTCCAAGTTCCTTTGAATTCCAGTTTACATTCCCTTCCATTCCATTTCACGTTCCATTCCATTCCATTAATTTCTCGTCCAGAATCCATTCCATTGGAATCCACATTGCATTCCATTCTATTCCATCTTGCATTCCACATTCCATTTCACTTTCCAGTCTACATTCCATTCCACATTACATTCCATTCCATTCCAATTTCCACTCCATTCCATTCCATTCCACCTTCCATTCCATTCCATTTCACATCCAATTCCATTCCAAGCCACATTCCATTCCATTCCATTTCATTCCATTTCACATTCCATTCCATTCCACTTTACATTTCATATCATTCCTTTCCATTTCACATTCCTTTCCCTTCCATTTCACAATGCATTCCACATTCCATTCCATACCTTTTCACATTCCATTCCATTTCACGTTCTATTGCAATCCTTTTCACATTCCATTCCATTCCACTCCACATTCCATTCCACCTACCATTCCATTCCAGTCCACATTCTATTCCTTTCCAATGCAGTCCACATTCCTTTCCAATCAATTCCATGAACCATTCTGCATTGCCTTCCATTCCATTTAATTGAATTCCATTCCTTTCCATACCATTCCATAGCATTCCAATCCATTGCATTCCACATTCCATTCCATTACATTTCATTCCACATTCATTCTATTCCGTTCCATTCCATTACATATTCGATTCCATTTCATTCCATTCCACAATCCATTCCATTTCCTTCCACTTTCCATTCCATTCCATACCACATTCCATTCCACATTCCATTCTATTCCATTCCGCATTCCATTCTACATTCCAGTCCATTCCATTTCACATTCCGTTCAATTCCACTCTACATTCCATTTCACTTTCGACTCTACATTCCATTCCATTCGATTCCACATTCCATAAAATTCCATTCCGCCTTCCATTCCATTCCACATTCCGTTCCATTCCATTCCTTTCCATTCCAGTCCAAATTCCATTCTATTTCATTGCTCTTTCCATTCTATTCCATTTCACATTCCATTCCATTCCATTCCTTTCCATTCCACGTTCAGTTCAATTCCATTCCATTCCACATTCCATTCCATTTCATTCCACATTCCGTTGCATATCATTCCACATTTCATTCCATTCATTTCCATTCCATTGCATTCCACATTCCATTCCATTGCATTCCATTCCGCAATCCATTCTATTCCATTACACATTCCATTCCATTCTATTCCATTACTCTTTCCATTCCACATTACTTTCCATTCCATTCCACATTCCATTGCATTCCATTTCACTTTCTATTACATTCTATTCCATTCCATTCCACATTCGGTTGCATTCAATTCCATATTTCATTCCATTCCGTTCCACGTTCCATTCCACTCCTTTAAACGTTCTGTTCCACATTCCATGCCAAACTCCATTCCACTTTGCATTCCATTACATTCCACATTCCATTCCAGTCCCTTCCACATTACATTCCACATTCCATTACATTCAATTCCACATCCCTCTCCATTCCATTGCACATTGCAATACACATTCCACTTCATTCCATTCCACATTCCGTTCCATTTTGCATTCCACATTCTATTCCTCATACCATTTCATGACATTCCACATTCCACTCCATTCCGTTCCATTCCATATTCCATTCCACATTCCATTCCACATTCAATTCCACGCTCCGTTCCTTTCCATTCCATGTTCCATTCCACATTCCATTTCTTTTTACGTTCCACCTTCCATTACATTTTCCATTCCACATTCCTTTCCACGTTCCATTCCATTTTCCATTCCATTCCATTCCACATTAGATTCCACATTCCTTCCCATTCCATTCCTCATTCATTCCACATTCCATTCCATTCCATTCCACATTCCATTCCACTTTCCAATACACGTTCCATTCCATTCCATTCCACATTGCATTCCATTCTACATTCCATTCCATTCCATTCCATTCCACATTCCATTCCATTCCGTTTCACATTCAATTCCATTCCATTCCACTTTCCATTGCACTCCATTCCACATTCTATTCCATTCATTTCTATTGCATTAAATTCCAAATCCCATTCCATTCCATTCCATTCCATAATCCATTCTATTTCATTCCACATTTCACTCCATTCCATTCCACTTTACATTCCACATTCCTTTCCATTCCAGAACACATTCCATTCCATTCCATTCCAAAGTAGAGTGAATTCCTGTCCAAATTCCATTCCATTACATTTCACGTTCAATTCCATTCCATTCCAGTCCACATTCCAATCTATTATAATCCAAATTCCTTTCCATTCCATTCCACATTCCATTCCACGTTCCATTCCACATTCCATTTTACAATGCATTCCACATTCAATTCCATTCCATTCCACGTTCTATTCCACGTTCCATTATACAATGCATTTCACATTCCATTCCTTTCCATTCCACATTCCACTCCACTCCATTCCATTCCACTTTCCCTTCATTTCCATTCCACTTCCCATTCCGTTTCATTCCAAATTCCACTACACGTTCCATTCCAAATTCCTTTCCATTCCATTCCACATTGCATTCCATTCCATTACAATTTCCATTCCACATTCCGTTCCATTCCATTCCACATTGCATTATATTCCATTACACATTCCATTCCACATTCCGTTCCATTCCATTTCACATTCACTTCCATTCAATTCCACATTCCTTTCCACATTCCTTTCCTTTCCATTCCACATTCCATTCCACATTCTATTCCTTTCCATTCCGCATTCCATTCCATTCCATTCCATTCCACATTCCATTCCACATTTCATTCCACAGTTCATTCCACTGTAATCCACATTCCATTCCACTGCATTTGAAATTCCATTCCTTTCCACTCCCCATTCCTTTCCACATTTCATTTCATTCCATACCACATTCCATTCCCTTGCATTCCTCATTCCATTCCACTTTCCATTGCATTCTATTCAACATTGCATTCCACTCCATTCCACTTTCCATTCCACTTTCCTTTCATTCCATTCCACATTCCTTTCCTTTCCATTCCAAAATTGAATTGAATTCCATTCCACATTTCATTGCATTTCACGTTTCATTCCATTCCATTCCTTTCCAGTTCACTTTCTATTCCACTACATTCCACATTCCATTTCATTCCATTCCACATTCCATTCCGCATTGCATTCCACATTCCATTCTACATTCCATTCCACATTCCATTAAATTCCTTTCCACATTCCGCTCCATTCCATTCCATTCCACATTCCATTCCATTCCATTCCACCTTCCATTCCACATTCCAATCCATTCCATTTCTCATTCCATTCCATTCCATTCATTTCCACATTCCATTCAATTCCATTCCATTTTCCATTCCACTTTCTTTTCCATTCCGTACTACATTCCATTCCATTCCTTTCCACATTCCATTAGATTCCATTCAACTTTCCATTCCATTCCATTCCACGTTTCGTTCCATTCCATTCCATGTTCCATTTAACATTCCATTCCATTCCACGTTTCGTTCCATTCCATTCCATGTTCCATTTAACATTCCATTCCATTCCACTCCACTTTCCATTCCATTCCATGTTCCATTTAACATTCCATTCCATTCCACTCCACTTTCCATTCCATCTTCCATTCCACGTTCCATTCTACCATCTATTCCACGTTCCATTCCAGTTTCATTCCATTGCTTTCCATTGCACATTACATTCCACATTCCATTCCACATTCCATTCCAGATTCCTTTATACATTCCATTCCACATTCCATTCCACATTCCATTCCAGATTCCTTTCTACATTCCATTCCACATTCCATTCCATTCCAATTTCCACTCCGTTCCGTTCCATTGCACCTTCGATATTATTCCATTTCACTTCCCTTTACATTACATTCCACATTCCATTCCATTGCATTCCATCCCATTCCACATTCCACTCCATTACATTCCACATTCCATTCCACATTTCATTCCACATTCCTTTTCATTCCATTCCACATTCCATTCCGTTCCATTCCACTTCCCATTCTGCATTCCATTCCATTCCATTGCATTCTATTCCATATTCCATTGCACATTCCATTCCATTTCATTCCATTCCATATTCCATTCCATTTCATTCCACATTCCATTCCACACTCCCTTCCATTTCATTCCATATTCCATTCCACATTCGATTCCTTTCCATTCCACATTCCATACCACTTCCCATTCCACAATACTTTCCGAATTCCGTTTCATTCCACGATCCATTCCACTTTCCATTCCGCATTCCATTACATTCCACGTTCCTTTCCACATTGCATTCCACGTTGTATTCCACATTCCATTCCAGTCGATTTCATATTCCATTCCACATTCCAGTCCATTCCATTCCACATTTCATTCAACCTCATTCCACATTCCATTCCGCATTCCATTCCATTCCACAATACATTCCATTCCATGTTCCATTACACATTCCATTCCACTTTCCATTGCATTACAAGTTCCATTCCACCATCCATTCCACGTTCCATTTCACATTCCATTCCATTCCATTTAACGTTGAATTCAAGATTCCATTCCATTCCATTCCACATTCCATTTCATTACTTTCCACATTTCATTCCACATTCCATTCCATTTCTTTCCACATTCCATTCCACATTCCATTGCATTCCATTGCACATTCCATACCACATTCCATTCCACAATCCGTGGCACTTTCCATTCCATTCCACGATCCATTCCACTTTCCATTCCGCAGTTCATTCCATTCTACGTTCTCTTCCACATTCCATTCTACATTCCATTCTACATTCCACTCCATGCGATTCCACGTTCCATTCCACATTGCTATCCGTTCCATTCCACATTACTTTTGATCCCCTTCCAAATTCCGTTCCACCTTCCATTCCATTCCATTTCACTGTCCATTCCAAATTACATTCCACAATCCATTCCACATTCTATTCCATTCCAAGTTACATTCCACAATCCATTCCACATTCCACTCCATTCCACGTTTCTTTCCACTTTGCATTGCACATACCATTCCATATTCCATTCCATTCCATTCCATTCCACTTTCATTCCATTGCATGTTCCATTAAACATTCTATGCCATATTTCATTCCACGTTCCATTTCACATTCCCATCCATTCCATTCCACGTTGAATTCCACATGCCATTCCATTCCATTCCACAATCCATTCCTTTTGATTCCACATTCCATTAGGAATTCCATTCCTTTCCATTTAGCTTTCAATTCCACATTCCTTTCCATTCCCCATTCCATTCCACATTCCATTCCATTCCATTCCGCATTTCTTTCCACATTCCTTTCCTTTCCTTTCCACATTCTATTATTCATTCCATTCCATTCCATTCCACTTTCCATTCCACTTTCCTTTCCTTTCCATTCCGCATACCATTCGAAATTCTATTCCATTCCATTGCCCATTCCATTCCACATTCCATTCCAATCCAGTCCACATTCCATTCCATTGCATTCTGCATTCCATTCCACATTCCATTCCATTTCATTCTGCACTCCATTATTCATTCCATTCCATTCAATTACACATTGCATTCCACTGCATTCCACATTGATTTCCACTCCATTCCACTTTCCATTGCACATTCCATTCCATTCCATTCCATTTCACATTCCATTCCATTGCATTCCACATCCAATTCTACATTCCATTACATTCCATTCCACTTTCCATTTCACATTCGATTACATTCTATTTCACATTCCATTCCAGTTTTTTCCCTTCCAGATTCCATTCCATTCCATTCCTCATTCAATTCCATTCCATTCCATATAGCATTGCATTCAATTCCATTACTTATTCCTTTCCACATTCCATTCCTTTCCACGTTCCATTCCACATTCCATTCCACATACCATTCCACGTTCCATTAAACAATCCATTCCGCATTCCATTCCACATTCCTTTCCACATTCCAATCCATTCCATTCTACATTTCGTTCCACATTCCATTCCATTCCATTCCATTCCACATTGAATTACGGTCCATTGCATATTCCATTCTATTGAATTCCACATTCAATTCCATTCCATGTTCCATTCGTGTTTCCATTCCACGTTCCTTTCCACATTCCATTCCATTTCATTCCACTTTCCATTTCACATACCTTCTGACTTTCCAACCCATTACACGTTCCATTCCACGTTGCATTCCACGTTAAATTCCACATTCCTTTCCATTCCAATCCACGTTCTATTCCACACTCCATTCCATTCAATTCCGCATTCCATTTCATTCCATTCTGTTTCATTACTCCTTCCATTACATTCCATTCCACATTCCACTCCATTCAATTCCATTCCATTCCACATTCCATTCCTTTTCATTCCACATTGCATTGCATTCCATTCCAAATCCCATTCGTTTCCTGTCCACATTCCATTCTACATTCCATTCCACATAGCATTCCACGTTCCATTCCACATTCCATTTCACATTCCATTCCACATTCCATTCCATTCCATTCCATTCCACATTCCATTCCATTCCACTCCATTCCATTCCAATTTCCATTCAACTTTCCATTCCATTCCACTAAAGTCCATTCCACATTGCATTCCATTCCAGTCTATTCCATTCCATATTCAGTTCCACTTTCCATTCCTTTCCTTTCCAGATTCCATTCCACATTATATTCCTTTTCATTGCACTTTCCATTCAATTCCATTCCACGTTCCATTCCATTCCATTCCACATTCTATTCCTTTCCATTCCATTCCACGTTCCATTCCATTCCATTCCACATTCCATTCGATATTTCATTCCATGTTCCATTCTACATACCATTCCATTCCATTTTCATACCATTCCACATTCCATTCAATTCCATTCCACGTTCAGTTCCACATTCCTTCCCACATCCCATTCAATTACATTACTCATTCCATTCCACAATCCATTCCACCTTCCATACCACATTCCCTTCCATTCCATTCCACATTCCAAAACACATTCCATGCCATTCCAGTAGACAATCCACTCCATTCCATTCCAATTTCCATTCCACATTCCATTGAATCCTGTTACCAATTCCATTCCATTCCATTCCACATTCCATACCACATTGCATTCCATTCCTTTACCCAATCCATTTCACATTCCATTCCAGTCAATTTCAAATTGCATTTCATGCCATTCCACATTCCATTCCATTCCATTCCACATTGCATTCTATTCCACATTGCATTCCATTCCAGTCCACGGCATTCCACTTTCCATTACAGATTCCATTCCATTCCATTCCACATTCCATTCCCTTCCATTCCATTCCACCTTCCATTACATTCCATTCCACATTCCATTTCACATTCCATTCCATTCCACATTCAATTAATTTCCATTCCACATTCCATTGCATTCCATTCCTTATTCCATTCCATTCCAACCCACACTGCATTCTCTTACATTCCAAATTCCATTCCATTCCATTCCACATTCCATTCCATTCCTTTCCATTCTTTTCCACTTTTAATTGCATTCCATTTCACATTCCATTCAATTCCATTCCACATTCCATTCCATTCCATTCCACATTCAATTCCATTGAATTCCATATTCCATTCCATTCCATTCCTTTCCATTCCTTTCCAATTTTCATTGCATTCCATTTCACATTCCATTCCATTCCATTTCACATTCCATTCCGTTCCATTCCACATTCCATTCCATTCCATTCCACATTCAATTTCCTTGAATTCCAAGTTCAATTCCATTACTTTCCACATTCCATTCCATTGCATTCCACGTTCCTTTCCATTCCATTCCAACTTGCATTCCCTTCCATTTCCTATTCCATTCCATTCCATTCCATGTTGCATTCCATTCCATTCCACGTTCCATTTCACATTCCATTCCATTAAATTCCACATTCAATTCCATTCCATTCCATTCCACTCTTGTCCACATTGCATTCCATTCCACTCCACATTGCATTCCATTCCATTTCTTTCCACATTCCTTTCAACTTTCCATTCCATTCCATTCCACATTCCATTGCTTTCCATTCCACGTTCCATTCCTCTTACCACTCAACATTCCATTCCATTCCATTCCACATTCCTTTCTGCATTACTTTACATTCCATTCCACTTTCCATTCCATTCCATCACATTCAACATTCCTTTCCATTCCACGTTCCATTCCACTTACCATTCCACATTCGTTTCCATTCCTTTCCACATTCCATTCCATTGCATTCCATTCTGCATTCCATTCCATTCCACTTTCCATTCCAAATATCATTCCACATTCCGTTCTACATTCCATTCCACATTCCATTCCCTTCCATTCCACATTACATTACATTCCACTTTGCTTTCCACATTCCATTCCACCTTGCATTCCATTCCATTCCACATTCCATTCCCTTCCATTCCACTTTCCGTTCCACTTTCCATTCCACGTTCCATTACTCGTCCCATTCCACGTTCCTCTCCACGTTCCATTCCACGTTCCATTCCACCTTCCATTAAATGTTCCATTATATTCCATTGCACGTTCCAATCCACATTTCATTCCATTCCACCTCCCATTTCACACTCCATTGCACTCCAAGTTCCATTCCACCTTCCATTCTATGTTATATTCCATGTTCCAATCCAGTAAATTCCATGATCCCTTCCACATTTCTTTGCATTCCATTCCACATTCCATTCCATTACACTCCACATTCAATTCCAATCCATTCCACATTCAAATTCATTCAACACTCAATTCCACTCCAATTTTCTTTCCATTACATTCCCATCCATTCCACTTCCCATTCCTTGCCATTCCACATTGCATTACATTCCATTTCACATTCCATTCCATTCCATTTCATTCAACATTTCATCCGATTCCATTCCTTCCATAGCATTCCATTCCACGTTCCATTGCATTGCATTCCACATTCCATTCCATTTCATTCTATTCCATTCCAGATTCCCTTCCATTCCATTCCACATTCCATTGCATTCCATTCCACATTCCTTTTCCTTCCATTCCACGTTCTGTTCCACATTTCATTCTATTCTATTACACGTTCCATTAAACATTCCATTCGACAATCCATTCTATTCCATTCCATTCCATTCAACATTCCATTCCATTCCACATTGCATTCTATTCCACATTCCCTTCCATTCCAGTCCACGGCATTCCATTTTCAATTACAGATTCTGTTCCATTCCATTCCACTTTCCATTCCTTTCCATTCCATTCCACCTTCCATTACATTCCATTCCACCTTCCATTCCACATTCCATTCCATTCCACATTCAATTAAATTCCATTCCACATTCCATTGCATTCCATTCCATATTCCATTCCATTCCATCCCACACTGCATTCTCTTACATTCCAAATTCCATTCCGTTCCATTTCACATTCCATTCCATTCCTTTCCATCCCTTTCCACTTTTCATTCCATTCCATTTCACATTCCATTCCGTTCCATTCCACATTCGATTCCACTCCATTCCACATTAAATTCCATTGAATTCCAATTTCAGTTCCGTTACATTCCACATTCCATTTCATTGCATTCCACGTTCCGTTCCATTCCATTCCAAGTTGCATTCCCTTCAATTCCCCGTTCCATTCCATTCCATTCCATGTTCCATTCCATTCCATTCCACGTTCCATTCCATTCCATTCCACATTCCATTCAACTTTCCATTCCATTTTTTTCCACATTCCATTCTGTATTCCTTTCCTTTCCATTCCACTTTCCATTACACATTCCATTCCATCACCTTCAACATTCCATTCCATTCCACGTTCAATTCCACTTACCATTCCAAATTCCATTCCATTCCATTCCACATTCCATTACATTGCATTCCATTCCGCATTCCATTCCATTCCACATTCCATTCCACATTTCATTCCACATTCCATTCAATTCCATTCCACATTCTATTGCATTCCATATTGCATTCCACATTCCTTTCCAGAGTCCATTCCACATTCCTTTCTACATTCCATTCCACATTACATTCCACTTTGCTTTCCACATTCATTTCCACATTGCATTCCTATCCATTCCACATTCCATTCCACATTTCATTCCACATTGCCTTCAATTCCATTCCATAGTCCATTCCATTCCACATTCCATTCCACATTCCATTCCTCATTTCCTTCCATTCCATTCCACATTCCTTTCCACATACCATTCCTCCTTCCATTCCATTCCTTTCCATTCCGTTCCACAGTCCATTCCATTCCTTTCCACGTTCCATTCCTCATTACATTCCACCTTCCAGTCCATTCAATTTCATTCCATTACATTCCATTCCACTTTGCATTCAATTCCATGACGTTCCATTCTTCTTTACCTTCCATTCCATTTCACTTTCCATACAGTTCCATTCCACATTACGTTCCACATTCCGTTCCACATTACATTCCATGTTCCATTCCACATTCCATTCCACATTCCATTCCATTCCATTCCACCTTCCATTCCATTGCATTCCACATTCCATTCCATTCCATTCCACATTCCATTCAGTTCCATTCCATTACAAATTCCATTCGGTTCCATTCCATTCAACATTCCATTCCATTCCTTTGCAGATTCCATTCCTTTCCATTCTACATTATATTCCATTCCACATTCAATTCCATTCCCTATTCCATTCCACATTCCTTTGGATTCCATTCAATTCCACTTTCCCTTCCATTCCATTCCATTCCACATTCCATTCCACATTCCATTCCAAATTTCATTGCATTCCTTTCCACATTCCATTCCATTCCAATCCACATTCCATTCCATTCCATTTCACATACCATTCCATTCCATTTTATTCCCATCCATTCCACATTTCATTTCATTCCATTCCACATTCCATTCAACGTTCCGTTCCACGTTCCATACCACATTGCATGTCATGCCACTCCACATTCCATTCCATTGCATTCCATTGCATTCCACTTTCCATTACAGATTTCATTCCATTCCATTCCACATTTTATTCCCTTCCATTCTATTCCACCTTCCATTCCAATCCATTCTGCATTCCATTTCACATTCCATTCCATTCCACATTCAATTCCATTACATTCCACATTCCTTTGCATTCCATTCCACATTCCATTCCATTCCATCCCACACTGCATTCTATTCCATTCCAAATTCCGTTCCATTCCATTCCACATTCCCTTCCATTCCATTCCACTTTCCTTTCCCTTCCATTTCACATTCCATTCCATTCATACTACATTGCATTCCACATTCCATTCCATTCCATTCCACATTCCATTCCCTTCCTTTCCACATTCCATTCCACATTCCACTCCGTTCCATTCCATTCCGAATTCCATTCCATTCCATTCCACATTCCATTCCACGTTCCGTTTCACGTTCCATTCCACGTTCCATTCCACATTCCATTCCACGTTCCTTTCCACGTTTCATTCAACTTTCTTTAACACATTCCATTCCTCAGTCCTTTCCACATTCAATTCCACATTCTATTCCATTCCATTCCACATTCCATTCCCTGCCATACCACATTCCATTCCCTTCGATACCACATTCCATTCCATTCCACATTCCAGTCCTCATTCCATTCCATTCCATTCCAGATTCCATTCCCTTCCATTCCACTTTCCATTCCACGTTCCATTACTCTTTCTATTCCACGTTCCACTCCTCGTTGCATTCCATGTTCCATTCCACGTTCCCTTAAGCGTTCCATTACATTCCCTTCCACATTCCATTCCACAATCCATTCCTTTCCATTCCACTTCCCATTCCACACCACATTCCACTCCACCTTCCATTCCGCTTTCCATTCCACGTTACATACCACATTCCAATCCATTACATTCCATGATCCCTTCCTCATTACGTTCCATTCCATTCCACATTCCATTCCATTACACTCCACGTTCCATTCCTATCCATTCCACATTCAAATCCATTCATCACTCTATTCCACTCCACATTTCTTTCCATTTCATTCCAATCCATTCCACATCCCATTCCATGATATTCCACACTGCATTGCAATCCATTTCACATTCCATTCCATTCCATTTCATTCAACATTTCATCCCATTCCATTCCATATTCCATTACACCTTCCATACCGTTCCATTCCACATTCCATTGCATTGCATTGCACATTCCATTCCATTTCATTCTATTCCATTCCAGATTCCATGCCATTCCATTCTGTTCCACATTGCATTCCATTCCATTCCATTCCACATTCCTTTCCCTTCCATTCCACGTTCTGTTCTACAATTCATTCCATTCTATTGCACGTTCCATTACACATTCCTTTCCACATTCCTTTCTATTCCATTCCATTCCATTCAACATTCCCTTCCATTGCAATCCATAACGCATTCCTCTTTCCATTCCATTTCATTTCACGTTCCGTTCCATTCCACGTTCCATTCACTTTTCATTCCATGTTTCATTCCACGTTCCATTCCATTCCATTCCACGTTCTATTCCTCATTCCTTTCCACATTCCAATTCATTCCATTCCACATTCCAATCCATTCCTTTCCACATTCCCTTCCATCCCATTCCACATTCCATTCCACATTCCATTCCACACCATTTCGAGTACTATTTCATTCGACTTTACATTCCACTCCATTCCACCTTCCATTGCATTCCATCCCATGTTACATTCCATTATATTCCACGTTCAATTATATTCCAGTTTCCAATCCATTCCCCATTCCACTCCATTCGATTCCAAGTTCTATTCCACGTTCCACTCCACCTTCCATTGCAAGTTGCATTCTGTGATCTATTTCATTCCATTACACGTGCCATTCCTCATTCCATTCCACATTCCATTCCACATTCCATTCCATTCCATTCCACATTCCAATCCATTCCATTCTTTTCCATTCCACGTCCTATTCCATAATTCATTCCACATTCCATTCCATTCCATTCCATTCCACTTTCTATTGCACATTCCATTTCACTTTCCATTGCATTCCATTCCACATTCCATTCCATTGTATTCCATTCCACGTTCCTTTGCACATTCCATTTCACATTCCTTTCCATTCCGTTCCACATTCCATTCCATTCCAATAAACTTTCCATTCCATTCCAATCCACCTTCCGTTCCATTCCATTAAACACTCCATTCCAGTCCTTTGCATTCCACATTCCATTCTATTCCACTCCATTTCACATTCCATTCCATTTCTTTCCGCTCCTTTCCACATTCCTTTGGATTCCGTTCCATTCCATTCCACGTCCCATTCCACAATCCATTCCACATTCCAATCCATTCCATTCCATTCCACGTTCCATTCCACATTTCATTTCACCTTCCATTCCATTCCATTCCACATTCCATTCCATTCCAATAAATTTCCATTCCATTCCTTTCCATTGCATTCCACGTTCAATTCCATTCCACATTGCATTCCATTCCCTTCCACATTCCATTCCATTCCATTCCACATTCCGTTCCAAATTTCATTCCACTCCATTCCACATTCTATTCCATTCCAGAATCCATTCCACGCTCCTTTCCACTCCATTCCACGTTCCGTTAAACTCCACATTCAATTCCATTCCTTTCCACATTCCATTGCACTTTCCATTCCATTCCATTTCACACAGAATATAGAATGGAATTTGGAATGGAATCTGCAATGGAATATAATTGAATGTGGAATCGAATGTCGAATGGAATGGAATGGAATGTGGAATGGAATGGACTGGAATGAGGAATGGAATGTGTAATGGAATGGAATGGAATGAGGAATGGATTTGAATGGAATGCGGAAAGGAATGTGGAATGGAATTGAATGTGGAATGGAATGAAATGAATTGTGGAATCGAATGGAAAGGAATGTGGAATGGAATGTGCGATAGAATGGAATGGAATTTGGAAAGGAAAGTCGAATGAAACGGAAAGGAATGTGGAATGGAATAGAATACAATGTGAAATGGAAAGGAATGGAATGTGGAATGGAATCTGGAATGGAATGGAGTGGAATGTGCAAAGGAATGTGGAATGGAATGGAAAGCGGAGGGGAATGGAACGGAATATGTAATGGAATGGAATGGAATGTGGAGTGATATGGAATGGAATGTTGAATGGAATGTGGAATGAAATGGAATGAAAGGGAATTAAATATACAATGGAATGGAATGGAACAGAATTTGGAACGGAAAGGAATTGAATGGAATGGAGTGGAATGTGGAATGGAAAGTGGAATGGAATGGTATGAAAAGTGGAATGGAATGGAACGTGGAATGGAAAGGAATGGATCGTGGAATGGAATGGAATGGAATGGAAGTTGAATGAAAAGGAATGCAATGGAATGTGGAAGGTAATGTAATGGAATGTGGACTTGAATGTAATGGAATGTGGAATGGAACATGGAATGGAATGTGGAATGCAACATTGAATGGAAAGAGGGATGGAATGTTTAACGGAATGTGGAATGGAATGTGGAATGGAATGGATTGTGGAATTTGGAATGGAAAGGAATGGAATGTGAAATGGAAAGGATTGGAGTGTTGAATGGAATGGAATGGAATGTGGAAATGAAAGGAATGGAATGTGGAATGTAATGGAATAGACTGTGGAAAGGAATGGGCTGGAATGTTGAATGGAATGGAACAGAATGGAATGGAATCGAGTGTGGAATGGAATGGAATGGAATGGAATGGAATTTGGACTGCAATGGAAAGGAATGTAATGTGTAAAGGAATATAATCAATTGTGAAATGGATTGTGGAATGGAATGGAATGGAATGAAATGTGGAATGGAACAGAATGGAAAGGAATGAAATGTGGAATAGGAATGAATGGAATGTGGAGTGGAATTTGGAATGGAATGAGATAGAATGTGGAATGGAAAGTGGAATGGAAAGTGGAATGGAACGTGGAATAAAATGGAATGGAATGTGGAATTGAATGCAGAATGAAATGGAATGGAATGTGGAATGGAATGTGCAATGGAATGGAATGGAATGTGGAAGATGAATGTGGAATGAAATGGAATGGAATGGAAGGTGGACTTGAATGGAATGGAACGGAAGATGGAATGGAACGGAAGGTGAAATGGAATGTGGAAGGGAATGGAATAGAAGTAGGAATGGAATGGAATGCAATGGATTGTAGAATGGAATGTGGAATGGAATAGAATAGAATGAGGAATGGAATGGAATGGAATGTAAATTGGAACGGAATGTAGCATGAAATGCAATGGAATGTTTAATAGAATGTGTAATGGAAAGGAATGGAATATGGAATTTAATGTGGAAAGGAATGGAATGGAATATGGAATTGAATGGAATGGAACGTGGAATGGAATGTGGAATGGAATGTGGAAAGGAATGGAATGGAATTTGGAATGGAATAGAATGGAACATGGTGTGGAACGTGGAATGGGATGTGGAATGTAAAGTGCAAAGGAAAATGGAATGGAACGTGGAAAGGAATGGATTGGAATTGAATGAGGAATGGAATGGAATTGAATGTGGACCGCAATGGAATGTGAAATGGAATGGAATGGAATATGGAATCGAATGGAATGGAACGGAATGTGGACTGGAATGGAATGGAATGGAATGGAATGTGGAATGGAGTGAAATCGATTGTGAAATGGAAAGTGGAATGGAATTGAATGGAATGGAATGTGGAATGGAATGTAATTGAAAGGAATGAAATGTGGAATGGGATAGAGTGGATTGTGAAATGGAAGTTCAAAAGGAAAGGGATGAAATGTTGAATGGAATGTGAAATGGAAAGTGGAATGAAATGTGAAATAGAATGTAATGTAACAGGTAATGGAATGTGGAATGGAATGGAATGGAATGTGGAATGGAAAGTTCAATGGAAAGTGGAATGGAAAAGAATGGAATGGAATGTGGATTGAAATGGAATGGAATGTGGAATGCAATGGAATGTAATGGAATGTAATGGAATCTGGAATGGTATGGAATGGGATGGAATGGAATGGAAAGGAAATTGGAATGGAATGGGATGGAATGCAATGGAAAGGAAAGTGGAATGGAATGGAAAGTAATATAGAATTGAATGGAATGGAATGGAATGTGGAATGGAATGGAATGGAAAGTTGAATGGAATGTGGTATGGAATGGAAACGAATGAGGAATAGAATGGAATGAAATGGAATGTGGAATGGAATGGAATGTGTAGTGGAATGTGGGATGTAATGGAGTGGATGTTGGAATGGAATCTGGAAAGGAATGGAATGGAATGCGGAATAGAATTTTGAAGGGAATGGAATGGAGTGAAATGTGGAATGGAATGGAATGATAACTGGAATTGTATGTGGAATGAAATGGGATGGAACGTGGAATGGAATGTGGAATGAAAAGTGGAATAGAACGTGGAAAGCAACTTGGAATGGATCATGGAATAGAACGTGGAATGGAACGTGGAATGGAACATGGAATGGAGTGGAACTGAATGTGGATTGGAATGGAATGAAATGGGGAATGGAATGGAATGGTATGTGGAATTGAATGGAATAAAGTGGAATGCAGACAGGAATGCAATGGAACAGAATGGAATGTGGAAATGAATGGAATGGAATGGAGTGCAGACAGGAATGCATTGGAATGGAATGGAATGTTGAATGGAATGGAATGGATTGTGGAATGGAATGTGGAATGTAAAGGACTGGAATGTGGACTGGAATCTGGAATGGAATGTGGAATGGAAGATGGAGTGGAATGCAATGGAATGTGAAATATAGTGGAATGGAATGGAACGTGGAATGGAAGATGGAGTGGAATGCAATGGACTGTGAAATATAATGGAATGGAATGTAATGTGGAATAGAATGGAAAGGAGTGGAATGGAATGCGGAATGAAATGGAATGGAATTTGGAATGCAATGTAATGGAATGGAATGTGAAATTGAATGGAAAGGAATGTGGAATTGAATAGAATGTAAAGTGGATTATAATGGAATGGAAAGGAAGGTGGAATAGAATGGAATGGAGTGGAATGGAATGCGGAATGAAATGGAATGGAATGTGGAATGCAATGGAATGGAATGGAATGAGAAATTGAATGGAAAGGAATGTGGAATTGAATAGAATGTAAAGTGGAATATAATGGAATGGAATGGAAGGTGGAATAGAATGGAATGGAGTGGAATGGAATGCGGAATGGAATGGAATGGAATGTGGAATGGAATGTAATGGAATGGAAAGTGAAATTGAATGCAATGGAATGTGGAATGGTATGTAATGGAATGTGGAATGGAATAGAATGTAATGTGGAATGGAACGTGGAATGGAATGTGGAATGGAAAGTAGAATGGAATGTGGAATGCAATGGAATGCAATGTGGAATGGAATGTAATGAATGGTGGAATTGAATGGAATGGAATGGAATGTGGAATGGAATATGGACTGGAATGTGGAATAGAATGGAAGGGAATGTGGAATGGAATGGAAAGGAATGTGAAACGGAATGCAAAGTGGAATGTAATGGAAGGGAATGAGGATTGGAATGGAATGTGTAATGGAATGGAATGGACTAGAATGGAATGGAATGGATTGGAAAGTGAAATGGAAAGTGGAATGGAATGTGACTTGGAAAGTGGAATGGAATCTGGAATGGAAAGTGGAATGGAATGAAATGGAACGTTGAATGGAATGGAATGGAACATGGAATGGAACATCGAATGGAACATGAATTGGAATGTGGACCGATATGTGGAATGGAATGTGGAATGGAATGGAAGGTGGAATGAAATGCGTAAGGAAATGGAATGGAATTTGGAAAGGAATGTGGAATGGAATGGAATGAATTGTGGAATGCAAAGTTAAATGGAATGTGGAATGGAATGGAATAGAATGTGGCATGCAATGTGGAATGGAATGTCAAATTGAAACGAATGGAATGTGGAATGGAATGTGAAATGGAATAGAGTGAAATGTGAAATGGAATGTGGATTGGAAGGTGGAATGGAATGTGGAATCGAATGTGGAATGGAATGAAAAATGGAATGAAGAATGGAATATGGAATGGAATGTGGAATGGAAAGGAATGTAATGTGGAAAAGAATGCAGAATGGAAAGTGCAATAGAAAATGGAATGGAATGGAAAGGAATGTGGAATGGAACGTGGAATGGAACGGAATGGAACGATGAATGGAACGTGGAATGTAACGTTTAATGGAATGTGGAAGGTAATGTGGAATGTAATGGAATGGAATGTTTAATGGAATGGAATGTGGAATGGAATGTGGAATGGAATGTCGAATGGAATGTGGAATGGAATGTCGAATGGAATGTGGAATGGAAAGGAATTGAATGTGGAATGTAAAGTAGAAAGGAATGTGGAAGTGAACATGGAATGGAATGGAATGTGGAATGTAAGGTAATGGAAAGTGGAAAGGAATGTGTAATGGAATCCAATGGGATGTGGGATGGAATGGAATGGAATATAGAGTGGAATGTGTAATGGAATGTGAAGTGGAAAGGAATGTGTAATGGAATCCAATGGGATGTGGGATGGAATGGAATGGAATATAGAGTGGAATGTGTAATGGAATGTGAAATGGAACAGAATGGAATGTGAAATGGAATGTGGAACGGAATTTGGAATGGAGTGTGGAACGGAATGTGCAATGAAATGTGGAATGGAAAGTGGAAAGGAAAGTGGAATGGAACAGAATGGAATGTGAAATTAAATGGAATGGAATGTGGAATGGAATGGAATGGAATGAGGAATGGAATGCAAAGGAATGTGGAATGGTTTATGGAACGGAAAGTGGAATGGAATATTGAATGGAATGTGGAAAGGAATGTGGAACATAACGGAATGGAATGTGAAATTGAATGGAATGAAATGTGGATTAGAATGTGGAATGCAATGGAATGGAATGTGGAATACAATGGAATGGAATGTGGAATGGAATGGAACCTGGAATGGAATGTGGAAGGTAATGTGGAATGGAATGTGGAATGGAATGGACTGCAATGTGGAATGAAATGTAGCAGGGAAAGTGTAATGAAACGTGGAGTGGAACGGAATGGAATGTTGAAAGGCATGTGGAGTAGAGTGTGGAATGGAATGTGGAAAGGAACGGAATGGAAAGTGGAATGCAATGTGGAATCGAACGTAAAATGGAATGGAATGGAAGGTGGAATGTAACGTGTAATGAAATGTGGAAAGGACTGGAATGTGGAAAGCAATGGAATGGAATGTGGAATGGAAAGTTGAATGGAATGGAATGGAATTTGCAAAGAAATGTGGAATTGAATGGAATGGAATGTGGAATGGATCGTGGAATGGAACGTCAAATTCAATGGAATGGAATGTGGAATGGAATGGATTGGAATATGCAATGGAATGTGGAATGGAATATGAAATGGAATGTCGAATGGAATGTGGAATGGAATGGAATGAAATGTGTCATGGAATGTGGAATGGAATGGAATGGAAAGTGGAATGGAAGGTGGAATGGAATGTGGAATGTAAAGTGGAATAGAATGTAACGTAATGGAATTTAATGTGGAATGCAATGTGCAATGTGACGCGGAATGGATTGGCGTGGAATGTGTCATGGAACTTGGAATGGTAGGGAATAGTACGCGCAATGTAACACGGAATGGAACGTAGATTGGAACTTGGAATTCAATGTGGAAGGGAGTATGGAATGGAAAGTGCAATGGAATGGAATGGAACGTGGAATGGAATGGGATGGAATGTGGAATGGAAGGGAATGGAATGTGGAATAGAATCTGGAAAGGAATGTGGAATGGAATCTGGAATGTAATTGAATGGAATGTGGAATGATATGGAACGGAATGTGGAATAGAATGGAATGGAATGGAATGTGGAAGAGAATGGAATGGAATGGAATGTGGAATAAAATGGAATGGAATGGAAATGTATGCGGAATGGAATGGATTGGAACGTGGAATGCAATGAAGAGGAATTAAATGTGAATCTGAATGGAATGGGTTGGAATGTGGAATGCAATGAAGAGGAATTAAATGTGAATCTGAATGGAGAGATATGTGGAAAGGAATGGAATGGAATGTGGAATGGGATGGGACATGAAATGGAATGTGGAATGGATTGCGGAATGGAATGAGGAATGGAATGGAATGAGGAATGGAAGGTGGAAAGTAATGGAATGGAATGTGGAATGGAATGGAATGGAATGTGAAATGGAATGTGCAATGGAATGTGGAATGGAAAGTGGAATGGAATGGAATGGAACGTGGAAAGGAAAGTGGAGTGGAACGAGGAATGGAACGTGGAATGGTGTGTGAAATGCAATGGAATGCAATATGGAATGGATTACGGAATCGAATTGAATGGAATGTGGAAAGGAATGAGGAATGGAATGGAATGGAATGTACTTGGATTGTGGAATGGAATGTGGAAAGGAATGGAATTTGGTTGGAATGTGGAATGGAATGTGGAATGGATTGTAGAATGAAATGTGCAATGGAATGCGCAAAGGAACGGCATGGAATGGGGAATGGAATGTGGATTGGAATGCGGAATGGAATGGAATGTAACGTGGAATTGAATGTGTAAAGGAACGGAATAGAATGTGGAATGGAATGTGCAATGGAATGTGGAATGCAATGTAATGGAATGTGGAATGGAATACAGAGTGGAATGGAATGTGGAGTGGAATGCAATGGATTGTACAATGGAATGTGGAATGGAATGGAATGGAAAGTTGAATGGAATGTAGAATGGAATGTGGAATGGAAAGTGGAATGGAAAGGAATGGAATGTTTAATGGAAAGTGGAATGGAATGGAAAGGAAAGTGGAGTGGGGAGTGGAATGGAATGTGGAAGGGAACGTGGAATGGAATGAAATTTGCAATGTAATGGAATGGAATGTGGAATGGAATGGGAAATGGAATGTGAAATGGACTTAAATGGAATGTGGAATTGAATGTGGAATGGAAAGTGAAAAGGAATGTGGAATGGAATGGAATGGAATCTGAACTGGAACGTGGACTTGAATTTAATGGGACGTGAAATGGACCGTGGAATGGAATGGAATGGAACGTGGACTGGAACGTTGAATGGAATGTGGAATGGAACGTGGAATGGAATGTGGACTGGATCGTGGAATAGAATGTGGAATGGAACGTGAAATGGAATGGAATGAAACGTAGAATGGAACATGGAATGGAACTTGGAAAGGAATGTGGAATTCAACGTGGCATGGGATGTGGAATGGAAAGTGCAAAGGAACGGAATGGAATGTGGAATTGAATATGGAATTCAGTGTGGACTGGAACGTGGAATGGAATGGAATGGAATGCAGAATGGAATGGAATGGAATGTGGAATGGAATGTGTAATGGAATGTGGAATGGAATGGAATGAACTGTGGAAAGAAATGTGGATTGGAGTGGACTGGAATGTGGAATGGGAAGTGGAATACAATTTAATGGAAAGTGGAATGGAAGGTGGAATGGAATGGAAGGGAATGGAATGTGGAATGGAATGGAATGGAATGTGGAAAGGAATGTTGAATGGAACGAAATGAAATGTGGAATGGAATGTTGAGTGGAATGGAATGTTGATTGGAATGGATTGGAATGGACTGCAGAATGGAATGTGGAATGGAATGTGGAATAGATTGGAATTGAGTGGATTGTAATGTGAAAAGGCATGTGAATTGGAATGCAATGAAATGTGGAAAGGAAAGTGGAAAGAAATGCAATGCAATGCAATGAGAAAGGAATGTGGAATTGAATGTGGAATGCAATTTGGAATGTATTGCATAATGGAATGTGGAATGGAATGTGGAATGGAAAGTGGAATTCAATCTAATGGAATGGAATGTGGAATGGATTTTGAATTGGAATGCAAAGGAATGTGGAATGAAATATGGAATGAAATGCAATGCAATGAGAATGGAATGTGGAATGGAACGAGGAACAGAATGGAATGAAACGTGGAATGGAATGTGGAATGGAATGTGAAATGTAATGTGGAATGGAACGGAATATAATGTGGAATGTAATGTGGAATGTTATGTGGAAGGCAAATTGGAATGGAATGGAATGGAATGTGGAATGGAACGTGGAATGGGACATGGAATGGAACGTGGAAAGGGATGTTCAATGGGATATGGAATGGAAAGTTGATTGGAATGGAATGGAACCTGGAAATGAACGTGGAAAGGACTAGAATGGAATGTAGAATGGAACGTAGAATGGAACGTGGAAGGGAGTGTGGAATGGAACGTGGAATGCAGTGTTGAATGGAAGGTGGAAGGGTTTGTGGAGTGCTATGGCATGGAATGGAATGGAAAGTGGAATGGAACGTGCAATGCCTCATGGAATTGAATGAGGAATGGATCATGGAATGGAACATGAAATGGATTGTGGAATGGAATGTGGAATGGAATATAGAATGGAAGGTGAAATTGAATGGAATGGAATGTTGATTGGAACGTGGAGTGGAATGCAATGGAATGTGAAATGGAATGCAGAATGTCATGGAATGGAATGTGAAATGGAATCTGGAAAGGAAAGTGGAATGGAATGGAATGGAATGTGAAATGGAACGTGGAATATAAAGGAATGGAATATGGAATGGAACATGGAGTTGAAACTGGAACGGAAACAAGAATGGAATGTGGAATGGAATGGGCAATGGAATATGGAATGGAACATGGAATTTAATGGAATGGAAAGTGGAATGGAACATGAAAGAATGGAATGGAAATTGGATTGGAATGTGGAATGGAATGTGGAATGGAACGTGGAATAGAATGTGAAATGGAATGGATTCGAATTTGGAATGGAATGGGATGGAACTTGGAATTCAATGTAGAATGGAATGTGGAAAGCAACGTGGAATGGAAAGTGGAATGAAATGGAATGGAACGAGGAATGGAATGTGGAATTGAATGGAATGGAATGTGGAATGGAAAGGAATGGAACATGAAATGGGTCATGGAATGGAACATGGAATGCAACGTGGAATGGAACGTGGAATGGAATGTGGAATGCAATGGAATGGAATGTAGAATGCAATGGAATGGAATATGGAATGTTATTGAATGGGGTGCAATGTGGAATGGAATGTGAAATGGAATGTGCAATGGAATGGAATGGGATGCGGAAAGCAATGGAATGGAATGTGGAAAAGAATGTGGAATGGAATCGAATGGAATCTGGCATGCAATGTGGAATGGAATGTGGAATGGAATGGAATGGAATGTGTAATGGAATGTGAAATGGAATGGAATGGAATATCAAATGGAATGAGAAATGGAATGTGAAATGGAATGTGGAATGGAATGTGGAATGGAATGTGGAGTGAATCATGGAATGGAACGTGATATAGAATAGAACGCAACGTGTAATGGAATGTGGAATGGAATGGAATGGAAAGTGGAAAGGAAAGCTTAATGGAATGTGGAACTGAATGGAGGGGAATGTGGAATGGAATGTGGAATCAAATGGAACGGAATGTGGAATGGAATGTTGAATGGAATGTACAAGGGAATGTGGAATGTAAAGGAATGGAATGTGGAAAGTAATGTGGAATGGAATGGAATGCAATGTGGAATGGAATGTGGAATGGAATGTGGAAAGGAAAGTGGAATGTAATGGAAAGGAAAGTGGACTGAAATGAGGAATTGAACGGAAAGGAAGGTGGAAAGGAACGTGGAATGGAAAGTGGAATGGAACGTGGAATGGAATGTGGAATGGAATGTGGAATGGAATGTGGAATAGAATGTGGAATGGAATGGAATGGGCTGTGGAATGAAATGTGGAATGGAATGTGGAATGGAATGCCAAGTGGAGTGTTGAATGGAATGTGCAATGGAATGCAATGGAAAATTGAATGGAATGTGGAAAGGAATGTGGAAGGGAACTTGAAATGGAAGGCAAAAGAATGTGGAATGGAACGTGGATTGTAATGGAGTGGATGACGGAATGGAACGTGGAATGGAACGTGGAATGGGATGGAATGCAACGTGGAATGGAATGTGGAATGGAATGTGGAAAGAATGGACTGTGGAAAGGAATGGAATGGAAAGTAGAATGGAATGCAATGGAATGTGGAATGAAATGGAATGGTTTGTGTTATGGAATGTGGAATGGAATGTGGAATGGAATGGAATGGATTGTGGAATGGAAAGAAATGGAACGTGGAATGGAATTGAATGGAATGTGGAATGAAATGGAAAGAAAGATGGAATGAAATTGTTTCGAATGTGGAATGAAATGGAAAGTAATGTGGAATGAAATGGAATGGAATGGAATGGAATGTGGAGTGGAATTTGGATGGGAATGGAATGGAATGTGGAACGGAGTGTGGAATGGAATGGAATGGAATGTGGAATGAAATGTGGAATGCAATGGAATCGAATGTGGAATGCTATGTGGAATGTTATAGAATGGAATGTGGAATGGAATGTGTAATGGAATGGAATGTGGAATGTAATGGAAAGGAATGTGGAATGGACTGTGGAATGGAATGCGGAAATGTAAGTGGTATGGAATGAAATGGAAAGTGGAATGGAACGTGGCATGCAATGGAAAGGAATGAGGAATGGAATGGAATGGAATGTAGAATGGAATGTGCAATGAAATCGAATGGAATACGGTATGGAATGTGAAATGGAAAGCAATGCAATGTGGAAAGGAACGTGAAATGCAATGGAAATGAAGGTGGAATGGAAAGTGGAATATAATGTGGAATGAAATGTGGAATGGAATGGAATGGAACGTGGAAGGTAATGGAGAAGAATGTGGAAAGGAATGCGGAATGAAATGCAATGGAAAGAGTAATGGAACGAAATGGAATGTGGAATGGAATGCGGAATGGAATGTGCAAAGGAACGGAGTGGATTGTGGAATGGAGCGTGGAATGGAATGGAATGGAATGTGGAGTGGAATGGAACAGAAAGTGGAATGGAATGTGGAATGGAATTTAGAGTGGAAAAGAATGTAATGTGGGATGGAATGTGTAAACGAATGTGGAATGGAACGGAATGTGGAATGGAACGTGAAATGGAATGGAATGGAATGGGTAATGGAATGTGGAAAGGAATGTGGGAAGGAATGTGTAATCGAACGTAATGGCATGTGAAATGGAATGGAATGGAATGCGGAATGAAATGGAAAGGAACGTGGAATAGAACATGGAATGGAATATGGAATGGAATGGAATGGAATGTGGAATGGAATGGAATGGAATGGAAAGGATTTGGAATGAAATGGAATGGAAAGTTTAATGCAATGGGATGGAAAGAAAGAAGAAATTGAAAAGAAAGGAATGTGGAATGGAATGGAATGGAAAGTGGAATGGAATGGAATGGAATGTGGAATGGAACATGGAACGGAACATGGAAAGGAATGTGGAATTGAACGTGGCATGGAATGTGGAACGGAATCTGCAATGGAACAGAATGGAATGTGGAATGGAATGTGGAATTGAGTGTGAATTGGAACGTGGAGTAGAATGGAATGGAATGTGGAATGGAACATGCAATTGAACATGGAATGGAATGGAATGGAATGTGGAATGGAAAGTGGAATGGAATTGAATGCAATGGAATGGAACGTGGAATGGAAGGGAATGGAATGTGGAATGGAAAGTGGAATGGAATGGAAGGATTTGTGGAATGAAATTTGGATTGTAATGGAATGGAATGTGTAATGGAATGGACTGGAATGCGGAATGGAATGTGGAAAAGAATTTAATGGAAAGTGGAATGGAAGGTGAAATGGAATGGAATGGAATGGATTTTGCAAAGGAATGTAATGGAATATGGAATGGAATGAGGAATGGAATGTGGAATGGAATGGAATGTGGAATGGATTGTGAATTGGAATGCAATCGAATGTGGAATGCAATGTGGAATGAAATGCAATGGAATGAGAATGGAATGCAGAATGAAATCTGGAAATTAATGTGGAATGCTATGCGGAATGGAACAGAATGTAATTTCTAATGGATGTGGAATGGAATGTGGAATGGAAAGTTGAATGGAATGGAAGGGAATGTGGAATGGAACATGGAATGGATCGTGGAATGGAACACGGAATTTAATGTGGAATGGGATGTGCAATGGAATACGGAATGGAAAGTTGAATCGAATGGAATGGAACATGGAATTGAACGTGGATTGGAGTGGAATGGAATGTGGAAGGGAACGTAGGATGGAACGTGGAAAGGAAAGTGGAAGGGAATTTGGAGTTGAATGGAATGGAATGGAATAGAATGTGGAATGGAACCTGCAATGTATCGTGGAATTGAATGTGGAATGGATAGTGGAATGCAATGTGAAATGGAATGTGGAATGGAATGTGTATTAGAATATGGAATGGAAAGTGAAATTGAATGGAATGGAATGTGGAATGGAATGCATTGGTAAGTGGAATGGAATGTGGAATGGAACGTGGAATGGAACGTGAAATTTAATGGAATGGAACGTGGAATGGAATGTGGAATAGAATGGAATGGCATGTGGAATGCAATGGAATGGAATGTGGAATGGAAAGGAATTGAATGTGAAATGGGACGTGGAATGGAACATGGAATGCAACGTGGAATGGAACGTGGAATGGAATGTGGATTGCAACGGAATGGAATGTGGAATGTAATGGAAAGGAATGTGGAATGGATTTGGAGTGGAATGTGGAATGGAATGGAATGGAATTGAATTCGGAATGCAATGGAATGGATTGTGGGATTGAATGGAATGGAATGGAATGGAATGGAATGTGAAACGAAATGGAATGGAATGGAATGTGGAATTTAATGGAATGGAATGAGGAATGAAGTGGATTGGAATGTGGAATGCAGTAGAATGGAACCTGGAGTGGAATGTGGAATGGATTTTGCAATGGAATGGAATGGAATGGAATGTGGAATGAAATGGAATGGAATGTAATGCAAAGTGAAATAGAATGTGGAAAGGATTGTGAAATGGAATGTGGAATGTAATGCGGAACGGAAAGAAATGAAACATGGAATGGAGTGGAATGGAACACGGAATAGAATGCAATGGAACGTGGAATGGAGCGTGGAATGCAACATGGAATGGAAAGTGGAATGGAATGTTGAATGCAATGTGGAATGCAATGGAATGGAAAGTGGTATGAAATGTAGAATGGAATGTAATGGAATGAGGAATGGTTTGTGGACTGTAATTCAATGGAATGAGAATGGAAGGTGAAATGGAATGGAATGCAATGTGCAACGGAAAGTGGAATACAATGGATTGGAATGTGGAATGGAATGTGGAATTGATTGTGGAATGGAACGGAATGGATTGTGGAATGGAATGTGGAATGAACCGTGGAATGGAACATGGAATTGAATGGAATGGAACTTGGAATAGAATGTAGAATGGAACGCAAGGAAATGTGGAATGAAATGTGGAGTGTAATGGAATTTAATGTGGAAAGGAATGGAATGGAATGTTGAAAGGAATGAGGAATGCAACGGAATGTAATGTGGAAAGGAATGTGCAATGGAATGTGGAATGGAAATTGGAATGGAATGGAATGGAATGTGGAATGGAACATGGAATGAAAAAGAATGCAACATGGAATGGAAAGTAGAATGGAATGTGGAATGGAATGTGGAATGGAATGGAATGGAATGTGGAATGGAATTGAATGGAATTTGGAATGGGATTTGGAATGTAATGCAACAGAATGTGGAATGAAATGGAATGGAATGTGGACTGAAATCTGGAATGGAAAGTGGAATAGAATCTGTAATGGAATGTGGAATGTAATGTGGAATGGAAAGGAATGGAATGTGGAATGCAATGTGGAATACAAAGGAATGCAATGTGGAATGGAATGTGGAATTGAATGGAAAAGAACGTGGAATGGAACATCAAACGGAACATGGAAAGCAACGTGGAATGGAAAGTGGAATGGAATGGAATGGAATGTGGAATGCAATGGAAGGGAATGTGGAATGACATGTGGAATGCAATATGCAATGGAACGTGGAATGAAAACTGGAATGGTACATGGAATGGAATGTGGTATGGAACATTGAATGGAATGGAATATAACGTGTAGTGGAACGTGGAATAAAACATGGAATAGAAAGTTGAATGGAACGTGGAATGGAACATGGAATGGAAAGAAATTCAATTTTGATTGGAATGCAATGGAAGGTTGAATGGAATCGAAGGGAATGGAATGTGGAATGCAATGGAATGGAATGGAATGAGGAATGGAAGGGAATGGAATGGAATACAAAGTGGAATGGAATGGAATTCAATATGGAATGGAATGGAATGGAATGGAATTGCAGGAGGAATGTAATGTAATGTAATGTGGAATGAAATGGAATGGAATGTGGAATAGACTAGAATGGAATGAAATGAAAGGTGAAATGCAATGGAATGGAATGTGAAATGGAATTCAATGGAAATTGCAATGGAATGGAACGGATTGTGGAAAGGAATGGAAAGGAATGTCGAATGGAAAGTGGAATGGAATCGAATGGAAAGTGGAATGGAGTGGAAGTGATTGCAGAATGGAATGAAATGGAAAGGAAATTCGACTGCAATGGAATGGAAAGGAAACGAATGTGAAGTGGAAGTGAAAGGAATGTGTAATGGAATGTGGAATGGAATGGAATGGAAAGGAATGGAGGGTGGAATGAAATGGAAGGGAATGTGGAACGGAATATGCAATGGAATGGAATGGAAGGTAGGTTGTAATGGAATGGTATGTGGAATGGAATGGTATGGAATGGAATTGAATGTGGAATGGAATGGAATGGAATGGAAAGGAATGGAAGGTGGAATGAAATGGAAGTGAATGTGGAATGGAATGTGGAATGGAATGGAATGGAATGGAATGGAATGGAATCTAATGTGGATTGGAATCAAATGGACTGGAATGTGTAATGGAAAGAATGGAATGGATTGGAATGGATTGGAATGGGATGGAATGTGAATTGGAATGGAATGGAATGGAATGGAAAAGAATGCAATGGAATGGAATGTGGAATGGAATATAAAGGGATGGAATGTGGAATGGAATGTGGAAAGGAATGGAATGAAATGTGGAATGGAATGTGGAATGGAATTGAATGCAACGTGGAATGGAATGTGAAATGGAATGTGGAATGCAATGTTGAGGAATGCAATCTGCAATAGAACGGAATGGAATGTGGAATGGATTGGAATGGAATGTAACGAGGAATGGAATGGAATGGAATTGAATGTGAAATGGAATTGAATGGAATGTAATTGAATTTCAAATGGAATGGAATAGAATGTGGAATGGAATGGGATGAAGTGGAAGGTGTATTGGAATGGAATGGAATATTGAATGGAATGTGGAATGGAATGTGGACTGGAATGAAGTGGATTGTGGAATGGAATGGAATGGAATGGAATGTGGAATGGAAAGTGGAATGGATTGGAATGGAATGTGGAATGGAATGTGGAAAGGAGTGTGGAATTGAATGGAATGGATTGTGGAATGGAAAGTGGAATGCAGCGTGGAATGGAATGGAATTGAATGGAGTGTGGAATGGAATTGAATGTAATGTGATACGGAATGCAATGAGGAATGGAATGAAATTTGAAATGAAATGGAATGGAAAGGGGAATGGAATGGAATGGAATGCGGAGTGGAAAGGAATTGAGTGGAATGCGTAAGGGAAAGGAATGGAATGTGGAATGGAATGTGGAATGGAATGTGGAATGGAATTTGGAAAGGAGTGTGGAATGGAATGGAGTGGAATGTGGAATGGAATGTTGAATGGAATGGAGGGGAATGTGGAAACGAATGGAATGGAATGAGGAATGGAATGTGGAATGAAATGGCATGGAATGTGGAATGGAATGTTGAATGTTATGCAATGGAACATGGAATGGAATGTGGAATGGACTGGAAAGTAAAGTAGAATGGAACGTGGAATGGCACGTGGAATGGAAAGTGGAATGTATTGCAATGGAATGTGGAATGGAATGTGGAATGGAATGGAATGGAACGTGGTATGGAAGGTGGAATGCAACGAGTAAAGGAACGTGGAATGGATTGTGTAATGGAACATGTAATGGAATGTGGAATGGAATGGTTAATGGAATCGAATGGAATGTGGACTGGAACGTTGCATGAAACGTGGAAAAAAATGGAATGGAAGGTGGAGAAGAACATGGAATGGAATGATGAATGGAAGGTGGAATGCATCGTGGAATGTAATGGAACGTAACGTGCAGTGGAAAGTGTAATGGAACGTGGAATGGAAAGTGTAATCGAAAGTGGAATGGAATGGAACGCATTCTGGAAGGGAAAGGAAGGGAAAGTGCACTGGAATGGACAGGAAAGTGAAATGGAATGGAGTGAAATACAATGGACTCTGGAATGGAATGGAGTTGAATGTGAAAAGGAATGTGGAATGGAACGGAATGGAAGGAGGAATGGAATGTGGCATGAAATAGAATGGAACGTGGAATGGAATGTGGAATGGATTGTGGAATGGAATGGACTGGAACGTGGAATAGAACGTGGAATGGAATGTGGAATGAAATGGAATGGAGTGTGGAATGGAATGGAGTGGAATGTGGAATGGAATGGAGTGGAATATGGAATGGAATGCGGAATGGAATGGAGTGGAATATGGAATGGAATGGAATAGAATTTGGAATGGAATGGACTGCAAATTGGAATGGAATGGAATGTGGAATGGAATGTGGAATGGAATGTTTAGTGGAATACAATGGAATGGAGTGTAAAGTGGAATGGAATGGAATGTGGAATGGAATGTTTAATGGAATGGAATGGAATGGAATGTGGAATGGAATGGAAAGTGGAATGCAATGGAATGGAATGTGGAATGGAATTGAATGAAATGTGGAATGGTATGGAATTAAATGTGGAGTAGAATGGAATGCAATGTGAAATGAAATGGAATGCGGAAAGGAATGGAATGGAATGGAATGTGGAATGGAATGGAATGGAATGTGGAATGGAATCGAAAGGAATATGGAATGGAATGGAATGTGGAATGGAATAGAATGGAATTTAATGGAATGGAATGTGCAATGGAATCGAATGAAATGTGGAATGGAATGGAATGGAATGTGGAATGCAATGCGGAATGCAACATGGAATGGAATGGAATGGAACGTGGAATGCAACGTGGAGTGGAACGTAGAATGGAACCTGGAATGGAGTGTGGAATGTATAATTGAATGGAATGGAAAGTGAATTGCAATGGAATTGAATGTGGAATGGAATGGAATGGAAAGCGAAATGGCATGGAATGGAATGTGGAATGGAATGTAATGAAATGGAAAGTGGAATGGAATTGTATGGAAAATGGAATGGAATGGAATGCAAATTGGAATGGAATGTGGAATGGAATGTGGAATGAATAGGAATGGAATGTGGAATGGAATGCAAGGGAATGAAAAGGGAAATAGAATGCAATGCAATGGAATGGAATGTAGAACGGAATGGAATGGAAGGGGAAATGGAATGAAATGGAATGGGGAATGGAATGGAATGGAATTGATTGGAATATGGAATGAAAGAGAAAGGAGTGTGGAATGGAAAGGAATTGAATGGAAAGTGGAATTCAATGGAATTGAATGAAATTTGAAATGGAATGGAAAGAGGAATCGAATGTGGAATCGAATGTGTAATGGAATGGAATGGAATGGAAAATGTAACGGAATGGAATGGGGAATGGAATGGAACGGGAAGTTGAATGGAATGGAACGAAATGTGGAACGGAATGGAATGGAAAGTGGAATGGAATGGAATGGAATATGGAATGGAATGAAATAGAATTTGGAATGGAATATAATGGAATGTGGAATGGAATGGAATGTGTAATGGAATGGAATAGAATGGGAAGTGGAATAGAATGGAATGTGGAAAGGAATGGAATGGAATGTGGAATGGAATTGAATGGAATGTGGAATGGTATGGAATGAAATATGAAGTGGAATGGAATGCAATGTGAAATGGAATGGAATGTGGAATGGAATGGAATGGAATGGAATGGACTGGAATGGAACGTGGAAAAGAATGGAATGGAAAGTTGAATGGAACGGAAAGGAATGGATTACGGATTGGAATGGAATGCAGAATGGAATGGAATGGAATGGAATGGAATGTGGAAAGAAATGGAATGGAATGTGGAATGGAATGGAATGGAATGTGGAATGGAATGAAGTGGAATGGAATGCTGAATGGAATTGAGTGGAATGGAATGTGCAATGGAATGAAGTGGAATGGAAAGGAATGTGGAATGGAATGGAATATGCAATGGAATTGAAAGGAATGGAATGTGGAAAGGAATGGAATGGAATGGAATGAAATGGAATGTGGAATGGAATGGACAGGAATTTGGAAAGTAAAGGAATGGAATGTGGAATGGAATGGCATGGAATGTGGAAAGTAATGGAATGGAATATGGAATGGAATATAAAGGAATGGAAATTGAAATGGAATGGAAAGGAACGTGGTAAGGAATGGAGTGGAATGTGGAATGGAATGGAATGTAATGTGGAATGCAATGGAATGGAATGTGGAATGGAATGCAATGGAATGTGGAATGGAATGGTGTGGAATGTGGAATAGAATGGAATGGAATGTATAAAGGAATGTGCAATGGAATGGAATGAAATGGAATGGAATGTGGAATGTAATGGAATGGAAAGTGGAATGTAATGGAATGGAATGTGGAATGAAAAGAAATGTGTAATGGAATTTGGAAAGGAGTTGAATGTACTGGAATGGAATGTGGAATTGAATGGAAAGGAATGTGTAAGGGAAAGCAATGTGTAATGGAAAGTGGAATGAAATGGAATGGATTGGAATGGAATCGAGAATGGAATGGAATGGAATGGAATGTCGAATGGAATGGAAAGTAGAATGGAATGGAATGGAATGGAACGTGGCATGCAATGGAATGGAATGTGGAATGGAATGGAACGGAATGTGGAATGGAATGGAATGCAATGGAATGGAATGGAGAAAGGAATGAAGTGGAATGGAATGAAATGTGAATGGAATGGAATCTGTAATGGAATCTGGAATGCAATGGAATGTAAAGGAATGGAATATGGAAAGGAATGGAATGGAATGGAATGGAATGGAATGTGGAATGGAATGGACAGGAATGTGGAAAGGAATGGAATCGAATGTGGAATGGAATGGAATATGGAATGGAATGGACAGGAATGTGGAAAGGAATGGAATGGAATGTGGAATGGAATGGAATGGAATTTGGAAATGAATGGAAAGAAATTTGGAATGGAATGAAATGTGGAATGGAATGAAGTGAAATGGAATGGAATGTGGAATGGAAAGGAATGGAATGGAGTGGAATGGAATTTTGAAAGGAATGGAATGGAATGGAATTGAAAGTGGAATGGAATGGACAGGAATGTGGAAATTAATTGAATGGAATGTGGAATGGAATGTAATGTAACGTGGAATGGAAAGGATTGGAATGTGGAAAGGAATGGTGTTGAATGTGGAATATAATGGAATAGAATGTGGAATGGAATGGAATGGAATGGAATGTGGAACGGAATGGAAAGGAACGTGGAAAAGATTGTAGTGGAATGTGGAACAGAATGGAATGTAATGTGGAATGCAATGGAATGGAATGTGTAATGGAATGGAATGAAACGTGGAATGGAATGGTATGGAAAGTGGAATGCAATGGAATGCAATGTATAAAGGAATGTGCAATGGAATGGAATAAAGTGGAATGGAATGTGGAATGGAATGGAATGGAAAGTGGAATGAAAAGAAATGTGTGATGGAATGTGGAAATGATTGTAACGTAATGGAATGAAATGTGGAATTGAATGGAAAGGAATGCGGAATGAAATGCAATGTGAAATGGAAAGTGGAAAGGAATGAAATGGAATGGAATGGAATCAGGAATGGAATGGAACGCACTAAAATGTAGAATGGAATGGAAAGTGTAATGGAATGGAATGGAATAGAACGTGGAATGCAATGAAATGGAATGTGGAATGGAATGCAACGGAATGTGGAATGGAATGGAACGGAATGTTGAATGGAACGGATTGGAATGGAATGGAATGGAATGTGGAATGGAACGAAGTGGAATGGAACGCAATGCGGAATGGAATGGAATGTGTAATGGATTGTGGAATGCAATGAAATGGAATTGAATGGAATGTGGAAGGGAATGGAATGGAATGGAATGGATGTGGAAAGTAACGCAATGGAATGTGGAATGGAATTAATGTAATGTGGAATAGAATGGAATGGAATGTGGAATGGAATGGTATGGAATGTGGAATGTAATGTATTGGAATGTGGAATGGAATGATATGGAATGGAATGGAATGTGGAAGGGAATGGAAAGCAAAGTGGAAAGGAATGGAGTGGAATGTGGAATGGAATGGAACATAATGTGGAATGCAACGGAAAGGAATGTGGAATGGGATGGAATCAAATGTGGAATGTAATGGTATGGAAAGTGGAATGGAATGTAATGGGGAAAGGAATGTGTAATGGAATGAAATTAAATGGAATGGAATGTGGAATGGAATGGAATGGTAAGTGGAATGAACAGGAATGTGTAATGGAATGTGGAAGGGATTGGAATGTAATGGAATGGAATGTGGAATGGAATGGAAAAGAATGTGGAATGGAATGCAACATGGAATGGAATGTGGAATGGATTGGAATAGAATGGAATGGAATCTGGAATGGAATGGAACGGAATGGAATTTGGAATGGATTGGAATAGAATGGAATGGAATCCGGAATGGAATGGAACGGAATGGAATGTGGAATGGAATGAACTGTGTAATGGAATGGAATGGGGCATGGAATTTAATGGAGTGTGGAATGCAATGGAATGGAATGTGGAATGGAATGCAACGGAATGTGGAATGGAATGGAATGGATTGTGGAATCAAATGGAATGGAGAGGAATTTAATGTGGAATATATTAGAAAAAATGTGCAATGGAATGAATGGAATATGGAAAGGAATATGAAATGGAATGAGGAATGGAATGGAATGGAATGTGGAATAGTATTCAATGGAATGTGGAATGGAATGGAATGGAATGCAATGTGGAATACAATGTAATGGAATGTGATGGAGCGTAGATAGGAATGGAATGGAATGTAGAATGCAATGGAATGGAATGTGGAATGGAACGGTATGGAATGGAATGTAGAATGGATTGGAATGGAATGTGGAATGGAACGGAATGGAATGGAATGTGGAATGGAATGGAATGGAATGTGAAATTGAAAGGAAAGAGGAATGGAGTGTGTAACGTAATGGAGTGGAATGGAATGGAATGTGGAATGGAATGGAATGGCATGTGGAATGAAATTGAGTGGAATTTGAAATGGAACGGTATGTGGAACGGAATGGAATGGATTTTTTAATGAAATGGAATGTGAAATGGAATGGAAAGTGGAATGAAATATGTAATGGATGGAAGGGAACGGAATGTGGAATGCAATGAAATTTGGAATGGAATGGAATGGAATGTGTAATGGAATGGAAGGATATGTTGAATGGAAGGTAATGGAATGTTGAATCGAATGGAATGTGGAATACAATGGAATGGAATGTGGAAAGGAAAGGAATGGATTGTGGCATGGAATGGATTGGAATATGGAATGGAATGGATTGGAATGCGACATGGAATGAAATTGGGTTTAGAATTTAATGCAATGGAATTTCGAATGGAATGGATTGGAATGTGGAATGGAGTGGAATGGAATGGAAAGGAATGGAATGGAATGTGGAGTGGAATGGAATAAGGAATGGAATTGAGTGGAATGTGGAACGGATTGTGGAATGGATTTGAATGGAAAGCGGAAAAGAATGTGAAATGGAATGGAATGGAATGGAATGGAATGAAATTTTGAATGGAATAGAAAGGAATGTGGAATGAAGTGTGGAATTAAATGGAATGCTAAGTTGAATGGAATGTGGAATGGTAAGGAATGCAATGCAGAATGGAATGGAATTGGATGTGGTATAGAATGGAATGGAATAGAACGGATTGGAATGGAATGTGGAATGAAATGGAATGAAATGTGGAATGAAGTGTGGAATTAAATGGAATGAAAAGTTGAATGGAATGTGGAATGGTAAGGAATGGAATGTGGAATGGAATGGAATGGAATGGAATGGAAAGTGGAATGGAATGGAATTGAATGCAAAGGAATGTGGAATGGAATGAAATGTTGAAAGGAATGGAATGGAATTTGTAATGGAATGGAATGGAATTGAATGCAAAGGAATGTGGAATGTAATGGAATGTGGAATGGAATGTAATGCAATGTGGAATGGAATTCAATGGAATGTAGAATGGAATGGACTGGAATGGAATGTGGAATGGAATGGAATGCAATGTGCAATGGAATAGAATGCAATTTTGAATGGAATATAATGCAATGTGGTATCGAATGGAATGGAATGAAATTTTGCAAGGAATGGAATAGAATGCAATGAGGAAAGGAATAAAATGGAATGGAGAAAGCAATGGAATTGAACGTGTAATGGAATGGAATGGAAAGTGGAATCGAAACAAATGGAATGTGGTATGTAATTTGGAATGGAATGGAATGGAATGTGGAAAGGAATGTGGAATTTAATGTGGAATATAATGTCGAATGGAAGGTGGAATGGTACGGAATGGAATGTGGAAAGCAACGTGGAGTGGAATGTGGAATGGAATATGGAATGGAATGGAATGGAAGGTGGAACTGAATGTGGAATGGAACGGAATGGAATATGTAATGGAACGTACAACGGAATGGAAAGGAATGTAGAACGGAATGTGCAATGCAATGTGTAATGGAATGGAATGGAATGTGGAAAGGAATGGAATGGAATGTGCAATGGAATGCAATAGAACGTGTAAAGGAATGTGGAACGGAATTTGCAATGGAATATGGAATACAAAGTAATGGAATGTGGAATGGAATGTTGAAAGGAATTTGGAATGGAAAATGGAATGGAATGTAATAGAACGTGGAATGGAATGGAATGAAATGTAGAATGGAACGTGGAATGGAATGGAATGGAATGGAGTGGGAAAAGGAATGAGGAATGGAATGTGAAATGGAACATGGAATGTAATGTGGAATGGTACGTAATGGAACTTGGAGTGGAATGCAATGGAATTTAATGGAACATGGAATGGAACATTGAATGGAATGTGGAATGGAATGGAATGGAATGTGGAATGAAATGCAGAATGGAATGTGGAGTGGAATGGAATGGAATGGAGGGTGAAACCCAATGAGGAATGGAAAGTGAAATGGAACATGGAATGGAATGTGGAATGGTATGACATGGAACATGGAATGCAATGCAATGGAATTTAATGGAACGTGGAATGGAAAGTTGAATGGAATGTGGAATGGAATGGAATATGGAATGGAATGTGGAATGAAATGGTATTTAATGTGGAATGGAATGTGAAATGGAAAGGACTGGAATGTGGAATGGAATGTGGAAAGGAATGTGGAATGGAATGGAATGGAATATGGAAAGGAATAGAATTTAAACTGGAAAAGAATGGAAAGGAATATGAAATGGAATGCAATGGAATGTGGAGTGGAATGTGGAATGCAATGTGGAATGTAATGGAATGTAATGTGGAATGGAATGGAATGGAATGTTGAATGGAATGTGGAATGCAATGTGGAGTGCAATGTGGAACGAAACGGAATGGAATGTGGAATGGAATGTGGAATTCAATGTGGAATGGAAAGTGAAATGCAAGGGAATGGAATGTGAATTGGAAGGTGGAATGGGTTCGAATGGAACGTGGAATGGAATGGAATGGAATGATGAATGGAATGTTGAATGGAATGTGGAATGGAACGTGGAATGGATTGGAATGGAACGTGGAATGGAATGTGAAAAGGAATGGAATGGAATGTGGAATGGAACGTGGAATGGAAAGGAATTTGATGTGGCATTTAATTTACAATGGAAAGTGGAATGGATTGGAATGGAACGTGGAATGGAATAGAATGGAATGTGGAATGGAATGGAATGGAAAGTGTGAAGAAATTCGGAATGGAATGTTGAGTGGAATGGTAGGGAAAGTGGAATGCAATGAAATGGAAAGGAATGCGGAATGGAATGGAATGGAATGGAGTGTGGAATGGAATGGACTGGAATATGGAATTAAATTTGAAATGGAATGGAATGGAATGTGGAATGGAAAGGAAAGGAATGTGGAATAGATTTGAATGCAATGTGGAATGGAATGGAATGGAATGCAATGTTGAATGGAATGGAAAGTTATGTGGAAAGGAATGGAATGGAATGTGGAATGGATTGGAATGGAATGAAATGGAAATTGGAATGGAATGGAATGGGGTATGGAATGGAATGGAATGGAGTGGAATGTGGAATGGAAAGGAATGGAATGGAAAGGAAAGTGAAATTGAATGGAAAGAGGTATGGAATGTGTAACGGAATGGAATTGAATGGAATATGAAATGGAATGGAATGGAATGTGGAATGGAATCGAATGGAATGGAATGCAATGTGTAATGTAATTGACTGAAATGTAGAACGGAATGGAATAGAATGTGGAATGCAAAGTGGAATGGAACGTGAAATGAAATGGAATGGAACATGGAATGGAAAGTGGAATGGAACGTTGAATTGAACGTGGAATGGAATGTGCAATGTGGGATGGAATGCAATGGAATTTGGATTGGAATGTAATTGAATATGGAATGGAATAGAACAGAATGGAATGCGGAATGGCATGGAATGGAATGTGAAATGGAATGGAATGGAATGAAAAGTGAAATGGAATGGAATGGAAAGTGGAATGGAATGGAATAAAATTTGGAAGGGAATTTGGAAAGGAAATGAATGGAATGGCATGTAATAGAAAGTGAAATGGAATGGAATGGAAAGTGGAATGGAATGGAAGGCAATGTGGAATGGAATGTGGAATAGAATTGAATGGAATGGAATGTGGAAAGGAATGGAATGGAATGTGGTATGGAATGGAATTGAATGGAATGTGGAATGGAATGAAATGGAATGGAGTGGAATGTGGAATGGAGTGCAATGTGTAAAGGAATGTGGAACGGATTGGAAAGGAATGGAATGGAATGGAATTGAATGGAATGAAATCGAATGTGGAATGGAATGGACAGGAATGTGAAAAGTAACAGAAAGGAATGTGGAATGGAATGGAATGCAATGTGGAATGGAACGGAATGGAATGTGGAATGGAATGGTATGGAATGTTGAATGGAATGTAATGGAATGTGGAATCGAATGGAATGGAATGAAATGGAATGTGGAATGGAATGGAAAGGAATGTGGAAAGGAATGGAGTTGATAGTGGAAAAGAGCAGAATGTAACGTTCAAAAGAATGGAATGGATTTTGGAATCGAATGGAAAGTAATCGGGAATGGAATGGTATGGAATTTGGAATGGAATGGAATGCAAATTGGAAAGGAATGTGCAATGGAATGGAATGAAATGGCATGGAATGGTTAATGGAATGGAATCCAATTTGGAAAGGAATGTGCAATGGAATGGAATGAAATGGCATGGAATGTGTAATGGAATGGAATGTGGAATGGAATGTGGAATGGAATGGAAGGTAAAGGAACAGAAAGTGGAATGGAATGGAATGGAATGTGGAATGGTAGTCAATGTGTAATGGAATGAGGGATGGAATGGAATGGAATTGGGAATGGAATGGAACAGAATGGAATGTGTAATGGAATGGAATGAAATGTGTAATGGAATTGAATGGAATGGAATGTGCAATGGAATGGAAAGAAATGAGGAATGGAATGGAACGGAATGTGGAATCGAATGGAATGGAATGGAATGGAATTTGGAATGCAATGGAATGGAAAGGAATTTAATGTGGAATGTAATGGAATGAAAAGTGCAATGGAATGAATGGAATGTGGAATGGAAAGTGGAATCGAACGTGGAATGGAATGGAATGGAATGGAACTCGCAATAGGACGTGGAATGAAACCTGAAATGAAATGTGGAATGTGGAATTTAATGGAATGGAATGTGGAAGGAATTTAATTGAATGTGGAATGGAATGGAATGGAATGCGGAATGGTATGGAATGGAAAGAGGAATGGAATGTAATGGAATGCAGAATGGCATGGAATGGAATGTGGAATGGAATGTGGAATGGAATGGAATGGAATGGAATTGAATGTTATGTGGAATCGAAAGTAATGGAATGTGGAATGGAATTGAAGGGAAAGTGGAATGGAATGGAAAGTTATGTGGAATGGAATGGAATGGCATATGGAATGAAATGAACGGAATGGAAAGGAATGGAATGGAACGGGGAATGCAATGGAAAGAATGGAATGTGGAATGGAATACAATGTGGAATGGAATGGAAATGAATGGAATGTGGAATGGAATGGAATGGAATATGGAATGGAACGCAATGGAATGGAAAGGAATGGAATGGAATGGAATGGAATGGAATTTGGAAGGCAATGGAATGGAATGTGCAATGGAATGTGAGGTGGAATGCAATGGAATGTGGAATGCAAAGCAAAGGGCTGTTTTATCGAATGTGGGAAGGAATGGAATAGAATGTGGAATGGGATGTTCAGTGGAATGTTGAATGGAATGTGGCAAGGAATGGAATGCAATGTGGCATGGAATGTGGAATGGAATGGAATGGATTGTGGAGTGTAATGGAAAGGAATGGTAGGGAATATAGAATGGAATGGAAAGGAACATGGAAAGGAACATTGAAAGAAACGTACAATGGAAAGTGGAATTGAACGTGGAAAGCAAAGTGGAACGGAACATGGAATGAATTGTCGGATGGAATGGAATGGAATGTGTAATGGAATGGAATGGAATGTGGAATGGAATGGAATGGAAAGTAGAATGAAATGTGTAATGGAATGTAATGGAATGTGGAATGGAAAGTGGAATGGAATGGACTGAATTGGGGAATGGAATGTGTAATGGAATGTGGAATGGAATGGAATGGATTGTGGAATGGAATGTGGAATAGAATGGAATGGAAAGTGGAATGGAAAGTTGGAATGCAATGTTGAAAGATTGTAATGTGGAATGTGGAATGTAGAATGTGGAATGGTATGGAATGGAATGTGGAATGGAATGTGGAATGGAATGGAATGGAATGAGGAATGGAATGGAATGTGGAATGGAATGGAATGGAATGGAATGTGTAATGGAATGGAATGCAATGTGGAATGGAATGTGGAATGGCATGGAATGGATTGTGGAATGGAATGGAAAGGATTGGCATGGAATATGGACTGGAATGGAAAGGAATATGGAAAGGAACGTGGAAAGAAACGTGCAATGGAACGTGGAATCAAACGTGGAATGGTATGTGGAATCTAAAGGAATGGAACGTGGAATGGAATGTGGGATGGAATGTAATAGAATGTATAATGGAATGTAGAATGGAATGTGAAATGGAATGTGGAATGGAACGTCTAATGGAACGTCGAATGTAATGGAATGGACCGTTTAATGGAATGTGGAATGGAATGGTTGGAATGTGGAATGAAAAGTGGAATGTAAGGAAATGGAATGTGGAATGGAATGTGCAATGGTATGGAATGGAATTAAATGGAACGTGGAATGGAAGGGAATGGATCGTGGAATGGAATGGAATGGAATGTGGAATGAAACATACGTGGAATGGAATGGAATGGATCGTGGAAAGGAATTGAATGGAATGTGGAATGAAACATACAAGGGATCGTGGAATGGATTGTGGAATGGAATGGAATGGAATGTGGAATGGAATGTTGAATTGAACGTGGAATGGCATGTGGAAAGGAATGGAATGGAATGTGGAATGGACTGTGGAATGCAACGGAAGTAGTGTTGAATGGAATGTGGTAGGGAATGTTTAAACAAAAGTGGAAATTAATGGAAAGGAATATGGAATGGAACGTGTAGTGGAACATGGAATTGCTGTGGAAAGCAACGTGGAATGGAATGTTTAATGGAATGCAATGGAATGTGGAATGGAATGGAATGGAATGTGGAATGCAGTGTAATGCGATGTCGAATGGAATGGAATGTGGAATAGAATGTGGAATGGAAAGGAATGGAATGTGTAATACAATGTGGAAAGGAATGTGGAGTTGGAGAGAATGGAATGTGAAACGGAAAGGAATGGGATGTGGAAAGGGAGATGGAATGGAATGTGGAAATGCATGTGGAATGGAATGTGGAAAGCAATGTGGAATGGAATGCAATGGAATGTGGAATGGAATGGAATGGAAAGTGGAGTAGAATGGAATGGAATGGAACGTGGAGTGGAACGTGGAATGGAACTTCAAGTGGAACGTGGAACAGAATGTCGAATGGAACGTGAAATATAATGGAATGGAATTTGGAATGGATCGTGGAATGGAACATGGAATGGAACGTGGAATGAAACGTGAAAATAAACTTGGAATGCAACGTGGTATGGAAAGTGGAATTGAATGGAATGCAAAGTGAAATGAAATGTGGAATAGAATGTGTAATGTACTGGAATGGAATGTGGAATGCAACGTGGAATAGAATGAAATGGAATGTGGATTGGAACTTGAATGGAATGGAACATGGAATGAAACGTGGAATGGAAATTGGAAGAGAACTTCGAATGGAATGTACAATGGAATCTGGAATGGAACGTGGAATTGAATGGAAAGGAAACTGGAATGGAATGTGGAATGGAATTGATTGCAACGTGGAATGCAACGTGGAATGGAACTTGGAATGGAACGTGGAGTGGAATGGAATGGAATGTGGAATGGAATGCGGAATACAATGGAATGGAATGTGGAAAGTAACAGGGAATGGAACCTGGAATGGAATGGAACGGAAAGTGGAATGAAATGTGGAATGCAATGGAATGGAATGTGGAATGGAATGTAGAATGTAATGTAGATTGGAATGTGGAATGGAAAGTAGAATGGAATGGAATGGAATGTGTAATGGTACGTGGAATGGAATGGAATGGGACGTGGACTAGAATGTGCAATGGAATGTGGAAGGGAACGTGGAATGGAATGAAATATGGAAGGGAATGGAATGGAATGTGGAATGGAATGTTGAGTAGAATATGGAATTGAATGTGGAATGGAATGGAATGCAGTGTGGAGAGGAATGGAAATTAATGGTAGGGAATATGGAATGCAATGTAATGGAATGTGGAAAGGAACGTGGAAAGGAACGTGCAATGGAAAGAGGAATGGAACAAGGAATGGAACGTGGAATGGAATGGAATGGAATGTGGAATGGAATGTAGATAGGAATGTGGAATGGAAAGTGGAATGGAATGGAATGGAATGTGTAATGGAACGTGAAATAGAATGGAATGGGACATGGAGCGGAATGTGCAATAGAATGTGGAAGGGAACGTAGAATGGAATGAAATTTGGAAGGGAATGGAATGGAATGTGAAATGGAATGTTGAATGGAATCTGGAATGGAATGGAAAACGGAATGTGTAATGGAATGGAATGGAATGTGAAATGGAATGTGGAATGGAATGTGAAATGCAATGTGGAATTGAATGGAATAGAATGTGGAATGGAACATGGAATTGAATTTAATGGAACTTGGAATGGACGTGGAATCGAATGGAATGGAACATGGAATAGAACATTGAATGGAACGTGGAATGGAACGTGGAATGGAATGTGGAATGGAATGGAAAGGAATGTGGAATGGAATGTGGAATGGAATTGAACGGAATGTGGAATGTAATGTGGAATGGAATGTGCAAATGAATGTGGAATGGAACAGAATGGAATGTGAAATGAAATGGAATGGAATGTGGAATGGAATGGAATGGAAGGAGGAATGGAATGCAATGGAATGTGGTAAGGATTATGGAAAAGAATGTGGAATGGAATATTGAATGGAATGTGGAATGGAATGTGGAATATAACTTAATGGAATGTGAAATGGAATGGAATGCGGAATGGAATGGAATGTGGAATGGAATGTGGAATGGAAAGTGGAAAGTAATGAGGAATGGAATGTAAAATGGAATGAACGGCAAAATGGAATGAAATGTGGAATGGAATGTGGAAAGTAATGAGGAATGGAATGTGGAATGGAATGGACTGCAATCTGGAATGAAATGTGGAATTGAATGTGGAACGGAATGGAATGGAATGTGGAATCGAATGGAATGGAATGTGGAATGGAATGTGGAATGGAAGGTGGAATGGAACGAGGAATGGAACATGGATTGGAATTTACTGGAACGTTGAATGGAATGTGGAATGGAATTTAATGGAACGTGGAATGGAATGTGGAATGGAATTTAATGGAACGTGGAATGGAATGTGGAATGGAACGTTGAATGGAACGTGGAATGGAATTGAATAGAACTTGGAATGGAACGTGGAATGGAATGGAATGGAATGTGGAATGGAATGTGGAATGGAATGTGCAATGGAATGTACAATGTAACGGAATGGAATGTGGAGTGGAATGTAATGGAATGAGGAATTTAATGCAATGGAATGTGGAATGCAAAGTGGAAAGTAATGGAATGGAATGTGGAATGGAATGTTGAGTGGAATATGAAATGGCATGTGGAATGTAATGGAATGGAGTGTGCAGAGGAATGGAAATTAACGGTAGGGAATATAGAATGGAATGGAATTTAATGTGGAAAGGAACGTGGAATGGCACGTGCAATGGAATGTGGAATGGAAAGTGGAATGGAATGTGGAATGGAATGGAATGGAATGGAACGTGGAAAGGAACGTGGAAAGGAACGTGCAATGCAACTTGGAATGGAACGTGGAATAGAATGGAATGGAACGTGGAATGGAATGTGGAATGGAACGTAGATTGGAATGTGGAATGGAAAGTGGAATGGAATGCAGTGGAATGTGTAATGGCACGTGGAATGGAATGGAATGGGAATTGGGGTGTAATGTGAAATGGAAAGTGGAAGGGAACGTGGACTGGAATGAAATTTGGATGGAAATGAAATGGAAGGTGGAATGGAATGTGAAATGGAATGTTGAATGGAATCTGGAATGCAATGGGAAATGGAATGTGTAATGGAATGGAATGGAATGTGAAGTGGAATGTGGAATGGAATGTGAAATGGAATGTGGAATGGAATGTGAAATGGAATGTGAAATTGAATGGAATGGAATGTGGAATGGAACGTAGAATGGAATTTAATGGAACATGGAATGGATTGGAATGGTACGTGGAACAGAACGTGGAATGGAACGTGGAATTGAATTTAGTGGAACGTGGAATGGAAGGTGGAATGGAATGGAATGGAACGTTTAATAGAACATTGAATGGAACGTGGAATGGAACGTGGAATGGAATGTGGAATGGAATGGAAAGGAATGTGGAATGGAATGTGGAAATGAATGTGGAATTGAACAGAATGGAATGTGAAATGAAATGGAATGGAACGTGGAATGGAATTGAATGGAATGAGGAGTGGAATGCAATGGAATGTGGAAAGGATTATGGAACGGAATGAGGAACGTAATGCTGTATGGAATGTTTAAAGGAATGTGGAATATAACGGAATGGAATGTGAAATGGAATGGAATGGAATGCCGAACGAAATGGAATGTGGAATGGAATGTGGAATGGAATGTGCAAACTAATGTCGAATGGAATGTGGAATGGAATGCACTGCAATGTGGAATGAAATGTAGAATTAAATGTATAAAGTAATGTGGAATGTAATGTGGCATCGAATGGACTGGAATTTGGAATGGAATGTGAAATGGACGGTGGAATGGAACGTGGAATGGAACGTAGATTGGAATGGACAGGAACGTTGAATGGAATGTGGAATGGAACGTTGAATGGAACGTGGAATGGAATTGAATGGAACGTGGAATGGAATGTGGAATAGAATGCAATGGAATGTGGAATGGAATGCAATGGAATGTGGAATGGAATTGAATGGAATGTGGAATGGATTATTGAACGGAATGTGGAATGGACTGTGGAGTGGAATGGAATGGAACGTGGAAAGGAATGTGGGATAGAAAGTGTAACGGAATGGAATGAATTGTGGAATGAAATGTGCATTCAAACGGAATGGAATGTGGAATGGAATGGACTGGAATGTGGAATTGAATGTGGAATAGAATTTAAGGGAATGTGGAATGGAATATGGAATGGAATGTGGAATAGAATATGGAATGGAATGGAATGGAATGGATTTTGTAATGGAATGGAATTGAATGGGGAATGGAATGTGGAAAGGAATGTGGAATGGAATGGAATGAATTGTGGAATGGAATGTTGATTGGAATGGAATGGAATGTGGAATGGAATGGAATGGAATGTAGAATGAAATGTGGAATGCAAAGAGGAAAGTAATGCAATGGAATGAGAATGGAATGTGGAATAGAATTTAATGGAATGTGGAATGGAATATGGAATGGAAAGTGGAATGGAATATGGAATGGAATGGAATGGAATGGATTTTGTAATGGAATGGAATTGAATGGGGAATGGAATGTGGAATGGAATGTGGAATGGAATGGAATGAATTGTGGAATGGAATGTTGATTGGAATGGAATGGAATGTGGAATGGAATGGAATGGAATGTAGAATGAAATGTGGAATGGAAAGAGGAAAGTAATGCAATGGAATGAGAATGGAATGTGGAATGGAATGTGGAATGGAATATGGAATGGACTGTGGAATGGAATGTGGAATGGAATGTTGAATGGAAAGTGGAATGGAATGGAATGGAATGTGGAATGGATTGTGAATTGGAATTCAATGGAATGTGGAATTCAATTTGGAATGAAATGCAATGGAAAGAGAATGGATTGTGGAATGGTGAGTGGAATGGATTGGAAACAAATGTGGAATGGAATATGGAATGGAATGTGGAATGGAAAGTGGAATGGAATGTGGAATGGAATATGGAATGGAATGTGGAATGGAAAGTGGAATGGAACGGAATGCAATGTGGAATGGAACGTTGAATGATATCTGGAACGGAACGGAATGTAATGTGGAATGTAATGTGGAATGGAATGTGGAATGGAAAGTGGAATGGAAAGTGGAATAGAATGGAATGGAATGTGGAATGGAACGTGGAATGGAACATGGAATGTAACGTGGAATGGAACATGGAATGCAACGTGGAATGTGATGTGCAATGCAATGTAGAATGTAAAGTTGAATGGAATGGAATGGAATGTAGAATGGTACGTAGAAAGGATCTTGGAAAGGACTGTGGAATGGAAAGTGGAATGGAATGTGGAAGGGAATGTGGAGTGGAATGGAATGGAATGGAATGTGGAATGGTACGTGAAATCTATCGAGGAATTGAATGTAGAATGGATTGTGGAATGGAAAGTGAAGTAGAAAGTGGAATGGAATGTAGAATGGAATATGGAATGAAACCTGAAATTGAATTGAATGCAATGTGGAATTGAATGGAATGGAATGTGGAACAGAACGTGGAAAGGAACTTGCAATGGAATGGAATGTAACATGGAATGGAATGTGGAATAGAATGGAATGGAATGTGGAATGGAATGGAATGGAATGTGGAATGGAAAGGATTGGAAAGTGAAATGGGACGTGGAATGGAACATGCAACGCAACGTGGAATGGAACGTATAATGGAATGTGGATTGCAACGAAATGGAATGTGGAATGGAAAGGAATGTGGAATGGAATGGAATGGAGTGGAATGTGGAATTAAATGAGATGGAATGGAGTGGAATGGGATGTGGAATTGAATGGAATGAAATGAATAATAGAATGGATTGGAATGTGTAATGCAATAGAATGTAAAGTGGAATGGAATATGAAATGGAACGTGGAATGGATTGTGCAATGGAATGTAATGGAAAGTGGAATAGAATGGAATGGAATGGAATGTGGAATGGAACGTGGAAAGGAATGAGCAATTGAATCGAATGAAATTTGGAATTTAATGGAATGGAATGTGTAATGGAATGGAATGGAAAGTGAAATAGAATGTGGACCGGTTTGTGAAATGGAATGTGGAACGTAATGAAATGCATCGTGGAATAGAATGGAGTGGAACGTGGAATGGAATGGAGTGGAACGTGGAATGGAACGTGGAAAGGAACATGGAATGGAAAGTGGAACGGAATGTGGAATGGAATGTGGAATGCAATGGAATGGAATGTTTTATGAAATGTGGAATTGAATGGAATGGAATGTGGAATGGAATGTGGAATGGAATGCAATGGACTGAGAATGGAATGTGGAATGGAATGGAATGGAATGTGCAATGGAATGTGGAATCGAATGGATTGGAATGTGGAATGGAAGGTGGAATGGAATGCAGAATGGAACGGAATGGAATGTGGAATGGAATGTGGAATGGAATGTGGAAAGAAATGTGGAATGAAACGTGTAATGGAACGTGGAATTCAATGGAATGGAACTTGGAATAGAAGGTGGAATGAAAAGGAAGGGAATGTGGAATGAAATGTGGAGTGTAATGTAATGGAATGTGGAATGGAATGGAATGGAATGTGGAATGCAATGTGGGATGGAACGGAATGTAAAGAGGAATGGAAAGTGAAATGGAATGTGGAATGCAAAGTGGAAAGGAATGGAAAGGAATGCGGAATGGAACATGGAATGAAATCGAATGGAACACAGAATGGAAAGAGGAATGGAATGTTTAATGGAATGTGAAATGGAATGGAACGGAATGTGGAATGGAATGTGGAATGGAGTGAGGAATGGAATGGAATGGAATGTGGAATGGAATGTGGCAGGTAGTTTAATGGAATGTGGAATGGAAAGTGGATTGGAATGTGGAATGGATTGTGGAATGGAATGTGGAATGGAATGCAATAGAATATGGATTGGATAGTGGATTGCATTGTGCAATTTAACTTGGAACGTAATGCAATGGAATTTGGAATGGAACGTGGAATGGAATGAAATGGATCATGGAATGGAATGTGGAATGGAATGAAATGGATCGTGGAATGGAAAGTGGAATGGAATTGAATGGAAAGTGGAATGGAATGTGAAATAGAACTTGGAATAGAACGGAATGGACTGTTTAATGGAACGTGAAATTCAAAGGAACTGAATGTGTAATGTAACATGCAAAGGAACGTGGAATGGAATGTGGAATTGAACGTTGGGTACAATGTGGAAAGAAATGTGGAATGGAACGGAATGGAATGTGGAATGGAATATGGAAAGGAATGAAGAACGGAAGGTGGAATATAATGGAATGGAACATAGAATGGAACATGGAATGGAATGGAACGGAAAGTGGAATGGAATCTGGAATGGAATGAGGAATGGATACTGGAATGGAACATGGAATGAAACGTAATGGTATGTGGAATGGAATGCAATGGGATGTGGAATGAAATGTTGACTGGAATGTGTAATGTATTGAAATGGAATACGGAAAGAATGGAAAGTAAAGTGGAATGGGATGCGGACTGGAATGCAATGCAATGTGAAATGGAATGAGGAATGGAATGGAATGGAAAGTGGAATGGAATGTAGAATGGAATGGAATGTGTAATGGAATGTGGAATGGAATGAAATGTAGAATGGAATGAGCAATGGAAAGCAGAATGCAATTTGGAATGGAACAGAATGGAATGTGGAATGAAATGTGGAATGGAAAGTGGAATGGAATGGCATGTAATGTCTAATGAGATGTGGAATGGAAGGGAATGAAATGTGGAATGGAATGTGGAATGGAATGTGGAATGGAAAGTGGAATGGAACGGAATGGAAAGTGTAATGGAATGGAATGGAACCTGGAATGGAACTTGGAATGTAACGTGGAATGGAATGTGGAATGGAGCGTGTAATGGAATGTGGAATGGAATGTGCAATGGAATGGAATGTAAAGTGCAAAGAATGTGGAATGGAATCTGGAATGGAATGTGGAATGGAATGGAATGAAACGTTGAATGGAACGTGGAATGGAACGTAATTTAATCTGGAATGGAATGGAATGGAATGGTATGGAATGTGTAACGGAATGGAATGGAATGAGGACTGCAACGTGGAATGGAACGTGGAATGGAATGTGGAATGGAATGGAAAAGAATGTGGAATGGAAGGGAATGGAATGTGGAATGGAATGTGGAATGGAAACGAATGGAATGGAATGGAATGGAATGTGGAATGGAATGGAATGGAATGTGGAGTGAAATGTAAAGGAACATGGAGTGGAAAGGAATCAAATGCGGAATGGAAGGGAATTTTATGAAATGTGGAATGGAGTGGAATGCAATGGAATGGAATGTTGAATGGAATGGAATGGAATGTGGAACGGAATGGAATGGAATGGAATGCGGAATTGTATGGCATGGAATGTGGAAGGTAATGGAATGGAATGGAATGTGGAATGGAATGGAATGGAATAGAATGGAATGTGGAATGGAATGTAACGGAATGCAATGGAGTGTGGAATGGAATGGAATTGAGTGTGAAATTGAAATGAATGCGAAGTGGAAAGGAAAGGAATGCAAACTGTAATGGAATGGAATGGAAGGTGGAATGCAATGTGAAATGGAATGTGCAATGGAAAGAGGAATGGAATGGAATGGAACTTATAATGTTATGGAGTGGAATGTGGAATGTAATGTAATGGAAGGTGGAATGGAATATATTGGAATGTGGATCGGAATGGAATGGAATATGGAATGGAACGTGGAATTAATGGCACAGAACATGGAATGGAATGCCTAATGGAACGTGGAATGGATCGTGGCATGGAATGGAAATAACGTGGGATGGAATGTGGAAAGGAATGTGGAATGTAATGGAATGGATTGTGGAATGTAATGGAATGGAATGTGTAATAGGGTCGAATGGAATGGAAGGGTGAATGAAATGTGGAATGGATTGTGGAATGGAAAGGAATGGAATGTGCAATGGAATGGAATGGAAAGTGGAATGGAATGGAATGGAATGGAATGTGGATTGGTATGGAATGTAATGTGGAATGCAATAGAATGGAATATGGTTTGGAATGGAATGGAATGTGGAATGGAATGGAGTGGAAAGGAATGAAATGTGAAATGGGATGTGGAATGGAATGTGAAAAGGAATAAAATGGAAGGTGGAATGAAATGAAATGTAACGTTGAATGGAACAGAGTGGAAAGCAGATTGGAATGTAATGGAAAGTGGAATTGAACGTGGATTGCAAACAGGAATGGAATGGAATGTAATGTGGAATAGAATGGGATGGAAAGTTGAATGTAGTGTAACAGAATGTGGAAAAGAATGGAAGGGAATGGAATGGAGAATGGAATGTGGAATGGAATGTGGAATGGAATGGAATGGAATGGAATGTGGAATGGAATGGAATGGAATGTGGAATGGAATGGAATGGAATGTGGAAGGGAATGGAATGGAATGTGGAATGGAATGGAATGGAAAGTGGAATGGAATGGAAAGGAATGTGGAATGGAATGCGGAATGGAATGGAATTGTATGTAGAAAGGAATGGAAAGGAATGTGGAATGGATTGTGGAATGCAATGGAAGGTGGGATGGAATGGAATAGAATGTGGAATGGAATGTTAAATTGAATGTGGAATGGAACGTAGAATGGAATGTGGAATGGATTGTGGAATGTGACGTGGAATGGAACGTAGAATGGAACATCTAACGGAATGTATAATGGAACGTGGAATGGAATGGAATGGAACGTCTAACGGAAATTACAATGGAAAGTGGAATGGAATGGAATGGAATGTTGTATGGAAGGTGGAACGGAACGTGGAAATTAATGGAATGGAACGTGGAATGCAAAGGAATGGAATGTGGTATGGAATGTGGAATGGAATGGAATGGAATGTGGAATGGAAAGTGGCATGAAATGTGGAATGGAATGAAATGGAATGTGGAATGGAATGTGGAATAGAACAGAATGGAATGTAAAAGGGAATGTGGAATGCAATGTGTAATAGAATGTGGAATGTAATGAGGAAGGCAATGGAATGGAATGTGGAAAGGAATGTGGAAGGGAATGGAATGGCATGTGGAATGGAATGTGGATTGCAGCCGAAGGAAATGTGGAATGGAATATGGAATGGAATGTGGAATGGAAAGTGGAATGGAGTGGAATGGAATGTGGAATGGAATGTGGAATGGAATGGAATGGAACATAGAATGGAAAATGGAATGGAATGTGGAATGGAACATGGAATGGAATGTGGAATAGAACGTGGAAAGGAATGAAATCGAATGTGCAATGGAACCTGAATGCAATGGAAAGTGTAAAGGAACGTGGAATGGAATGTGGAATGGAACTTGTAATGGAATGTACAATGGAATGTGCAATGGAAAATGGAATGGAATGGAATGGATGGTCGAAAGGAATGTGGAATGGAATGTGGAATGGAGTGTGGAATGGAACGTGCAATGGAAAGGAATGGAATGTGCAATGAAATGTGGATAGGAATGTGGAAAGCAATGTGTTGGAATGTGGAATGGAATGTGGAATGGAACAGAATGAAATGTGGAATGGAATGCAATGGAATGTTGAATGGAATGGAATGGAATGTGGAATCGAATGGAAAGGAATGTGGAATGGAATGAAGAATGGAATGTGGAGTGGCAGGTGGAATGCAGCAGAGTGCAATGAGGAATGGAATGTGGAATAGAATGTGAAATGGAAAATTGAAGGAGAGCAGTGTGGAATGGAACATGGATTGGAATGGAATGGAACGTGGAAAGGAACGTGAAATGGATTGTGGAATGGAATGTGGAATGGAAAGTGGAATGGAATGGAATGGAATGTGGAATGGATCGTGTAATGGAATGGAATGGAACGTGGAATGGATTCTGGAATGGAAAGTGGAATGGAATGAGCAGTGGAATGTGGAATGGAACGTGCAAAGGAATGGAAAGGAATGTGGAAAGTTACGTGGAATGGAATGGAAAGGAACGTGGAATGGAAGCTGGAATGGAATGTGGAATGGAACTTGGAATGGAATGGAATGGAATGTGTCACGGAATGTGGAATGGAATGTGGAATGGAATGTGGAAAAGAATGTGGAATGGAACTGAATGGCATGGAAAGGAATGTGGAACGGAATGTGGAAAGGATTGTAGAATGGAATGTGGGCTGTAACGGAATTTAATGTTGAATGGAATGGGGAATGGAAGGTGGAATTGAAAGGAATGGAGCGGAATGAATTGTGGAATGGAATGTGAAATAGGATGTGGAATGGAACGTGGAAAGCAATGGAATGGAACGTGTCACAGGACGGACAGCAATGTGGAATGGAACGTGGAATGAAATGTGGAAGGGAATTTGGAATTGAACGTGGAATGGAACGTGGAATGGAATGGGATGGAATGTGTAATGGAATGGAATGGAATGTGGAATGGAATGTGGAATGGAATGTGGAATTTGGAATGTAGTGGAATGGAATATTGAATGCAAGGTGGAAGGGAACGTGCAATGTAACGTGGAATGGAAATGAAAGGAATGTGGAATTGAATGGAGTGGAATGTGGAATGGAATGTACAATGGAATAGATTGGAATGCGGAATAGAATGTGTAATGGAATGGAATGGAATCCGAAATGGAATGGAATGAAATGCGAAACGGAACGTGCAATGGAACGTGCAATGGAACTTTTAATGGAATGTTGAATGGAATGGAAAAGAATGAGAATGGAATGGATTGGAATGTGGAATAGAATGTGGTGTGGAATGGAATGGAATGTGGAATGGAATAGAATGAAATGTTATGAAATGTGGAATGCAATGGAATGGAAGGAGGAATGGAACGTGGAATGGAAAGTGGAAAGGAAAGTGGAAGGAATAGTATAACGGAATGTAATGGAATGTGGAAAGGAATGGAATGGAAAGTGGAAAGGTATGGAATGGAATATGGAATGGAACGTGGAATGGAATGAAATGGAAAGTGGAAGGGAACACATAATGGAACGTGGAATGCAATGTGGAATTGAATGGAATGGAATATGGTATGGAATGTGGAATGGAATGGAATAGAATAGAAGGTGGGATGGAATAGAATGAAATGGAATGGAATGTGAAATGGAATGCGGAATGGAAACTGGAATGGAACGGACTGGAACGTGTAATGGAATGGAATGGAACGTGGAATGTAACGTGGAATGGAATGGAATGGAAAGTGGAGTGGAACGTGGAATGGAATGTGCAATGGAACGTGGAATGGAATGTGGAACGGAATGTAAAGGAATGTGGAATGGAATGAGGAATGGAATGTGATATGGAATTTCGAATGCAATCTAATGGAATGTGGAATGGAACGTAGAACGGAATAGAGTGGAATGTGGAATGGAATACGGAAGGGAATGGAATGGAATGCAGGATGGAATGTGGAATGGAATGTGGAATGGAATGGAATGTGGAATAGAGTGTGGAATGGAAAGGAATGGAATGTGGAATGGAATGCTCAATGGAATGTTGAATGGAATGTACTGGATTATGGAATGGAATGTGGAATGGAACGTTGAATGGAAAGGAATGGAATGTGAAATGGAATATGGAATGGAATGTGGAATGGAAATTGGAATGGAATGGAATGGAATATGGAATGAAATGTGGAATGGAATGTGGAAACTAACATGGAATGGAAAGTGGAATGGAATGGAATCGAATTTGGAATGGAGTGGGAAATGGAATGGAATGGAAATTGCAATTGAATTTGCAATGGAACGGAATGGGATTTGGAATGGAATGCAAGGTGGAATGGAATGTGGAATGCAATGGAATGGAATGTAGAATGAAATGTGGAATGCAATGGAATGCAATTTGGAATTTAATGTGGAATGGAATGGAATGCAATAAGGAATGGATTGTGCAAAGGAATGTGGAATGTAGCGTAGACTGGAAGATGGAATGGAATGGAATGGAAGGTTAAACGAAATGTGGAATGCAATGTAATTGATTGTGGAAAGGAATGGAATGTGGAATGGAATGTGGGATGGAATGGAATGTTTAAATGGAATGGAAAGGAAAGTGGAATTGAATGTGTACTGGAATGGAAAACTCTCTAGAATGGTATGTGGAATGGAATGGAATGTGGAATGGAATGTTCAATGGAATGTTCAATGGAATGTGGAATAAATGTAATGGAATGTGTAATGGAATGTGGAATGGAATGTGGAATTGAACGGCATGGAATGTGGAATGGAATATGAAATTGAAAGTGGAATGGAAAGTGGAATGGAACGTGGAATAGGACGTGGAATGGAAAACAATGGAATGTGGAATGGAATGTGGAATGGAATGGGATGGAATTTGGAATGGAACATGGAATGGAATGAAATGGAAAGTTTAACGGAATGTGGAATAGAATGGAATGGGAAGTGGAATGGAATGGAATGTGAATTGGAATTGAATGGAATGGAATGTGCAATGGAAAGGAATGGAATGAGGAATGGAACATGGAATAGAACGTGGAATGCAATGTGGAATGGAATGTGAAATGGAATGGAATTCAATGTGAAATGGAATGCTATGGAATGTGGGATGGAATGGAATGGATTTGAATGTGGAAGGAATGGAATGTGGAATGGAATGGAAGGGAATCTAACGTAACGTGGAATTGAATGGAATAGAATGTGGAATGGAATGGAATGGAATGTCGGATGGAATGGAATAGAACGTGTAAAGGAATGTGGAATGCAATGTGGAATGGAATGTGGAATGGAAGGGAATGGAAAGTGTAATAGAAAGGAATGAAATGGAATGTGGAATGGAATGTGGAATTGAATGTGGAATTGAATGGAATGGAATGTGGAATAGAAGGGAATGGAATGTGGAATGGAATGGAATGCAATGTGGAATGAAATGGAATGTGGAATGGAATGTGGAATGGAATGTGGAATTGAATGGAATGGAATGTAGGATGGAATGGAATGGAATGTAGAATGGAATGGAATGCAATGTGGAATGGAGTGGGTTGGAATATGGAATGAAATGTAATGGAATGGAATGGAATGGAAAGTGAAATAGAATGTGGAATGGAAAGTGAAATAATAGAATGTGGAATGGAAAGTGGCATTTAATGTGGAATTGAATGGAATGGTTTGTGGAATGGAATGTGCAATTGAATGGTATGGAATGTGGAATGGAATGTGGAATGCAATGTGGAATGGAATGGAATGGAACGTGGAATGTCATGTGGAATGGAATGTGGAATGGAATGTGGAATTGAATGGAATGGAAAGTGGAATGGAATGGAATGGAATGTGGAATGGAATGGAATGCCATGGGAATGGAATGAGTTGGAATATGGAATGAAATGTAATGGAATGGAATGGAATGGAAAGTGAAATAGAATGTGGAATGGAAAGTGAAATAGAATGTGGAATGGAAAGTGGAATGGAATGTGGAACGGAAAGTAGAATTTAATGTGGAATTGAATGGAATGGATTGTGGAATGGAATGTGAAATTGAACGGTGTGGAATGTGGAATGCAATGTGGAATGCAATGTGGAATGGAATGGAACGGAACATGGAATGGTATGTGGAATGGAACGTGGAATGGAACGCGGAATCGAATGGGGAATTGAAAGGAATGGATTGTGGAATGTAATGTGGAAAGGAATGGTATGGAATGTGGAATGGAATGTGGAATGCAACGTGGAATGTAATGGAATGGAATGTGGAATGGAAAGTGGAATGGAATGGATTGGAATGTGGAATGGATTGTGGGATGGAATGGAATGGCATGTGGAACGCCATATGGAATGCAGTGTGAAATGGAATAGAATGAGGAATGCAATGTGGAATGGAATGGAATGGAATGTTTAAATGGAATGGTATGGAATGTGGAATTGAATATGGTCTGGAATGGAATGGAATGTGGAATGGAATGTGGAATGCAACGTGGAATGGAACGTGGATTGAAATGTGGAATTGTATAGAATGGAATCTGTAATGGAAGCAAATGGAATGTGGAAAGGAATGTGAAATGGAATGGAATAGAAAGGAATGGAATGTGGAAGGCAAAGGAAGGGAATGTGGAGAGGAAAGAAATGTAACGTGGAATGGAACGCGGAACGAAACGCGGAATGCAATCTGGAACAGATAGTGAAATGGAAAGTGCAATGGAATGGAATGCAATTTGGAATGGGAGGGAATGGAACATGGAAAGCAATGTGGAATGGAACGTGGAATGCAACGGGGAGTGAAATTTGCAATTAATGTGGAAAGGAATTCAATGGAATGTGGAATGGAATGTAATGGAATGTCAAATGGAATGGAATTTAGTGGAATTTGGAATTAAATGGAATGCAATGGAATGGAATGCGAAATCTAATGGAATGGAATGTGGAATGGAATTTAATGGAATGGAATGAAATGTGGAATAGAAAAGAATGGAATGGAATGTGGAATGGAATGTCGAATTGAATGCGGAATTGAATGGAAAGGAATGTGGAATGGAATGGAATGGAACGTGGAATGGTTTGGAATAGAAAGTGTAATAGAATGTGGAAAGGAACGTGGAATGGAGTGGAATGGAACTTGGAATGGAACGTGGAATGGAATGCAATGGAATGTGGAATGGAACCTAGAATGGAATGTTGAAAGGAAAGTGGAATTCAACGTGGAATGGAATGGAATGGAAGATTGAATAGAATGTGGAATGGAATGTGGAATGGAACGTGGAATGAACGTGGAATGAAACGGAATGGAACGTGGAATGGAACCTTGGAGTGGAATGTGGAATTGCACGTGGAATGGAATGTGGAATGTAATGTGGATTGGAAAGGAATGGAATACGGAATAGAAAGAATAGAATGAGGAACGGAATGCAATGGAATATGGAATGGAATGTGGAATGGAATGGAATGGAGTGTGGAATAGAATGTGGAATGGAATGGAATGGAATCCATAATGGAATGGAACAGAATGGTAAGGAATGTGGAAAGGTAAGCGGAATTGAATGTGGAATGCAATGGAATGGAATGTGGAATGGAATGTGGAATGGAATGTGGAATGGAATGTGGAATGGAATGGAATGGAGTGTGGAATAGAATGTGGAATGGAATGGAATGGAATCCATAAAGGAATGGAACGGAATAGTAAGGAATGTGGAATGGTAAGCGGAATTGAATGTGGAATGCAATGGAATGGAATGTGGAATGGAATGTGGAATGGAATGTGGAATGGAATGGAATGAATTCTGGAATGAAAAGTGGATTGGAATGGAATAGAATGTGCAATGGAATGGACTGGAATGTGGAATAGAATTTAATGGAAAGTGGTATGGAACGTGTGATGGAATGGAATGGAAGGGAATGGAATCTCAAATGGAATGGAATGGAATGTGGAATGGAATGTGGAATAGAATGTGAAATAGAATGGAATGAAATGTGAAATGGAATGTTGATAGAAATGGAATGGAATGTGGAATGGAATGGAATGGACAGTGGAATGGAATGTGGACTGGAATGTGGAAGAGAATGTGGAATGTAATGGAATGGAATTCATTGGAATGTGGAAAGGCATGTGAATTGGATTGCAATGGAATATGTAATGGAAAGTGGAAAGAAATGCAATATAATCAGAATGGAATGTGGAATGGAATGTGGAATGGAATTTGGAATGGACTGCAAAATGGAATGTTGAATGGAATGTGGAACGGAATGGAATGGAAATTAATGTGGAATGTATTGTGAAATGGTAGGCAATGGAATGTGGAATGGAATGTGGAATGGAATGGAATCGAATGTGGAATGGAACATGGAATGAAATCGAATGGAACGTGGAATGGAAAGTGGAATGGAATGTGAAATGGAATGTGGAACGGAATATAATGGAATGTGGAATGGAATGTTGAATGCAGGGTGGAATGGCATGGAATGGAATGTGGAATGGAATGTGGAAGAGAATTCAATGGAATGTGAAAGCAAAGTGGATTGCAATGTGGAATGGATAGTGGAATGGAATATGGAATGGAACGGAATAGAATGTGGAATGAACGGAATAGAATGTGGAATGGAATGTGGAATGGAATGTGGAATGGAATGTGGAATGGAGTGTGGAATGGAATTTGGAATGAAATGCAATGGAATGTGGAAAGGAACGTGGATTGGAATGGAATGGAAAGTGGAATTCAATGTGGAATGGAACTTGGAAAGAAATGGAATGGAATGAGTAATGGAAAGTGAAATGCAATAGAATTGAAAGTGCAATGTATCATTGAATGGAAGGTGGAATGGAATATGGAATTGAACGTGGTATAGAATGTGGAATGAAATGTGGAATGGAACGGAATGGAATATGGAATGGAATCTGGAATTCAGTGTGGAATCGAACGTGGAATTGAATGGAATGTAATGGAATGGAATGTGGAATGGAATGTTGAATGGAGTGTGTAATGGAACGGAGTGGATTGAAATATGGAAAGAAATGTGGATTGGAAAGGAATGGAATGTGGAATGGAATGGAATGGAATATAGAATGGAATTTAATGGAAATCGGAATGGAACAGAAAATGGAATTGAATGGAATCGAATAGAATGTGGAATGGAATGGAATGGAATGGGGAATGGGATGTGGAATGAAAAGTGGAATGGAATACAATGAAATGTGGAATGGAAGTGGATTGGAATGAAATGGAAAGAGGAATGGAAAGGAGTGGACTGTGTAATGGAATGTGGAATGGAATGTGTAATGGAATGTGGAATGGAATGGAATGTGGAAAGGCATGTGAATTGGAATGCAATGGATTGTGGAATGGAATGTGGAAAGAACTGCAATGGAAAGAGAATGGAACATGGAATGGAATGTGCAATGGAATGTGGAATGGGCTGCTGAAAGGAATGTGGAATGGAATGGAATGGAATGTGGAACGGAATGTAAATTGGAATGCGATGGAATGCGTAATGGAATGTGGAATGAAAGGCAATGGAAAGAGAATGGAATGTGGAATGGAAGATGGAATGGAATGTGGAATGGAATGGAATGGAAAGTGGGTTGGAATGCGGAATGGAATGGAGTGGAACGTGGAATGGAATGTGGAATGGAATGGAACGGAATGTGGAATGGAACGTGGAATGGAATGTGGAATTGATTGTGGAATGGAAAGGAATGGGATGGAAGTGGAATGAAATGTGGAATGGAACTCGTAATGGAATTGAATGGAATGTGGAAAGGAATGGAATGGAATGTTGAATGGAATGTTTAATGGAATGGGATGGAATGTGGAATGGAATGTGGAATGGAATGTGGAATGGAATGGAATGGAATGGAATTGAATGTGAAACGGAATGTGGAGTGGAATGTAATGGACTGTAGAATGGAATATGGAATGGAACTGAATGTGGGATAGAATGTGGAATCGAATATGGAATGGAACATGAAATGGAATGGAATGTGGAATGGAATGTGGAATGGAATTGAATGGAATGTGGAATGGTATATGGAATGAATTGCAAAGGAATGTTGAATGGAACGTGGATTGGAAGGTGCAATGCAATGTGGAATGGAATGGAATAGAATGTGGAATAGAATTTGGAATGGAATGGAATGGAATGGAATGTGGAATGGAATGTGGAATGGAATGTGCAATGGAATGTGGAATGGAATGGAATAGAATGTGGAATGTAATGTGGAAGGGAATGGAAAGTAATGTAATGTGGAATGAAATGGAATGGAATATGGAATGGAATAGAATGAGGAATGGAATGTGGAATGGAATGGAATGGAGAGTGGAATGGAAAGTGGAATGGAATTGAATGTGGAATGGAACTTGGAATGGAATGGAATGGAATGCGATGTGGATTGGAATGGAATGTAATATGGAATGGAAAGGAATGTGGAATGGAATGGAATGCAATGTGGAATGGAATGTGGAATGGAATGGAAAGTGGAATGGAATATGGAATGGAATGGAAAGGAGTGTGGTATGGAATGTTGAATGGAATGGAATGGAGTGTGGAATGAAATTGATTAGAATGAGGAATGGAATCTAATGTAATGTGGAATGGATTTTGGAATGTAATGTGTAATGCAAAGAACGGAATGCAATGTGGAATGGAATGGAAAGGAATGTGGAATGGAATGGAATGAAATGGAATGTGGAATGGAATGAAATGTAATGTGGAATTAAATGAAATGGAATGTGGAATGGAACTTGCAATGGAGTGGAATGGAATGTGGAATGGAGTGGAATGGAATGTGGAATGGAGAGGAATGGAATGTGCATTGGAACGTGGAATGTAATGTAATGTAATGTGGAATCGAATGGAAACAAATGTGGAATGAAACATGTAATGGAATGGAAAGCAATGTGGAATGGAATTTGGAATGGAATGGAATGGAATGGAGAGGAATGTGGAATGGAATGGAATGGAATGGAATGGAATGTGGAATGGACTGGAATGGAATGGAATGGAATGGAATGGAATGGAATGGAATGGAATGTGGACTGGAAAGGAATTAAATGGAATGGAATGTGGATTTGAATGAAATGGAATGGGGATTGGAAACTGGAATGGCATAGAATGGAATGTGGAATGGAATGGAATGGAACATGGAGTGGAATTGAATAGAATGTGGAATGGATTGTAGAAAGGAATTGAAAGCAAAGTGGAATGGAATTTGGAATGGAATGGAATGTGGAATGGAACAGAATGGAATGTAGAATGGAATGGAATAGAATGTGGAATGGAACGTGGAATGGAATGAAATGGAACGTGGAATGGAAAGTGGAATGTAGTGGAATGGAAAGTGGAATATAATGGAATGGAAAGTGTAATGGAACGTAGAATGGAATGGAATGTAACATGGAATGGAATGTGGAATATATCGTGGAATGGAAAGTGGAATGGAATGTGGAATGTGGTATGGAATGCAACATCGAATGGACTGTGGAATGGAATGGAATTCAATATGGAAAGGAATGTGGAATGAAATGCAATAGGATGTGGAATGGAATGTGGAATGGAATGTAAGGGAACGTTCAATAGAACGTTGAATGGAACGTGGAATGTAATGGAATGGAAAGTGTGATGGAACGTGTAATCTTATGGAATGGAACGTGGAATGGAATGTGTAATGGAGTGGAAAGGAATGTGGAAAGTAATGTGGAATGGCATGGAATGGAATGTGGAATGGAATGTGGAATGGAACGTGGAATAGGAAGTGGATTGCAATGGAATGGAACGTGGAATGGATCGTGGAATGGAACGTGGAATGGAAAGAGGAATGTAATGGAATGGAAAGTGGAATAGAAAGTGGAATGCAACGTGGAATGGAACGTGGAATGGAATGGAATGTAACGTGGAATGGAATGAAACGGAATGTGGAATGGAAAGGGACGGAATTTGTAATGGAATGGAATTGAATGGTATGTGGAATGGAATGGAATGGAAGGTGGAATGGAATGGAGTGGAACGGGTAATTCAATGTGGAATGGAATGGAATGGAATGTGGAATGCAATGGAATGGAATGTGGAATGGAACATGGAACGGAATGTGGAATGCAGTGGAATGTAATGTGGAATGGAATGGAATGGAACGTGAAATGAAATGTGGAATGGAATGAAATGGAATGTGGAATGTAATTGAATGGAATGTGGAATGTAATGAAATGGGGTGGAAAGGGAAAAGAATGGAATGGAATGTGGAATGGAATTTGGAAAGAAATGTGGATTGGAATGTAGAATGGAATGCAATCAAACTGAAAGGAATGAGGAATGGAATAGAATGGAATATGGAATGTAATGGAATTGAATGGAATGTGAAATACAGTGGAAACGAATGTGGAATTGAATGGAATGGATGTGGAATGGAATGGAATCGAATGTGTAATGCAATGTAGACTGGAATGCGGAATATAACATGGAATGGAAAATTGAAAGGAACGTGGAATGGTTCGTGGAATAGAAAGTGCAATGGAATGGAATGGAATGTGGAATGGAATGGAATGGAATGTGGAAAGGAATGGAATGGAATGTGGAATGGAATGTGGAATTGAATGGAATGGAATGTGGAGTGGAATGGAATGGAACGGAATGTGGAATGGAAAGCAAAATGAAATGGAATGGAATGTGGAATCAGATGGAATTGATTGTGGAAGGGAGCGTGGAATTGAATGGAAAGGAATGTGGATTGGAAAGTGGAATGGAAAGTGGAATGGGACGTGGAATGGAATTGAATGTGGAAAGGAATGTGGAATGGAATGCGGAATGGAATGGAATGGAATGGAATGTAGAATGGAATGTGGAATAGAATGGAATGGAATGCGGAATGGAATGTGGAATGGAATGAGGAATGGAAAGTGAAATGGAATTGAATGTAGAATGGAATGGAATGGAATGGAATGTGGAAAGGAATGTACTGGAATGTGGAATGGAATGGAATGGAATGTGGAATGGAATGGAATGTCGAATGTAATGTGGAATGGAAGAGAATGGAATTTGGAATGGAAAGGAACAGAATGTGGAATGGAATGTGGAATGAATGCAAAAGAATGTGGAATGGAAGGCAATGCAATGTGGAATGGAATGGAATGGTATTTGGAATGGAATGTGGAATGGAGTGAAGAATGGAAAGTGGAATGGAAAGTGGAATAGAATGAGGAATGGAAAGTGAAATGGAAAGTTGAATGGAACGTGGAAAGTATCTTGGAATGGAATGTGAATTGGAACGTGGAATGGAACGTGGAATTGAACGTGGAATGTAATGTGGAAATGAATGTAATGGAATGTGGAATGGACTGGAATGGAATGGAATGGAATGGTATGTGAAATGGAATTGAAAGGAAAGTGGATTAGAATGGAATGTAATGTGGGATAGAATGGAAAGAAAAGTGGACTGGAATGTGCAATGGAATGTGGAATGGAATGGAATGGAATGTGGAATAGAATCTGGAATGGAATAGAATGGAATGGAATGAAATGTGGAATGGAACAAAATGGAAAGTGGAATGGAATGGAATGGAATGTGCAATGGAATTAATTGTGGAATGTAATGTATTGTGGAATGCAATGGAATGGAATGTAAAATGCAATGGAATGCAATGTGGAAAGCAATGGAATGGAATGTGAAATGGAATGTGGAATGGAATGGAATGTGGAATGCATTGGAATGGAACTGAATGGAATGTGGAAGGGAAGGTGGAAAGGAACGTGGAAAGAAACGTGGAATGGAATGAGGAACGGAATGTGGAATTCAAGGGAATTTAATGCAATGGAATGTGTTATGGAATGTGAAATGGAATGGGATGGAATGTGGAGTGGAATGTAGAATGTAATTTGCAATGGAATGTGGAATGTAATGGAAACGAATAAGTAATCGAATGTTCAATGAAATGTGTAATGGATAGTGGAATGGAACATGGAATGGAACGTTGAATGGAATGGAATGGAACGTGGAATAGAACGTGTCAAGGAATGTGGAAAGGAACGTGGAATGGAAAGTTTAATTGAAAGGAATGGAACGCGGAATTGAACGTCGAATGAAATGTGAATTGGAATGGAATGGAATGTGGAATGGAATGTGGAATGGAATGGCATGGAATGTGGAATGGAATGGAATAGAATGCAATATGGACTTATATGGAATGGAATGGAATGTGAAATATAAAGTGGACTTGAATGGAATGGAACGGAGTGGAATGTAGAAGTGAATGGAATGGAATGTGGAATTGAATGGAATGGAATGAGGGCTTGAATTCAATGGAATGGAAAGAATGAGGAAATAAACTTAACTGAATGTGGAATTAAATGGAATGGAGTATGGAATGGAATGGAATGGAATGTGGAATAGAATGTGCAATGAAATGAAATGGAATGTGGAATGGAATGGAATAGAATGGATAGTGGACTGGATAGGAATGGAATTTGGAATGGAATGAAATGGAATGGAATGTGGAATGGAATTTAATGCAATGGAATGGAGAATGGAATGGAATGGAATGGAAAGTGGAATGGAATGGAATGTCGAATGGAATGGAATGGAATGGAATGGAATGGAATGTGGACTCGAATGTAATTGAATGGAGTGGACAGTTGAATGGAATGGAATGGAATGTCAAATGACAAGAAATGGAATGTGGAATGGAACATGTCACGGAATATAATGGAATGTGCAAAGAAATGGAATGGAATGTGGAATGGAATGAAAGGGAATGTGGAATCGAATGGAATGGAATGTGGAATGGAATGTTTGATTGAATTGAATGCAAGGTGGAAGAGAAAGTTTAATGGAATGGAATGGAATGTGGAATGTAATGGAATGGTATCGAATGTGGAATTGAATGTGCAATGGAATGGCAAGCAATGTGGAATGGAATAGAATGGTATGTGGAATGGAAGGGAATGGAATGTGGAATGGAGAGGAATGAAATGTGGAGTGGAATGAGGAATAGAAAGTGGAATGGAATGTTGAATGGAATGGGGAAAGGAACGGCAAATTGAACCTGGAATGGTACGTGGAGTGGAACATGGAGTGGGATGTGGAATGCAATGAAATGGAATGGAAAGTGAAATGGGATGGAATGGAATGTGGATTAGAATGGAATGGAATGTGGAATGCAATTTAATGAAATTTGGAATTGAATGTGGAATGGAATGTGGAAAGAAATGGAATGGAATGGAATGGATTGGACTTTGGAATGGAATGGAATGGAAAGTGGAAAGGAATGGAATCCAATGCAATGTGGAATGGAATGGAATAGAATGGAATGGGGCATGGAATTCAATGTGGAATGCAATGTAATGTGGAATGGAATGGATAAGAATGTGGAAAGGAATGGAATGGAATGATATGTGGAATGGAAAGAATGGAATATGGAATGCAAAGAGGAAAGGAATGGAATGGTACATGGAATGGAAAGTGGAATGGAATGGAATGGAATTGAACACGGAATGGAATTGAATGGAACGTGAAATTGAATGAGGAATGGAAACGAATAGAATGTAAAGCAGTGCGGAATTCAATGGAAAGAAATGAGGAATGGAATGTAATAGAATGTGCATTTTAATGTGGAAAGGAATGTTGAACGGTATAGAATGGAACGTGGAATCGAATGAGGAATGGAACGAGGAATGGAATGGAATGGAACATGGAATGGAACGTGGAACGGAATGTGGATTTGAACCTGGAATGGAACGTGGAATGGAATGGAATGGAACGTGGAATGGAATGGAATGGAACGTGGAATGGAATGCAACATAGAATGGAGTGCAATGGATCATGGAATGGATTGTGGAACGGCCTGTGGAAACGTAGCGAATAGAAAGTGGAATGGAATGGATGGTAACGTGGAAAGGAACGGAATGGAATGGAATGGAATGGAATGTGGAATGGAATTGAATGGAAAGGAACGGAATGGAATGTAATACGGAATGTTATGTGGAATGCAACGTGGAATGGAATGGAATGGAATGTGGAATGTAATGCGGAAAGGAATGTGGAATGTAATGAAATGTGTAATGGAATGGAAATCAATGAGGAATGGAATGCGGAATGGATTGTGGAATGGAATGGAATGTGGAATGGAAATGAATGGAATGTGGAATGGAATGTATAATGCAATGTGCAATGGAATGTGCAATGGAATGGAATGTGGAATGGAATGTGGAATGGAATGGAATGGAATGTGGAATGGAATGTGGAATGGAATGTGGAATGGAATGTGGAATGGAATGTAATGGAATGTGGAATGGAATCTAGAATGCAATGTGGAATGGAATCTAGAATGCAATGTGGAATGGAATGTTGATTGGAATGGAATGTGGAAAGGAAGGGAATGGAATGAAATGGAATGTGGAATGGAATCTAGAATGGGATGTGGAAAAGAATGAAATGGAGTGCGGAATCGAATCTGGAATGGAATGCAATGGATTGGAATGTGGAATGGCAAGGAAAGGAATTAGAAATGGAATGGAATGGAATGGAATGGAATTTGAAATGGAATGAAAAGAAATTTGGAATGGAATATGGAATGGAAAGTAGAATGGAATGTGGAATGGAACTTGGAATGGAACGTGGAATGGAATGTGGAATTGAATGTGGAATGCAAAGTGGAATGAAATGGAATTGAATGTGGAATGGAAGGGAATGGAAAGTGGAATGGAAGGGAAAGGAATGGGATGAAATGTGGAATGCAAAGGAATGGAAGGTGGAATCAAATGTAAAATGGAATGGAATAGAATGTAGAATGGAATGGGATGGAATATGGAATGGAATGTGGATTGGAATAGAATGGAATGTGGAATGGAATTTAATGGAAAGTGGGATGGAATGGAATGAAATGTGGAATGGAATGTGGAATGGAATGGAATGGAACGTGGTATGAAATGGAATGGAATGTGAAATGGAACGTGGAATGGAATTGATTGGAAGATGGAATGTAATGGAATGCAACGTGAAATGGAATGGAAAGGAACTTGGATTGGAATGGCATGGAACGTGGAATGTAATGGAATGGAATGTGGAAAGTAATGGAATTGAATGTGGAATGCAATGGATTGGAAAGGGGAATGGAATGGAAACCAATGTGTAATGGAATGAAGTGTAATGTGGAATGGAATGTGGAATGGAATGGAATGGAAGGAGGATGGAATGGAATGGGATGTGGGATGGAATATAATGGGATGTGGGATGGAATGTGGAATGGAATGAAATGGAATGTGGAATGGAAAGGAATGGAATGTTGAATGGAATGTGGAATGCAATAGATTGGAAAGTTGAATGGATTATAATGGAATGTGGAATGGAATGTGGAATGGTATGTGGAATGGACCGTGGAATGGAATTGAATGGAATGTGGAATGGAATAAAATGAAATTTTGAAGACAAGATGGAATGGAATGGAATGGAATGCAATGTGGAATTGAATGAAATGGAATGGAATGGTATGGAATGGAATGTGGAATGGAACGGAAAGTGGAATGCAATGTAATGTGATGTGGAATGGAATGGAATGGAATGGAATGTGGAATGGAATGGAATGGAATTTGGAATGGATTGTATTGGACCAGAATGTGGAATGCAATAGAATGCAACGTGGAATGGAAGAGAATGTAATGAAATGATATGTGGAATGGATTGTAATGGAATACGTAATGGAATATGGAAGGGAATGCAATGGTATGTTGAACAGAATGTGGAATTGAATGGAATGGAACGTGGAATTGAATGGAAGGGAATGTGTAATGGAATGAGGAATGGAACATGGAAAAGAATGGAATGGAATGTGGAATGTAATGGAATGGATTGGAATGTGGAATGGAAGGGAAAGGAATCTGGAATGGAATGGAATGGAATGCAATGTGGAATGGAATGGAATGTGGAATGGAATTGAAAGGAATGGAATGTGAAATGGACTGGAATGGAATGCAATGTGGAATGGAATGGAATCGTATGGAATGGAATGTAGAAAGGAATGGGATGCAATCTTTAATTGAATGGAACGGAATGTGGAATGGAATGGAATGGAATGTGGAATGAAATGGAATTGAAAGAGGAAAGGAATGGAATGGAATGTGGAATGGAATATGGAATGGAAGGTGGAATGGGATAGAAAGGAATGTGGAATGGAAACGAATGGAATGGAATGGAATGTGGAATGGAATGCAATGGAAACGAACGGAATGAGGAATGGAGTGGAATGAGATAGAATGTGGAATGGAATGGAATGGAATGGAATGTGGAATGGAATGGAATGGCATGTGGAATGGAATTTGGAATGGAGTTGAATGGAATGTGGAATGAAATGGAATGGAATATGAAATGGAACGTGGAATGGAATGAAATTTAATGCGGAATGGAAAGTGGAATGGAATGGAATGGAACATTGAACTTAACAAGGAATAGAACGTGCAATGGAAAGTGAAGTGGAACTTGGAATGGAATGTGGAATGGAACGTGGAATGGAATGTGGAACGGAATGTGGAATGGAAGACAATGGAATGTGGAATGGAAAGGAAAAAAAAGTGTTATGGAATGTGTAATGGAATAGAAAGTAATTTGGAAAGGAACGTGGAATGTAATGGATTGGAAGGAGGAATGGAACATGGAATGGAAAGTGAAATGGAACGTTGAGTGCAATGGAGTGTGGAATGGAACGTGAGATAGAATGGAATGGAATGTGGAATGGAACGTGGAATGGAATGGAATGGAACATTTAATGGAAAGTGGGATAGAAGGTGGAATGGAACGTGGAGGGGAACGTGCAATGGAACGAGTAATGGAACGTGCAATGTAATGTGGAATGGAATATGGAATGGAAAGTAATGGAATGTGGAACGGAATGGAATGGAATGTGGAATTGAATGTGGAATGGAATGGGGAATGGAAAGTGGAATGGAATGGATTGGAATGCGGAATGGAATGGAATGGGATGGAATGGAATATAATGGAATGTGAAATTGAATTGAAAGGAAAGTGGATTAGAATGGAAAGGAATGTGGAATGGAATGGAATGGAATGTGGAATGGAATCTGGAAAGGAATGTGGATTGGAACGCAATGGAATGGAATGGAAGGTGGAAAGGATTGGATTGGAAAGTGGAGTGGAATGGAATAGAATATACTGGAATGTGGAATGGAAAGTAATAGAATTCAATGTGGAATGGAATGTATTGTGGAATGGAATGGCATGCAATGTGGAAAGGAATGGAATGCAATCTGGAATGGAATGGAACAGAATTGAATGTGGAATAGAAAGGAATGTGGAATAAAAGGGAATAGAATGTAGGATGGAATGGAATGGAGTGAGGAATGGAATGTGGAAAGGAAGGGATTGGAATGTTTAATAGAAGGGAATGGAATGTGGAATGAATGGAATGGAATATGGAATGGAATGTGGAATGGAATGAGGAATGGAAAGTGGAATGGAACGTTGAAAGGAAGGTGGAAAGGAACATGAAATGGAATGTGGAATGGAAAGTGGAATAAAACGTGGAATGGAACGTGGAATGAAATGTTGAATGGAATAAAATGAAACGTGGAATGGAAGGGAATGCCATGGAATGGAATGGTATGTGAAATGGAAAGGAATGGAATGGGAATTAGAATGAAAGGGAATGTGGAAGGGAATGCAATAAAATGTGGAATGGAATGTGGAAGGAATGTGGAATGGAATGGAATGGAATGGAATGTGGAAAGGACAAGAATGGAAAGTGGAATTGGATGGAATCAAATGGAATGTGGAATGGAATGGAATGGAATGTGGAATGCAATGGAATTGAAAGTGAAATGGAATGTGGAATGGAATGGAAAGGATTATGGAATGGAACATGGAATGGAAGGTTTAATGCAAAGTGGAATGGAACATGGAACAGAATGTGGAATGGAAGGGAATAGAAATTAGGAAGGAATGGAAGGTAATGTGGAATTTTATGGAATGGAACGGAATGGAATGTGTAATGGAATGGAATGGAATGAAATGGAATGCATTGGAATGTGGAATGTAATGTGGAATGGAATATGGAATGAAATGGAATGGAAAGTGGAATGGAATAGAATGGAAAGGAATGGAATGCGAAATGGAAGGTGGAATGGAATGTGGAATGGAATGGAATGTGGACTGGAATGGAAGGGAATGAAGAATGGAATGTGGAATGGAAAGTGGAATGGAATAGAATGGAATGTGGAATGGAATGTGGAATGGATTGGAATGGAAAGTGGACTGGAATGTGGAATGGAAAGTGGAATGTGGAATGGAGGGGAATGGAATGTGGAATGGAATGTAGTATGGAATGTGGAATGGAATGTAATCGAATGCAGAATGGAATCTGGAATGGAAAGTGGAATGGAATGGAATATGGAATGCAATGGAATGGAAAGGAATGTTATCTCGAATGGAATCTAGAATGGAATGTGGAATGGAATGAAATGGAGTGTGAAATCGAATGAGGAATGGAAGGGAATGGAATCTGGAATGGAATGGAATGGAACATGGAATGGAACGTGGAATGGAACCTGTAATGGAACGTGGAATTGAATGGAATGTGGAATGGAATAGAATGGACAGTGGAATGGAATGTGGAACGGAATGTAAAGGAATGTGGAATGGAACGTTGAATGTGATGGAAAGGAATGTGTAATGGAATGCGGAGTGGAAGAGAATGGGATGCGGAATGGAATGTGGAATGAAACGGAATAGAATGTGGAATGCAACATTCATTGGAATGTAATGGAATGTGGAATGGTATGTGGAAAGCAACAAGGAAAGGAATGGAATGGAATGTGGAATGGAATGGAATGGAATGTTGAATGGAATGTGAAATGGAATCAATGAAATGCAATGTTGAATGGAATGCAATGCACTGGAATTGAATGTGGAATGGAATAGAATGGAATGTGGAAAGGAATGTAATGGAACGTGCAATGGAAGGGAATGGAATGTGGAAAGGAATGGAATGGAATGTGGAATGGAATGCAATGGAATGGAATTGAATGTGGAATGGAATGGAATGGAATTTCAAATGGACGTGAATTGAATGGAATGGAATGAGGAATGGAATGGAATTGAATATGGAATTGAAGGGAATGAAAAGGAATGATATGTGGAATGGAAAGGAATGTAATATGGATTGGAATGTTGAAAGGAATGGAATGGTATGTGTAATGGAACATGGAATGGAATGGAATGGAACGTGGAATGCAAGGGAAAGGAATGTGTAATGGAATGAGAAATTGAATGGAATAGATTGGAATGGAATGTGGAATGTAATGCAATGGAATGTGGAATGAAATGTAATTGAATCTGGATTGGAATGTGGAAAGAAATGTGGAACGGAATGCAATGGAATGTGGAATGGAATGAGGATTGGAAAGTGGAATGGAATGGAATGGAACGTGGAATTGAATGTGGAATGGAAAGTGGAGTGGAATGTGGAATGGAACGTGGAATGGAATGGAAAGGAGCATGGAATGGAATGGAACGGAACATGGAATGGAATGGGACATAGAATGGAATGGAATGGAACGTGGAAGCAATGGAAGGTGGAATGGAGTGGAATGCTTCTTGGAATGGAATGTGGAACAGAATGTGGAAAGGAAGGGAATGGAGAGTGGAATGGAATGGAAGGTAATGTGGAAGGCATCAGAATGGAATGGAATGGAATGTGGAATGGAATGGAATGCAAAGTGGAATGGAATGGAATAGAACATAGAATGGAATGTGGAATGGATCGTGTAATGGAAAGGAATGTGGAATGGAAAGCAATGCAATGGAATGTGGAATGGAATGTGGAAAGGAATTTGGAAAGAAATGTAATGGAATGTGGAATGGAATGTTGAATGGGATGGAAAGGAATGTGTAATGAAATGTGGAATGGGATGCAAGGGAATGCAGAATAGAATGCGGAATGGAAAGGAATGGAATGTGGAATGGAACGTGGAACGGAATGGAATGAAATGTGGAATGGTATGTGGAATTGAACGAAGAAGGGAATGGAATGGAATGTGGAATGGAATGGAATGGAATTTTGAATGGAATGTGGAATAGAATGGAATGGAATGCAGTGTGGAATGGAATGGAATGGAATGGAATGGAATGTAGAATGGAATGGAATGGAATGTGGAATGGAATGGAACGGAATGTGGAATGGAATGGAATGGAATGTGGAATGAAAAAGAATGGAATGTGCAATGGAATGGAATGGAATGTGGAGTGGAATGGAATGGAATGTAGAATGGAGTGGAATGGAATGTGCAACGGAATGGAATGGAATGTGGAATGGAAAGGAATGGAATTTGGAATGGAAGGGAATTGAATGTAATGGAATGTTGAATGGAATGGAATGGAATGTGGAATGGAATGGAATGTGGAATGGAATGTGGAATGGAATATGGAATGGAATGAAATGCGGAATGGATTGGAATGCAATGAGGAATGGATTGTGGAATTGAATCTGGAAAGGACTGCAATGTGGAATGGAATTGAAAGGAATGTGGACCGCAATGTGGAATGGAATGTGGAATGGAATGGAATGGGCAATGGAATGCAATGGAATGGAATGTGGAATGGAATGGAATGGAATGGAATTTGAAATGGAATGGATTGAAATTTGGAATGGAACGCGGAATGCAACATACAGTGGAACGTGGAATGGAAAGGGGAATGGAACGTGGAATGGAACTTGGAATTGAATGCGGAATGGATTGGAAGGGAATGTGGAATGTAAGGAAATGAAATGTGGAATGGGAGGAAATGGAATGGGATGCAATGTCGAATGCAATGGAGTGGAATGGATTGTGGAATGCAATGTGGAATGGAAACGAATGGAATGTGTAGTGGAATAGAATCTAACATGGAATGTAACGTGCAATGGAATGGAATGGAATGTGGAATGGAAAGTGGAAGGGAATGAATGGAATGTCGAATGGAATGGAACGGAATGTGGAATGGAACGTGGAATGGAATGGAATAGAATGAGAAATGGACTGGAATGGAATCTGGAATGGAATGGAAAGAATAATGGAATGGACTGGAATGTGGACTGGAAAGTGTAATGGAATGCAATGGAAAGCGGAATGGAATACAATGGAAGGTGAAATGGAACGTGGATTGGAATGGAATGGTAGATGGAATGGAATGCACTGGAACGTGAAATGGAATGGAATGGAACTTGGAATGGAACGGAATGGAAAGGGGAATGGAATAGAATCGAGAGTGGAATGTAATGGAATTCAAAGTGAAATGCAATTGAATGGAATGTGAAAGGGAATGGAATGGAATTTGCAATGGAATGGAGTGGAATGTGGTATGGAATGTGGAATGAAATGGAATGGAATGTTGATGGCATGGAAAGGAATGGAAAGTGGAATGGAACTTGGAATGTAATGAAATCGAATGTGGAATGGAATGGAAGGGAATCTGTAATGGAATGTGGAACAGAAAGGAACTGAATGTGGAATGCTTGAAATGGAATGTGGAAAGCAATGGAATGGAAATGGAATGTGGAATGCAGTGTAATGGAACTTGGAATGGAATGCGAAATTGGATGAAAAAGAATGTGTAATGGAATGTGGAAGGGAATGGAATTGAATGCAGAATGGAATGTGGAATGGAATGAAATGGAAGGTGGAATTGTAAGTGGAATGGAACATGGAATGGAATGGAAAGCAATGTGGAATGGAATGGAAAGGAAAGTTTAATGGAATGTGGAATACAATGGAATGGAATGTGGAATGGAATGGAATGGAATGTGGAATGAAATGGAATGGAGTGTGGAATGGAACGGAGAATGGAAAGTGGACTAGAACTTGGAATGGAATGTGGAATGGAATGGAATGTAAGGGAATGTGGGTTGGAATGTAATGGAAAGTTTAATGGAATGTGGAATGGAATGGAATGGAATGCAAGGTGGAATGTAATGGAATGGAATGGAATGTGGAATGGAATGTTATGTAATGGGAAACGGAACAGAATGGAATTGAATGGAATGTAAACGAACGTGGAATGGAATAGAACGGAATTTGGAATGAAATGGATTGGAATGTGGAACGGAATGGAATGGAATTGAATGGAATGTGGAATTGAATGGAATGCAAAGTGGAATGAAAGAGAATGGAATGGAATGAAGTGTGGAATGGAATGGCAAATGGAATGGAGTGTTGAAAAGAATGGAATGGTAAGTGGAATGGAAAGTGGAATGGAATGGAATGCCACGTGGAATGGAATGGAATGGAATATGTAATGGAATGAGGAATGGAATGTGGAATAGAATGGAATGGAATGTGGAGTGTAATGGAATGGAATGTGGAACACAATGGAATGGAATGGAATGTGGAATGGAATGGAATGGAATGTGAAATGGAATGGAATGGAATATGGAATGGAATGTCATGCAATGGAACGTGGCTTGCAGTGGAAAGAATTGCAATGGAAAGTGGAACGGAATGGAATGGAATGTGGAATGGAATGGAACGGACCGTGGAATGGTATGTGGAATGTAATGGATTGGAATGTGTAATGGAATGTGGAATGGAATGGAACGTGTAATGGAACTTGGAAAGGAAAATTGAATGGAACGTGGAAAGAAATGTGGAAAGGAATGTGGAATGTAATGTGAAATGGAAAGCAATGGAATGTGGAATGGAATGGAATGGAATCTGGAATGCAATGGAATGGAATGCGGAAAGGAAGGTGGAATTTAATGGAATGGAATGTGGAATGCAAAGGAAAGGAATGTAATGTGGAATGGAATATAATATAATGTGGAATGGAAAGTGGAATGGAATGGAATGAAATGTGGAAAAGAACGTGGAATGGAATGTGGTGTGGAATGTGGAATGGAACATAATGGAATGTCGAATGGAAAGTGGAACGGAATGTGGAATGGAATGGAATTGATTAGAATGCAATCGACACTGGAATGGAATGGAATGGAAAGTAGAATGGAATGGAATGGAATTTGGAATGGAACGTGGAGTGGTGTGGAAGGTGGAAAGGAATGGCATCGAATGGAATATGGTATGGAATGGAATGTGGAATGGAATGGAATGGAAGGTGGAATGCAATGTTAAATGGAATGGAATGGAATGTGAAGGGCAATGGAATGGAATGTGGGATGGAATGGAAAGGAATGTGGAATGGAATGAAATGATTTGTGGAATGGAATGGAATGTGGAATGGAATGGAATGGAATGTGAAATGGAAAGTGAAATGACATGGAATGGAATGTGGAATGGAATGTAGAATGGAAAAGAATGGAATGTGGAATGGATTGAAATAGAACGTGGAACGGAACGTGGAATGGAACATGGACTGGAACGTGGAGTGGAACGTGGAATGGAATGTGGAATGGAATGGAATGTGGAATGGAATGGAAACGAATTTGGAATGCACTCTGGAATGGAATGGAATGGAATGTGGAATGGAACGTGGAAAGGAATGGAGTGGAATGGAATGTGGAATGGAACGTGCAATGGAATGGAATGGAAAGTGGAATGGAATGCAATGGAATGTAGAGTGGAATGCAATGGAATCGAATGGAATTTGATATGGAATGGAATGCAATGTAGAATGAAATGTAATGAAACGTGGAATTGAATGTAGAATGGAATGGAAAGGAATGTGGAATGGTATATGAAATGGAATGGAATGGAATGTGGAATGGAATGTGAAATAGAATGGAATGGAACGTTGAATGAAATGTGGAATGGAATGGAATGGAATGTGGAAAGCAATGCGGAATGGAAAGGAATGGAACGTGGAATGGAACGTGGAATGGAATGGAATGTAATGGAATGTGGAATGGAATGTGGAAAGGAACGGAGAATGGAATCTGGAATGGAATGGAATGGAATGTACAATGCAATGGAAAGGAATGGAATGTGGAATGGAATGGAATGCAATGTGGAACGGAATGTGGAATGCAATGGGATGGACTGTGGAATGGAATGGAAACTAATGGAATGTGAAAAGGAAAGGAATGGAATGTGGAATTCAATGGAATGGAATGGAATGGATTGTGGAATGAAATGCAATGGAATGTGGATTGGAATTTGGAATGGAATGTGGAATGGAATTTGGAATGCAATGGAATAGACTGTGGAATTGAGTGGAATGGAATGGAATGTGAAAAGGAATGTAATGTAATGTGGAAAGGAAAGTTAAATGGAATATGGTATGGAATGAATGGAATTGAATGGATTGTGGAATGGAACAGAATGGAATGTGGAATACAAAGGAATGGAATTGAATGTGAAATGGAAACGAATGGAATTTGCAATGGAATGGAATGGAAAGGAATGTGGAATGGAATGGAATGGAACGTGGAATTGAATGTGGAATGGAATGGAACGTAACGTGGAATGGTATATGAAATGGAATGGAATAAAAATTTGGAATGGAACGTGGAATGGAACGTCTAATGTAAGGTGGAATAGAACGCAGAATGCAATTTGGAATGGAATGTGGAATGGAATAGAATGGAACATGCAATGTAATGTGGGATGGAATGGAATGAAATGTGTAATGGTTTGTGGAATGGAATAGAACGTAATGTGGACTGGAATGTGGAATGAAATGGAATAGACCGTGGAATAGAAAGTGGAATGGAATGGAATGGAATGTGTAATGGAACGTGGAATGGAATGGATTGGAATGTGGAATGGAACGTGGAATGGAACTTGGAATGGAACGTGGAATGGAACGTGGAAAGGAATGTGGAAAGCAATGCGGAATGGAATGTAGAATGGAATGGAATGGAATGTGGAAGGCAATGGAAAGGAATGAGGAATGGAATGTCGAATGGAACGGAATGTGGAAAGGAATGTGGAATGGAATGGAATATAATGTGGAATGGAAAGTGGAATGGAATGGAATGGAATGTGGAATGGAATGGAATGGAATGTGGAATGGAATGTGGAATGGAATGGAATGTGAACTGGAATTGAATGGAATGGAATGTACTGTGGAATGGAATGGAATGGAATGTGGAATGCAATGGAATTTGGAGTGCAACGTGCAATGGAATGAAATGTGGAATGCAATGGAATGGAATGGAATATGGAATGGAATGTAATGTGGAATGGAAAGGTATGGAATGTGGAATGAAATGTTGAATGGAATGGAATGGAATGTGAACTGCAATGGAATGGAATGTGGAATGGATTGGAATGGTATGTGGAATGGAAAGTGGAATGTAATGTGGAATGGAATGGAAAGGATTGTGCAATGGAATGGAATGGACTGTGGAATGGAATGTGGAATGGAAGTGAACGGAATGTGGAATGGAATGGAAAGGAATATGGAATGGAATGGAATGGAATGTGGAATGGAACGTGAAATGAACCGGAGTGGAATGTGGAATAGAATGTGGAATAGAAATGAATGGAATGTGGATTGGAATGGAATGGAATGTGGAATGGATTGGAATAGAACGTGGAACGGAACTTGGAATGGAACAAGGAATGTAACGTGGAGTGGAACGTGGAATTGAATGCAGAGTGGAAACGAATGGAATGTGGATTGGAATGTGGAGTGGAAAGCGGAATGGAATAGAAAGGAATGTGGAATGGAATGTGAAATGGAATGCAATGGAATGTGGAATGGAATGGAATGCGGAACGCAATGTGGAACGGATTGCAATGGACTCTGCAATTCAATGTGGAAAAGAATGGAATGTAAAGTTTACTGGAATGTGGAAGGGAATGGAATGGAATGAGGAAAGCAATTGAATTTAATGAAATGTGGAATGGAATGGAATGTAATAAAACGGAATGTGTAATGGATTTGAATGGAATGGAATAAAACGGAATGTGTAATGGATTTGAATGGAATGGAAGGTGGAATGGAAAGGAATGGAATGCGGAATGGATTCGAATGGAATGTGGAATTCAAGGGATTGGAATGTGGGAAGCAATGTGGAATGGAATGGAATGGAATGTGGGAAGGAATGGAATGGAATGGAACGGAATTTGGAATGGTATGGAATGGAATGGAATGTGAAGAGGAAATAGAATGAAAAGTTGAATGGAATGTTTAATGGAATGGAATGGAATATGGAATGGAATGAAATGGAATGTGGAATGGAATTGAATGACAAATGGAATGGAATGGAATGTGTAATGGAATGGAATGGAATGTGGAATGGAAAGTGGAATGGAATGTAATGGAATGCGAAATGGAATGGAGGGGAAAGTGGGATGGAACGTGGAATGTAATGGAAAGGAATGGAGTGGAATGTGGAATGTAATGGAAGGTAATGTAACGTTAAATGGAAATAGAATTGAATGTTTAATGGAATGGAATGAAATTTAGAGTGGAATGGAATTGAATGAAATGTTGAATGGAATGGAATGAAATGTGGAATGGAAAGTAATGAAAAGTGGAAAGAAAGGTGGAACAGAATGGGTTGGAAAGTGAAACAGAAAGGAATAAAATGTGGAAAGAAATGGAATGGAATGGAATGTGGAATGCAATGAAATGGAATGGAAAGGAATGTGGAAAGGAATGGAATGGAATGTGTAATGGAATATAGTTTGGAAAAGAACGGAATTGAATGTGGATTGGAAGGTAATGGAACGGAATGTGGAATATAATGAAATGGAATCGATTGGAATGGAATGTGGAAAGGTATGGAATGGAATGTGTAATGGAATATAGTATGGAAAAGAACGGAATTGAATGTGGATTGGAAGGTAATGGAACGGAATGTGGAATATAATGAAATGTAATGGAATATGGAATGGAATGGAAAGGAATGGAATGTAACGTGGAATGGAATGAAATGAGATGTGAAATTGAACGTGGAATGGAATGAATTGGAACTTGGAATGGAATGGAAAGTGAAAGGGAATGGAGTGGAAATTTGAATGGAATGGAAAGGAACATGGAAAGGAATTGAATGGAATGTGGAATGTGATGGAATTGAAAGAGGAATTCAATGGAGTGGAATGTTGAATGGAATGGAATGGCATGGAATGTGGAATGGAATGTGGAATGGATTGGAATGCAATGCGGAATGGAATGGAATGGAACGTGGAATGGAGAGGAAAGGAATGTGGAATCTAATTTGGAATGGAATGGAATGGAATGTGGAATGGAATGTGGAATGGAATGTGGAATAGAATAGAATGGAATTTGGAATGGAACGTGGAATGGAATGGAATGAAATGTGGAATGGAATGGAATGGAATGTTGAAAGGAATTTAATGGAACGTGGAATGGAACGTCGAATTTAACGTGCAATGGAACGTGAAATTGAACGTGCAATGGAATGCGAAATGGAATGGAATGGAATGTGGAATGAAATGTGGAATGGAATGGAATGGAATGCAATGTATTTGACTGTGGAATGGAATGTGGAATGGAATGAGATGGAATGGAATAGAATGGAATGGAATTTGAAATGGAATGGAATGGAATGTTGAATGGAATGTGGAATGGAAAGTGGAATAGAAGGTGGAATGGAATGGAATGGAATGTGGAATGGAATAGCATGGAAGTTGGAATGGAACGTGGAAAGGAATTGAATAGAATGGAATTTGTAATGGAATGTGGAATGGATTGGAATGTTGAATGGAATGTAATGGAAATTGGAAAGGAAAATTGGATGGAATGGAATGAAATTTGAAATGGAATGTGGAATGGAATGTGGAATGGAGGGGAATGTAATGTGGAATGGAATGGAATGGAAAGTGGAATGGAATGTGTAATGGAATGTGGAATGGAATGGAATGTGGAATGGAACATGGAATGGAATGGAATGGAATAGAATGTGGAATGGAACGTGGAAAGGAATGGAATGAAATGTGATATGGTATAGATTGGAATGGAATGTGGAATTGAATGGAATGGAATGCAATGGAATTTTGAATGGAATATTAAATGGAATGGAAAGGAATGTGGAAAGGAATATGGAATGTGGAAATTTGAAATGGAATGTGGAATGGAAGGTGGAATGCAGTGGAATGGAATGTGGATTGGAATGGAATGGAATGTGGAATGGAGTGGAATTTAATGTGCAATGGAATGGAATGGAATGTGGAAACGAATGCCGAATAGAATTAGAATGGAATAGAATGGAATGTGGAATGGAACGTGGAATGTAATGTGGAATGGAACGCGGAATGGAATGGAATGGGGAATGGAATGTGTAATGGAATGTGGAATGGAATGGAATGTGGAATGGATTGTGGAATGGAATGTGGAAATGAAGGCGGAATGGAATGAAACGGAATTTGCAATGGAACGTGGAATGGAATGGAATAGAATGTGCAATCGAACTTTGAATGGAATGAGATGGAATGTGGATTTGAACTTGGAATGGAAATTGGATTGTAATGCGGAATGGAATGGAATGTGGAATGGAATGTGGAATGAAATGTGGAAGGGAATGGGATGTGGAATGGACTCTGAAATGGAATGGAATGGAATAGAATGAGGAATGGATTTGAATTGAATGTGGAATGGAAAGGAATGGAATGCAGAATGGAATGCAATGGAATGTGGAATGGAATGGAATGCAATGGAATGGAATATGGAATTCGATGGAATGGAATGGAATGTCGAATGTAATGTGAAAAGGAGTGGAATGGAATGCCGAACGAAATGGATTGGAATGTGGAACGGAATGGAGTGGAATGTTCAATGGAATGTAATGGAACTTGGAATGGAATATGGAATGGAATGGAATGAAATTTGAAATGGATTGTGGAATGCAATGTGGAATGCAATGGAATGGAATGTGTAATAGCACATGGAATGGAATGGAATGGAATGTGGATTGGAAGGGAATGGCATTTGTAATGGAATGTGGAATGGAATGGAATGTGGTATGGAATAGGGAATGGAATTGAATGGAATGTAGAATAGAATATGGAATTGATTGTGGAATGGAATGTGGAATGGAATTTGGAATGCAATGGAATGGAATTTGTAATGGAATGTGAAATAGAACGGAAAGGAAAGTAGAATGGAATGTGGAATGCAATGGAATGGAATGTGGAATGGAAAGGAATGGAATGCGAATGGAATGGAATGGAATGAAATGTTGAATGGAAATTGGAATGGAACGGGGAGTGGAAACGTGGAATGCACCTTGGAGTGGAAAGTGGAATGCAATGATGAATGGAATGGAATGGAAAGTGGAAAATAATGTGGAATGGAATGGAATGGAATGTGGAATGGAATGGAATGCAATGGAATGTGGAATGGAATGTGGAATGGAATGTGGAGTAGAATGGAATGTTGAATGGAATGTATAATGAAATGGAATGCAATGCAATGTGGAATGCAACGTGGAAAGTGTTAGAATGGGATGTGGAATGGAAGGTGGAATGTTATGTGGAATGGAATGGATTGTGGGACGGAATGTGGAATAGAAAGTGGAATGGGATGGAATGTTCATTAGGTTGTGGAATTGAAAGTGGAATGCTATATGGAATGTAATGGAATGGAAAGTGCAATGGATTGGGAAGTGAGAAGGAATGGAAGGTAGACAGGAAAGGAATGCAATGTGGAATGGAACGTGGAATGGAATGTGGAATGGAACGTGGAATGAAACGTAACGGAAAAGTGTAATGGAATGAAGTGGAATGGAATAGGGAATGGAACTTTGAATGGAATGTGGAATGGAATGTGGAATGGAATGGAATGTGGAAAGGAATAGAATGGAATGGAATATAGAATGGAATGTGAAATGGAATGGAATGCAATGTGGAATAGAAGGAGGAATCGAATGGAATGGGGAATGGAGTGGAATGTGGAAAGGAATGTGTAATCGAACGTGGAATTGAATAAAATGTGGTGTGGATTGTGGAATGGAATGCAATGTGAAGTGGAATGGAGTGGAAAGTGGAATGGAATGGGATGGAATGCCAAATGGATCGGAATGGAATGGAACATAATGGAACGGAATGTGGAATGGAATGGCATGCAATGTGGAATGGAATGGAATGGTAAGTGGAATGGAATGCTGGAATGGAATGGAATGCCCTATGAAATGGAATGGAAGGTGGAATGAAACGGAATGGAATGGAATGTTGAATAGAATGGAATGGAATGCGGAATGGAATGGAATGGAATGTAGAATGAAATGTGGAATGGAATGGAATGCAATGTGGAATGGAATGTGGAATGATGTGGAATGTAGAATTGAATGGAATCGAATGTGGAATGGAATGGAATGGAATGTTGAATGGAATGTGGAATGGAACTTGGAATGGAATGGAATGGAACGGAATGGAATGTGGGAAGGAATGTGAAATGGTACGTGGAATGGAATGGAATGTGGAATGGAATGGAATGTGCAATGGAATGTGGAATGGAAGGTGGAATGGAATGGAATGGAATGTGGAATGCATTGTGGAATGCAAAGTGGAATGTAATGGAATTGAATGTGGAATGGAAAGTGGAATGGATTGGAACAGAATGTGGAATGGAATGGAAAGGAAAGTGGAATGGAAAGTGGAATGGAATGGAATGGAATGAGGAATAGAATATCGAAAGGAATGGAATGGAAAGCGGTATGAAATGGAATGGAATGTGGAATGGAATAGAATGGAACGCAATGTGGAATGGAACGTTGAATGGAATGTAATGGAATGTGGAATGGAATGTAATGATATGTGGAATTGATTGGAACGTACTGTAATGAGAAATGCCATGGAATGGAATGGAATGGAATGGAATGTGGAATGGAATGGAATGGAATGGGAAATGGAATGTGGACTGCAACGTGGAATGGAAGGGAATTTGCAATGGAACCTGGAATGCGAAGTGCAATGGAATGGAATAGAATGTGAAATGCAATGTGGAAAGGATGGGAATGGCATGTGGAATCGAATGGAAAGGAAAATGTAATGCAATGCAATGGAATGGAATGAAATGTGGAACAGAATAGAATGCAATGCGCAACGGAATGCAATGGAATGTAGAGTGGAATGCAATATAATGTGGAATGGAGTTGAATGGAAAGTGAAATGGAAACAGAATTTAATGTGGAATGGTATGAAACTTAATGTGGAATGAAACGGAATTGAATGTGGAATGGAACGTGGAATGGAATGGAATGGGATGTGAATTAGAAAGTGGAACAGAAAGGAATGTGGAATGGAATGGAATGGAATGCAATGTGGAATGTAATGGAATGAAGTGGAGGGGAATTTTGAATGGAATGGAAAGTGGAATGTAATGTGGAATGGAACGGAAAGTAATGTGGAATAGAATGTGGAATGGAATGGAATGGAATGTGCAATGGAAAGTGGAATGGAAGTTGGAATGGAATGGAATGGAATGGAATGAGGAATGGAATGGAATGGAATGTGGAATGCAATGCAATGGAATGTGGAATGGAATGCAATAGAAAATGGATTGAAAAAGAATGGAATGGAATTGAATGTGAAATGGAATGGAATGGAATGAGGAAAGGAATGTGTAATGCAACGTGGAATAGAATGGAAGTTTATGTGGAATGGAATGTGTAATTGAATGGAGTGGAATTTGGAATGGAATGGAATGGAATGTGGTATGCAATGTAATGGAATGGAATATGGAATGGAATGTGGAATGGAATGGAATGTGGAATGGAAAGTGGAATGGAAAGGAAAGGACTGTGGAATGGTATGAAGCGGAATGTGGAATGGAATTTGGAAAGTAGTGGAATGGAATGTGGAATGGAGTGTGGAATGGAATGGAAATTAATTTGGAAAAGAATGGGTTGGAATGTGGAATGGAATGTGGAATGGAATGGGATGGAAAGGAATGTGGAATGGAATGTGGAACGGAAACTGGAATACAAGGTGCAACATAATGGAATAGAATGGAATGCAATGGAATGGAAGGTGGAAAGGAAGGGAATGGAATGTGGAAATTAATGGAATGGAATGTGGAATGGAGTAGAATGTGCAATGGAATGTATTGTAATGGAATGTAATGGAACGAAATGTGGAATGGAATGTGGAATGGAAAGTGGAATGGAATGGAAAGGAGAGGAATGGAATGGAATGTGGAATGGAATGTGGAATAGAATGTGGAATGGAACGTTTAATGGAATTGAATGGAGTGGAAAGGAATGGAATGTGGAATGGAATGTGGAATGGAACGTGGAATGGAAAGGAAAGGAATGAGAAATGGAATGTGGTATGAATTGGAATGGAATGTGGAATTGAATGCAATGGAATACGGAATGGATCGTGGAATGGAATGGAATGGAATGTGGAATGGAATGTGGAATGGAAAAGAATGGAATATGCAGTGGAATTGAATGGAATGTTTAATGGAATGGAAGGGAATGGAAAAAGGAATGCAACGGAATGGAATGGAATGGAATTCTATGGAATGTGAAATTGAATGTGGAATGGAAGGGAATGAAATGTGAAACGGAATGTGGAAAGGAATGGAATGGAAAGTGGAATGAAATGGAAAGGAATCTGGAATTGAATGAAATGGAATGGAAGTTGGAATGCAATGGAATGGAATGAAATGGAATGGAACGCGGAACGGAATGGAATTGAATGGGGAAGGAAATGTGGAATGGAATGTGGAGTGGAATGGAACGTAAGACAATGGAATGTGCCATGGAATGTGGAACAGAAAGTGGGATGGAATTAAATGGAATGTGGTATACAATGTTGAATGAATGGGAATGGCATGTGTAATGGAATGAAATGGAATGGAGTATGGAATGGAATGGAAAGTGGAATGGAATGGAAAGTGGAATGGAATGGAATGCAAATTGGAATGGAATGGAATGGAATGTGTAACGGAATGCAAACAATGTGTAGTGGAAAGTGGAATAGAATGGAATTAAATGGAATGGAATGTGGAATGGAATGCAATGGAATGTGGAATGGAATGGAATGGAACGAGAAATGGAAATAGAAGGGAATGTGGAATGGAATGGAATGGAGTGTGGAATGGAATTGAATTGAATGCGGAATGGAACGTCGAATGGAATGGAATGGAATGTGAAATAAAATGTGGAATGGAATGGAACGTGTAATGGATTGGAATGGGATGTCAAATGGAATGGAATGGAATGTGGAAAGGAATGTGGAATGGAACATGGAATGCAACGGAATGGAACAGAATGGAATTTGGAATGGAAAGTGGAATGGAACGTTTAATGGAATGGAATGGAAGGGAATGTGGAATGGAACGGAATATAATGGAATGTGGATTGGAATTTGGAATGGAAAGTAGAATGGAATGCTATGGAATGGAATGTGTAATGGAATGGAACGGATTGTGGAATGCAATGCAATGGAATGTGGAATTGAATGCAATGCAAAGTGGAATGGAATGGAATGGAAAGTGGAATGGAATTTGGAATTGACTGGAATACAGAATGGAACGTGGAATCGAATGGAATGGAATGGAATGCACTGTGGAATGCAATGGAATGGAAAGGAATGTGAAATGGAATGGAATGGACTCTGGAATGGATTGCAAGTAAAAGGAAAGTGAAATGGAATGGAAAGGAATGGCATGGAATGCAATGTGGAATGGAAATAAATGGAATGCAATGGAATGTGGAATGGAATGGAATGGAATGTGGAATGCAATGGAATGTGGAATGGAATGGAATGGAATGTGGAATGGAATGGAATGGAATGTGGAATGGAATGGAATGGAATGTGGAATGGAAAGGAATGGAATGCGAATGAAATGGAAAGGAATGGAAGTTGAAAGGAATGGAGTGGAATTTAATGTGGAATATAATGGGATTGAATCTGGAATCTAAAGGAATGGAATGTGAATGAAATGGAAACGAATGGAAGGTGAATGGAATGGAAAGTGGAATGGAATGGAGTGGAAAGTGGAATGGAATGTAATGGAAAGTGGAATGGAATGGAATGTGGAATGCAGTGGAATGGAACGGAATGGAATGTGGAATGGAAAGGAATGGAATTTGGTATGGAATTGAATGTGGAATGGAATGGAATCGAATTTGGAAAGCAATGGAATGGAATAGAATGTGAAATGGAAAGGAATGGAATGTGGAATGGAAGGGAATGGAAAGCATTGGAATGTGGAAAGCAATGGAATGGAATGTGGAATGGAAGGGAATGGAATGGAATAGAATGTGGCATGGATTGCAATGTAATATGGAATGGAATGTGGAATGGAATTGAATGGAATGGAAAGAAGAATGGAACGTTGAATGCAATGGAATGGAACGTGGAATGGAATGGAATGTAATGTGAAATGGAATGAGGAATGCAACGGATAAGAATGAAATGGAATGTGGAATATAATGGAATCGAACGTGAAATGCAATGGAATGTAATGTGAAATCGAATGAGGAATGGAATGGAATGGAATGGAATGTGGATTTTACTAGAATGGAAGGCAGAGTGGATTGTGGAATGGAAAGGAACGGAACATGGAATAGAATGTGGAACGGAATGGAATGGAATGTGGAATGGAACGTGGAATGGAATGTGGAATAGAAAGTGTCATATGACGGAATGGAATGTGAATTGAATAAGGAATGGAACTTGGAATGGAATGGAATGGAACGTGGACTGGAACGACGAATGGAACGTGGAGTGGAACATGGAATGGAAAGTGGAATGGAACGTGAAATGGAACATTTAATGGAACATGGAGTGGAACGTGGAATGGAAAGTGGAATGGAATGGAATGGAACGTGGAATGGAATGGAAGGTGGAATGGAATAGAACGGAAAGTGGAGAGGAATGGAATGGAACGTGCAATGCAATGGAAAGGAAAGAGGACTGGAATGGAACCTGTAATGGAATGTGGAATGGAATGGAATGGAATGTGGAATGGAATGTAGAATTGAACGGAATGGAAAGTGGAATGGAATGGAATGCAATGTGGAATGGAATGTGGAATGCAATAGAATGAAACGTGGAAAGGAATAACGAATGGAACGTGGAATGGAATGGAATGGAATGGAACGTGGAATGCAACATGGAATGGAACGTGAAATTGAAAGTGTAATGTAGAGGACTGGAAAGTGGCATGGAATGGAATGGAACGTGGAGTTGTATGGAATGGAACGTGGAATGGAATGGAACGTGGAATGGAGTGAAATGGAAAAAGAAATGGAAAGTGGAATGGAATGATATGGAATGTAGAATGGAATGGAAAGGAATGTGGAATGGAATGTGGAATGGAATGGAATGTGGAATGGAATGTGGAATAGATTGTGGAATGGAATGGAAGGGAATGTGGAATGGAAGGAGGAATGGAACGTGGAATGGAATTGCATGGAACATGGAATGGAATGGAAAGTGGAATGGAATGGTAAGTGAAATGGAATGGAATGGAAAGTGGAATGTAATGGATCGTTGAATGGAGTGGAATGCAATGTGAAATGGAAATTTGAATGGAATGGAATGGAATGTGGAATCTAATGGAGTGGAATGTGGAATGGAAAGTTTAATGGCATGTGGAATGGAACGTGGAATGGAATGGAATGGAATGTGAAATGGAACAAGGAATGTAATTTAATGGAATGTGGAATGGAATGTGCAATGCAATGGAATCGAATGTGTAATGGAAAGGAACGGAATTGAATGAGGACTGGAATGGAATGGAATGGAATGCAATGTGTAATGGAATGGAATGGAATGCAGAATGGAACGTGGAATGTAATGGAATGGAATGTGAAATAGAATGAGGAATTGAATGGAATGGAATGCGGAATAAAATGGATTGGAATGCAATGAGGAAAGGAATGGAAATGAATGGAATGTGGAAAGGAATGGAATGGAATGGAATCGAATGTGGAATGAAATGGAATGGAATGGAATGTGGAATGGAACAGAATGGAAAAGAATGGAATGTCGAATGTAATGGAAGGGAATGTGGAAAGGACTCTGAAATGCTATGGAATGGAATGTGGAAAGGAAAGGAATGGATTGGAATTGATTGGAATGGAATGTTGAATGCAATGGAATGGAATGTGAAATGGAATGCAATGGAATTTGGAATAGAATTTAAAGGAATATGGAATGAAATAGAATGGGATGTGGAATGGAATGTGGAATGGAATGTGGAATGGAATGGAAAGAAATGTAGAATGAAACGCAATTAAATGTGGAGTGGAACGTGGAATGGAATGTGGAATGGAACGTGGAATGGAATGTGTAATGGAATGTGGAATTGAATGGAATGGAATGGAACATGGAATGGAATGGAATGGAATGGAACATGGAATGGAATGGAATGGAAATTGAAATGGAATGAGGAATGTAATGGAATAGAATGGAATGTAATGTGGAATGTAATAGAATTGAAGGTGTAATGGAATGTGGAATGGAAAGGAATGGAATCTGGAATGCAATGTGGAATGCAACGGACTGGAATGTTAAATGGAAGGGCATGGAATGCGGAATGGAATGTGCAATGGAATGTGGAATGTAATAGATTGAAAAGTGAAAAGGTATGAGGAATGGAACATAGAATGGAATTGAGTGGAACATGGAGTGGAATGTGGAATGAAACGTGGAAAGGAATGAGGAATGGAAAGGGGAATGGAATGTGGAATGGAATTGAATGGAATGGAATGTGGAATGCAATGGAATGGAATGGAATGTGGAATGTGGAATGGAATGGAATGTGGAATGTGGAATGGAATGTGGAGTGAAACGTGGAATGGAAAGGAACGGAATGGAATGTGGGTTGCAAGGCAATGGAATGTAAAGTGGAATAGAATGCAACGTAATTGAATATGGAAAGGAACTTAATGGAATGGAATGGAATGTGGAATGGAACGTGAAATGGAATGGAATGGAATGTGGAATGGAATGGAATGGAACATGAAACGGAATGGAATGGAAATTGGAATGGAATGGAACGGAACATGGAATGGAATGGAAAGGAACGTGGAATGTGATGGAATTGAAAGAGGAATGAAATGGAATGGAATATGGAATAGAATGGAATGGAATGGAAAGTGGAATGGAATTTGGAATGGACTGACATGCAATGCGGAATGGAATGGAATGGAATGTGGAATGGAATGGAATGGAATGTTGAATGGAATGGAATGGACCATGGAATGGAACATGCAATATAACGTGGAATGGAACGTGAAATGGAACGTGGAATGGAATGCGGAATGGAAAGGAATGGAAAGTGGAATGAAACGTGGAATGGAATGGAATGGAATAGAATGGAATGGAATGAATTTAGAAATGGAATGGAATAGAATGTGGAATTGAATGGAAAGGAATGTGGAACGGAATGAAATGTGGAATGGAATAGAATGGAATGTATATCGGGATGTGGATTGGAATTGAATGTGGAATGGAATGGAATGGAGTGAAATACGGAATGGTACGGAATGTGGAATGGAATGGAATGGAATGTGGAATGGAATGGAATGGAATGTGAACTGCAATGGAATGTAATGTGGAAAGGAATGTAATGGAATTTGGAATGGAATGTGCAATGGAATGTAAATGATTGTGGAATGGAATGGAATGTGGAATGGAATGTGAATGGAATTGAATGGAATGTGGAATTGAATGGAAAGGAATGTGGAATGGAATGGAATGGAATGTGGAATGGAACGTGGAATGAAATGGAATGGAATATGGAATAGAATGTGGACTGGAAAGAAATGGAATTTGGAATTGAATATGGAATGGACAGGAATGGAATTTGGAATGGGATGGAATTTAATTTTTAATGGAATGTGGAATGGAATGGAATGGATTGCAGAATGGAATGTGGAATGAAATGGAATGCAATGTGCAATGGAATGTGGAACGGAATGGAATGGAATGTGGAATGGTATGTGGAATTGAAAGTGGAATGAAATGGAATGGGATGTGTAATGGAATGTAATGGAAAGTTGAATGGAATGTGGAATGGAATGGATTGGGATGTGTAATGGAATGGAATGGAATGTGGAATGGAACTTGCAATGGAATGGAATGGAATTGAATGTGGAATGTAAAAGAATGGAATGTGAAATTCAATGGAATAGAATGTGAAATGCCATGGCATGGAATGTGGAATGGAATGGAGTGGAATGTAGTGGAATGTGGAATGAAATGGAATGGAATATTGATCTAATTTAATGGAATGTGGAATTAATTGGAATGAATGTGTAATGGAATGTGGAATGGAATGAAATGGAATGTGTAATGGAATATCTAATGCTTGGAATGGAATGTGGAATGGAATGGAATGGAATCTGGAATGGAAGGTGGAATGGAATGTGGAGTGCAATGTAATGGAAAGTGGAATGGAATGCGGAATGAGATGGAATGGAATGTGTAATGAAACGGGAAATGGAATGGAATGGAATGCAGAATGGAATGTGGAATGGAATTGTATGGAATGTGGAATGGTATGGAATGGAATGTGGAATGGAATGGAATGGAATGTGGAATGGAATGGAATGGAACGTGGAATGGTATGTGGAATGGAACGTGGAATGGAATGGAATAGAATGTTGAATGAAAAAGGATGGAAATTTGAATGGAATGTAGAATGGAATGGAATGGAATGCAATGTGGAATGGAATGACATGGAAAGGAATGCAATGTGGAATGGAATGGAATGGAATGTGGAATGGAATGGAATGGAATGGAATGCAATGTGGAATGGAATGGAATGGAATGTGGAAGGGAATGGAATGGAATGTGGAATGGAACTTGGAATTGAATGGAATGGAACATGTAATGGAATGGAATGGAAGATGAAATGGAATGGAAGTTGGAATGCAATGGAATGGTACGTGGAATGGAATGGAATGGAATTTAATGTGGAATGTAACGGAATGGAAAGTGAAATTCAATGGAACAGAATGTGGAATGAAATGGAATGGAATATTGATCTAATTTGATGGAATATGGAATTAATTGGAATGGAATGTGGAATGGAATGTGGAATGGAATGAAATGGAATGTGTAATGGAATGTCTAACGCTTGGAATGGAATGTGGAATGGAATGTGGAGTGCAATGTAACGGAAAGTGGAATGGAATGTGGAATTACATGGAATGGAATGTGTAATGAAACGTGAAATGGAATGGATTGAATGCAGAATGGAATGTGGAATGGAATGGTATGGAATGTGGAATGGTATGGAATGGAAAGTGGAATGGAATGTGGAATGGAATGGAATGGAATGTGGAATGGAAGGGAATGGAATGTGGAATGGAATGGAATGCAATGTGGAATGGAATGGAATGAGGAATGGAATCGAATGGAATGGAATGTGAAATGGAATGGAATGCAATGTGGAGTGGAATAGATTGGAATAGAATGGAATGTTGAATGGAATGGTATGCAATGTGGAATGGAATGGAAAGGAATGTGGAAAGGAATGTGGAATGGAATGGAATGGAATGTGGAAACGAATGTAATGAAATTTGGAAAGTAATGTGTAATGGAATGGAATGGAATGTGGAATGGAATGGAATGGAATGTGGAATGGAATGGAATGTGCAATGGAAGGTAATGGAATGTGGTGAAGAATGGATTGCAACGCGGAATGGAATGTAATGTCGAAGGGAATATAATTTAATGGAATATCAATAGAAATGGAATGTAATGTGGAATGGAATGTGTAATGGAATGGAATGAAATTTGGAATGGAATGGAATGGAATGTGGAATGGAATGGAATGGAACGTGGAATTGAATGTGGAATGGAATGGAATGGAACGTGGAATGGTATATGAAATGGAATGGAATGAAATGTGGAATGGAACGTGGAATGGAACGTCTAATTGAAGGAGGAATGAAATGCAGATTGGAATTTGGATTGCAATGTGGAACGGAAAAGAATGGAACATGGAATGGAATGTGGGATGGAATGGAATGGAATGTGTAATGGAACGTGGAATGGAATGGAATGGAACGTGGAGTGGAACGTGGAATGGAACGTGGAATGGAACTTGGAAAAGAATGTGGAAAGGAATGTGGAATGGAATGTAGAATGGAATGGAATGGAATGTGGAAGGGAATGGAATTGAATCTGGAATGCAAAGGAATGTAAAGTGGAAAGGAATGTGGAATGGAATGGAATGGAATGTGTAAAGTGGAAAGGAATGTGGAATGGAATGGAATGGAATGTGGAATGGAATGGAATGGAATGGAATGTGGAATGGAATGGAATAAAATGTGGAATGGAATGTGAAATGGAATGGAATGGAATGTGGAATGGAATGTGGAATCGAATGGAATGCATTGGAATGCAGACTGGAAATGAATGGCATGGAATGTACTGTGGAATGTAATGGAATGGAATGTGGAAGGGAATGGGTTGGAATTTGGAATGGAACGTGGAATGGAATGAAATTTGGAATGCAATGGAATGGAATGGAATAGGGAATGGAATGGAATGTGGAATGGAAAGGAATGGAATGTGAACTGCAATGGAATGTAATGTGGAATGCAATGGAAAGGATTGTGCAATGTAATGGAATGGAATGTGGAATGGAATGTGGAATGCAATTGAATGGAATGCGGAATGGAATGGAAAGGAATATGGAATGGAATGGAATGGAATGTGGAATGGAACGTTCCATTCCACTTTCCATTCCACATTCTATTCAAACTTCCATTCCTTTCCATTCCACGTTCAATTCCACTTTCCATTCCACATTCCATTCCAGGTTCCATTCCAGATGCCATTGCATTCCATTCCACATTCCGTTACATTCCATTCCAAGTTTCATTCCAAGTTCCGTTCCACTCCATTCCACGTTCCTTTCCACATTCCATTCCTCTTTCCATTCCAAACCACCCTACGTTGCATTCCATTCCATTCCACATTCCTTTCCTTTCAATTCCACATTCAATTCGACATTCCTTTCCACATTCCATTCCATTCCTTTCTATTCCACTTTCCATTCCATTCCATTCCATTCCACATTCCATTCCATTATATTTTGCATTCCATTCAATTCCATTCCAAATTCCACTACGTTCCATTCCATTCGACATTCCATTCCTTTCTATTCCACATTCCATTCCATTCCACATTCCATTCTTTCCATTCCACTTTCCGTTCCACATTCCATTTCACATTCCATTCCATTCCATTCAATTCCATTCCACCTTCTATTCCATTGCATTCCACATTCCATTCCACATTCCATACCACGTTCCATTCCATTCCATTCCACGTTAAATTCCACTTTCCATTAGTCGTTCCATTCCACTTTCCGTTTCATTCCATTCCACGTTCCATTCCATATTCCATTCCATTCCATTTCACATTCCATTCCATTCCTTTCCACTTTCCATTCCATTCCACTCCACATTCCATTACATTCCATTATACTATCTATTCCACTTTCCTTTCGACGTTCCATTTCACGTTCCTTTCAACGTTCCATTACATTCCATTCCACGTTCCATTCCTCATTCCATTTCATATTCCGTTCCACCTTCAATTCCATTCCTTTCCATTGCATTCCATGTTCCATTCCATTATATTCCACTTCCCAATCGATTTAATTCCGCATTCCATTCCATTCCATTTCATTCCTTTCGACATTTCATTGCATTCCATTACATTCCGTTCCACCTTCCATTCCAATCCGTTACGTTCCATTTCACATTCCATAAAATTCCATTCCATTCCGCATTCCGTTCCTTTCCATTCCACATTCCATTCTATTTCATTCCACATTCCTTTCACATCCATTCCATTCCATTCCATTCCTCTTTCCATTACAGATTCCATTACACATTCCATTCCATTGCTATCCATATTCCATTCCATTCCTTTCCATTTCACATTCCATTTCATGTTCCATTCCACGTTCCATTCCATTCTATCCCATATTCCACTCCATTCCATTCCAATTCCATTCCGGATTTCATTCTATTCCAATCCACGTTCTATTCCACATTCCTTTCCTTTCCATTCCACATTTCATGCCACATTCCATTCCATGTTCCATTCCCTTCCATTCCACTCTCCGTTCCACATTTCATTCCTGATTAACTTCCACATTCTGTTCCAAGTTCCATTGCATTCCATTCCACGTTTCATTTCACCTTCCATTCCATTCCATCCCAGGTTCCATTCCACATTCCATTCCACTTTCCATTCCATGCTACATTCCACATTCCATTCCACGTTCCATTCCACCTTCCGCTGCAAGATTCATTCCACCTTCCAATCCATTTCATTCCACGATCTTATCGACATTCCATTCCATTCCATTCCACTTTCCATTCCACATTTCCTTCCACATTCCATTCCACATTGCATTCTGTTACATTCCACGTTCCATTCGACATTCCATTCCTTTCAAATCCACTTTCCATTCCACATTCCATTCCACATAACATTCCGCATTCCATTCTGTTCCATTCCACATTCCTTTCCACATTCCATTCCACATTCCATTCTACATTCCGTGACATTCCATTCCACATTCCATTCCATTCCATTCCACTTTGCATTCCATTCCATTCGACATTGCATTCCATATCCCATTCCACTTTCCATTCCATTCTTTCCACATTCCATTCCATTCCGTTACACATTCCATTCCTCATTTCATTCCATAACCCATTCCATTCCATTCCACATTCCATTCCACCATCCATTCCGTTCCGTTCCACGTTCCATTCCAGATTCCATTCCACATTCCATTCCAGATTCCATTCCACAATCCATTCCATTCCATTGTAAGTTCCATTCGACTTTCCATTTCATTACATTCCACTTTCCATTCCACATTCCATTGCACATTCCATTCCCCATTCCTTTCCGTTCCATTCCACATTCCATTCCACATTTCATTCTTCATTACATTGCTCGTTCCATTCTATGTTGCATTCCATTAAATTCCACGTTCCATTCCACATTCCATTTCACATTCCATTCCCCATTCCTTTCCGTTCCATTCCACATTCCATTCTACATTTCATTCTTCATTACATTGCTCGTTCCATTCTATGTTGCATTCCATTAAATTCCACGTTCCATTCCACAACCCATTCCATACCATTCCACTTTCCTTTGCACATTCCATTCCACATTCCATTCCACAGTGCGTTCCGATCCATTGCACATTCCATTCCACAGTCCATTCCACATTCCATTCCACATTCTATTCCATTCTATTACAGAACATTTCACGTCCCATTCCACTTTCTGTTTCATTCCATTCCATGTTCCATTCCACATTCCATTGACCATTCCATTTGACGTTCCATTCCATGTTCGATTCCACGTTCCACTCCATTGCATTCTACTTTCCATTCCACGTTTCATTCGATTCAATTACACTTTCCACTCCACATTCCATTCCATTCCATTCTACTTTCCTTTGCACTTTCCATTCCACATTCTATTCCACATTCCATTCCACATTGCATTCCATTCCATCCTATTCCAAATTCCATTAGATTCCTTTCCATTGCATGCCTCTTTCAATTCCATTCCATTGCGCATTTCATTCGGTTGCATTCAGCATTCCATTCCATTCCACATTCCATTCCATTTCACATTGCGTTTCATTCTATTCCCCATTCCATTCCATTCCATTTCACCTTACATTCCACGTTCCGTTCCACATTGCTTTCCACGTTCCATTCCATGTTCCATTCCTCGTTCCATTCCTTTCCATTCCACATTCCATTCCATTCCATTCCACATTCCATTTCATTCCACTCCACATTCCATTCCACGTTCCATTCCATTCCATTCCATTCCACCTTCCATTACACGTTCAGTTCCACCTTCCATTCCCCGTTGTATTCCACATTCCATTCCATATTCCATTTCACATTCCATTCCATTCCATTCCACGTTCCATTCCACATTCCATTCCATTTTCAATTGCATGTTCCATTCCATATTCCATACCATTCCTTTCCATTCCATTCCGGATTCCTATCCATTCTATTCTGCATTCTCTTCTGCCTTCCATTCCATTCTATTCCACATTCCTTTCCACATTCCACTGTATTCCATTCCACTTTGAATTCCTTTCCATTCCACATTCCATTCCTTTCCATTCCAAATTAAATTGCACATTCTATTCCACGTCCCATTCCACATTCCATTCCACACCATTCCAAATTCCAGTCCATTCCATTCCACATTCCATTCCACATTCCATTCCATTCCGTTACACATTACAATTCATTCCATTCCACGTTCCATTCCACGTTCCATTCCAAATTCTCTTCCACATTCCATTCCACAATCCATTCCACATTCCAATCCTTCCCCTTCCACATTCCATTCCATTGCATTCCACGTTCCATTCCACATTCCATTCCACATTCTATTCCACGTTTAATTCCGTTCCATTCCAGATTTCATTCCACATACCTTTCCACAATGCATTCCACATTCCATACCACGTTCCATTCCAGTGTCCGTTAAATTCCATTCCACATTCCACTCCATTCCATTCCACATTCCTTTCCATTCCAATCCACATTTCATTCCATTCCATTGCACTTTCCATTCCACATTCCATTCCACATTCCATTCCACATTCCATTCCATTCCATTTCACATTCCATTCCATTCCATTCCATTCCATTCCACGTTCCATTTCACATTCCATTCCATTCCATTCCACGTTCCATTCCACACTCAATTCCACATTCCTTTCCATATTCCATTCCGTTCCATTCCACACTTGATTCCACATTATATCCTATGTTCGTATCCACATTCCATTCCACTTTCCATTATACATTATATTCCACGTTCAATTCCATTGCATTTCACTTTCCATTCCACATTACATTCCTTTCTATTACAAGTTCCATTACACATACCGTTCCACTTTCCATTCCATTCCATTCCACGTTCCATTCCATATTCCATTGCATTCCATTCCAAGTTCTATTCCACACTCCATTCCACATTCCGTTCCACATTCTATTCCGTTCCATTACACAACCCATCCTACATTGCAATCCACTTTCCTTTCCACATTTCATTAAATTCCTTGCACATTCCATTCCACATTCCATCACATTCCATTGCACAGTCCGTTCCACATTCCATTGCACATTCAATTCCATTCCATTCCACATTCCATTCCGCATTCCATTCCACTTTCCATTCCACGTTCCCTTCAATTTCATTTCATGTTCGATTCCACATTCCATTCCATTCCATTAAATTTTCCATTCCACATTCCATTGAATATTCCATTCCACATTCCATTCTGTTCTATTCCGCATTCCATTCCATATTCATTTCCATTCCGTTCCACATTCCTTTCTATTACAGTTTATTCCATTCCATTCCACATTCCATTCCTTTCCATTCCACATTCTATTCCATTATATTCCACATTCCATTCCATATTCCATTCTACATTCCATTCCACTGCATTCTATTCCATATTCCATCACATTACATTCCACAATCCATTCCATTCCATTCCACATTCCATTCCATTCCATTCCAGTTTACAATACATGTTCAATTCCACTTTCCATTCCATTCCAATCAACGTTACATTCCACATTCCTTTGCATTCCCTTCCACTTTCGTTTCCACATTCCATTCCATGTTATATTACTTTCCATTCCACATTACATTCCACATTACATTCCACATTCTGTTCCGTTCCATTCCACATTCCATTATATTTCATTACACACTCCATTCCACATTCCATTCCGTTCCATTCCACATTCCATTCTACATTACATTCCACATTCCACTCCATTCCATTCCACATTCCATTAAACATTCCATTCTGCATTCCATTCCATTCCATTCCACATTCCGTTACACGTTGCATTCCATTCTATTCCACTTTCCATTTCATGAAACATTCCACATTCCATTTCACATTCCGTTCCACTGTCCATTCCAGATTCCTTTCCACATTCCATTTGACATTCCATTCCATTCCATTTCACATTCCATTCGACATTCCTTCCATTGCATTCCACATTCCATTCCACATTGCCTGGCACATTCCATTCCATTCCATTCCACATTCCATTCCACATTCCATTCCACGGTCCATTCCATTCCATCCCACATTCCATTCCACTTTCCATTTCATTCTATTCCGTGTTGCATTCCACATTCCATTCCACGTTCCATTCCACATTCCATTCCAATCCATTCCACATTCCATACCATTCCATACCATTGCATTCCACCGCCCATTCCATTCCATTCCCCTTTTGATTCCACATTCAATTGCAAATTCCATTCTGTTCCATTTCACATTCCATTCCGCACTCCATTCCACCTTCTATTCCAAATACCATTCCATTCCATTCCATATTCCATTCCACATTCCATTCCACATTCCATTCCGTTCCATTCCACATTCCATTGCATTCCATTCCAGATTCCTTTCCACATTCCATTTCATTCCTTTCCACATTCCATTCCATTTAATTCCATATTCCATTCCACATTCTATTCCACATTCCATTCAATTCCACATTCCATTCCACATTCCATTCCTCAGTCCATTCCACATTCCCTTCCACATTCCATTCCACGTTCCATTCTCATTCCTTTGCATTTCATTTCACATTCTATTCCACAATCTCTTGCATTGCAATTCACATGCCATTACACTTTCCTTTAAATTCCATTCCATTCCATTCCACATTCCATTCCATATTCCATTCCATGTTCCATTCCAATGTCGTTTAAATACCTTTCCACATTCCATTCCATTCCATCCCACATTCCATTCCATTCCAATAAACATTTCATTCCATTCCATTGCACATTCCATTCCACATTCCATTCCACATTCCATTTCACATTCCATTCCATTCCATTCCATTCAATTCCACAATCCATTCTACCTTCCATTCCATTCCATTCCACACTCAATTCCACCTTCCTTTCCATATTCCATTCCGTTCCATTCCACACTTGATTCCACATTCTATCCTATGTTCAATTCCACATTCCATTCCACGTTGCATTAGACGTTATATTCCATGATCAATTCCATTGCATTTCACTTTCGATTCCACATTCCATTCCATTCCATTGCAAGTTCCATTCCACATACCATTCCACTTTCCATTCCATTCCATTCCACGTTTCATTCCACAACCCATTCTACATTGCAATCCACTTTCCTTTCAACATTCCATTAAATTTCCTGCCACATTCCAGTGCACTTTCCATTCCATGCCATTCCACACTCCGTTCCACTTTCCATTCCACATTCCATTCCATTCCATTCCACATTCCATTCTACTTTCCATTCCACATTCCGTTCGGTTTCATTCCATGTCCGATCCACATTCCATTCCATTCCATTAAACTTTCAATTCCACATTGCATTGCACATTCCATTCCACATTCCATTCTGTTCCATTCCACATTCCATTCAATATTCCATTCCATTCCGTTCCACATTCCTTTCTAATACACTCCACATTTCATTCCACATTCCCTTCCATTCCATTCCACATTCTATTCCAAGTTCCATTCCATTCACATCCACGTTCCATTCCACGTTTCATTCCACATTCCATTCCACATTCCATTCCCTACCATTTCGCATTCCATTCCACATTCCATTCCACATTCCAATCCATTCCATACCACATTCCATTAAACATTCCATTCCATACCATTCCACATTCCATTCTCATTCCATTGCATTACATTCCACATTCCTTTCCGCATTCAATTCCATTCCATTTCACATTTCATACCACATTCCATTCCATTGCATTCCACATTCCATTCCACTTTCCATTCCATGTTCCACTCCACGTTCCATTCGACGTTCCATTCCATTCCATTCCACGTTCCATACCATTCCATTTGAAGTTCCTTTTCATTCCGATCCACATTCCATTCCACATTCCTTTTCTCATTCCGTTCCACATTCTATTTCACTTACCATTCCACTCCATTACACATTCCATTCCATTTCATTCCACATTCCATTCCATTCCACATTCCTTTACAAATTCTATTCCACATTCCATTACACTCCATTCTATTCCAGATTCCATTCCATTCCATTGTGCAATCCATTCCACATTGCATTCCACATTCCATTCCAAGTTCCATTCCATTGCATTCCACATTCTAATCCATTCCATTCCCCATCCATTAAAATTCAGTTGCTCATTCCGTTCCATTCCATTCCATTCCTTTCCACATTCCATTCCATCGCATTCCGCCTTCCATTCCATTCTATTCGATTCCAATCCACATTCCACTCCATTCAATTCCATTCCATATTCCATTCCATTAGATTCCACATTCCATTCCATTGCATTGCACATTCCATTCCACGTTCCATTCCACGATGCACTCCTTGTTCCATTCCACGACCCAATTCACGTTCCATTCCTTTCGATTAAACATTCCATTCCATTCCATACCACATTCCATTCCATTCCATTCCACATTCCATTCCATTCCACATTCTATTCCATTTCACTCCACTTTCCATTCCACCTTCCATTTCACATTCTATTCCACATTGCATTCCAAGTTCCATCCCATTCCATTCTACATTCCAGTCGATTCCATTCCACGGTCCATTCCACGTTCCATTCCACATTCCATTTCACATTCTAATCCAAGTTCCATTCCATTCTTTCCAAGATCCATTCCACTTTCCATTCCATTATATTCCTCATTCCATTCCAGCTTCAATTCCACGTTCCATTGCACATTCCATTTCATTCCATTCCGCATTTCATTCCACATTCCATTCCATTCCATTCCACGTTCCATTCAACATTCCATTCCATTCAATTTCATGTTCCATTCCATATTCCATTCCACATTCCATTCCACATTCTATTTCACTTTCCATTCCACTTTACATTACACAGTCAATTCCATGATTCATTGCACGTTCCACTCCACATTCTATTCCATTCCTTTCCATTCCCCTCCACATTCCCTTCTACATTCCATTCCACATTCCATTCCACTTTCCATTCCACATTCCTTTACACGTTCCATACTATGTTCCATCCCACATTCCATTCCATTCTTTCCACTTTCAATTCCACGTTCCATTCCATTCCATTCAAATTTCCATTCCATATTCCAATGAACATCACATTCCATGTTCCCTTCCTTGTTCCGTTCCACGTTCCATTCCACATTCCATTCTGTTCCATTCCACATTTCATTCCACTTTCCATTCCATTCCAATCCACAATCCATTCCATTCCATTCCAAATTCAATTCCATTGCTCATTCCATTACATTCCATTCCACATTCCATATCACATTCCATTACACATTCCTTTCCATTCCATTCTATTCCACATTCCGTTCCAATCCACTCCACCTTCCATTCCATTACATTCCACATTCCTTTTCACATTCCATTACACATTCCATTCCATTCCATTCTATTCCACATTCCATTCCATTACATTCCACATTCCATTCCATTCCATTCTATTCCAAATTCCATTCCATTACATTCCACATTCCATTCCATTCCACTCCACGTTCAAATCCACTTTCCATTCCACATCCCTTTCCCCATTCAATTCCATTCAATTCCACGTTCCTTTCCATTCCATTGCATTCAACGTTCCTTTCCATTCCATTCAATTCCAAGTTCCATTCCATTCCATTGCGTTCCACATTCCATTCCATTCCATTCCACATTCCATTCCATTCCATTCCATTCCAAATTCCATTCCATTCAATTCCAATCCACATTCCATTCCATTGCATTCCACATTCCATTCCCCGTTGAATTCCATTCAATTGCAGATTCCATTTCATTCCATTCCATTCAATTCCAAGTTCCAGTCATTTCCATTCCACATTCCATTCCATTCCACATTCCAATCCATTCCTTTCCAGATATCATTCCATTTCATTCCTATTGCATTCCACATTCCATTCCATTCCATTCCATTTTCAGTTTCATTCCATTCCATTTCATTCCACATTCAATTCCACATTGCAAACCATTCCATTCCCCATTCCATTCCGTTTCAATCCACATTCCATTCCATTCCATTCCACATTCCAATCCACATTCCACTCCATTCCATTCCTTTGCACATTCCATTCCACATTTCATTCCGTTCCATTTCACCTTCAATTCCATTCCATTCCATTCCACATTCCGTTTCTTTCCATTACACATTCCTTTCCATTCCATTCCTCATTCCATTCCGCCTTCAATTCAATTCCATTCCACATTCCAATGGACATTCCATTCCATTCCACATTCGTTTCCATTGCATTTCACGTTCCATTCTAATCCATTCCACCTTACTTTCCATGTTCCATTCCGCGTTCCATTCCACTTTCCATTTCACATGACATTTCACATGCCAATCCATTCCATTCCAATTTCCATTCCACATTCCTTTCAGTTCCATTCCACATTCCATTCCATTCCTTTACACATTGCTGTCCACATTCCGTTCCACAGTCCTGTCCAGATTAGATTCCTTTCCATTCCACTTTCCTTTCCATTCCATCTCATTCCATTGCACATTCCATTCCAGATTCCTTTCCTTTCCACTCCATTCCATATTCCATTTCTTTCCATTCCACATTCCATTCAATTCCGTTCCACATTCCATTCCATTTCTTTCCATTCCCCATTCTATTCCATTCAACTTTCCCCTCCATTCCATTCCACATTCCGTTCAGTTCCGTTCCATTCCATTCCGCATTCCATTCCATACTTTTCCGTTAAACATTCCATTCCAGTTCATTCCTTTCCACATTCTATTCCATTACACAATCCATTCCATTGCATTCCATTCCACATTCTATTCAATTCCACATTTGACTGTATTCCGTTCCACATTCCAATCAATTCCATTCCATTCCATTCCACATTCCATTCCATTCCATTCCGCATTCCAATCTTCATTCCATTACACGTTCTATTCCATTCCACATTCCATTCCATTCCTTTCTACATCCCATTCAATTCCATTCCAAACCATTCCCAATTCCATTCCATTACTTTCCATTCCACATTCTGTTCTGTTCCCCATTAAATTCCACTACATTTCACATTCCATTCCACATTCCATTCCATTCCATTCCATATTCCATTCCATTTCTTTCCATTCAATGTCCTTCCATTCCACTTTCTATTCTTTCCACATTCCATTCCTTTCCTTTCCACATTCCATTCCACTGCATTGTATTCCTTTCCAACCCACATTCCATTCCATTCCATTCCATTGCACATTGTATTCCTTTCCATTCCAAATTCCATTCCATTCATTTATTGCATTCTATTAGATTGAATTCCACAAACCATTCCATTCCACATTCCATTCCACATTCCATTCCACGTTCCATTCCAAATTCCATTCCATTCCATTCCACACACCATAACATTCCACATACCATTCCATTCCATTCCACATTCCTTTCCAATTTCCATTACATTCCATTCCACATTAAATTCCCTTCCATTCCACATTGCATTCCATTCTATTCCACATTCCATTCCACATTTGATTCCATTCCATTCACCATTTCTTTCCACATTCCATCCCATTCCATTCCATTCCACAATCCATTCCACATTCCACTGCAGATTCCTTTCCACATTCTGTTTCATTGCATTCCACATTACATTCCACATTCCATTCCATTCCTTTCCACATTCCGTTCCACATTCTATTCCATTCCATTGCTCATTTCGTTCCACTTTCCATTCCATTCAATTTCACATTCCATTCCATCAATTCCACATTCCATTCCACATTCCACTCCATTCCATTCCATTCCACATTTTATTTGACATTCAATTCCACATTCCATTAAATTCCTTTCCACATTCCAATCCATTCCATTCCACATTCCATTACCTTGCATTCCACATTGCTTTCCATTCCATTCCACGTTTCTTTCCATTCCTTTCCACATTCCATTCCACATTCCACTCCACACAATTCCATATTCCATTGCATTTCATTCCACATTCCATTGCATTGCATTTCATTCCACATTCCATTCCATTCCTTTACATTCCACATTCCATTCCACATTCCATTTTATTCCATTCCACATTCCATTCCATTCCATTCCACATTCCCTTCCACATTCCACTCCATTCTTTTCGATACCACAGTTCATTCCACTTTCCATTCCATTCCATTCCACATTCCATTCCACTTTCCTTTCCACTTTCCATTCCATTCCATTCCACTTGCCATTGCATTCCGTTTCACATTCCAGTCCACAATCCATTCCAAATTCCATGCCATTCCATTTAACATTTCATTCCATTCCTTTTCATATGCCATTCCATTCCATTCCATTCCCCTCCACATTCCATTCCACATTCCTTTCCACGTTCCGTTCCACATTCCATTCCACATTCCATTCCTCATTTCATTCCGTTCCATTCCACTTTCCATTCCACGTTCCATTCCACATTCCATTCAACATTCCAATTCACATTCCATTCCATTCCATTCCACATTCCATTCTCAATCCATTGCATTCTTTCCACATTCCATTCCACGTTCCAATTCATTCCTTTCAACATTCCATTCCACATTCCATTCCAAATTATATTTCACTTTCCATTCCATTCCATTCCATTCCACATTTCGTTTTAGTCCATTCCATTCCATTCCACCTTTCATTCCATTGCATTCCACTTTTCATTCCATTCCATTCAGTTCCTTTCCATTCCATTCTCTATTCCACTCCATTCTATTCCATTTCACATTCCATTCCATTCCATTCCACATTCCATTCCATTCCTTTCCACATTCCATTTCACTTTCCATTCCACGACGCATTCCATGTTCCATTCCACGACTCATTCAACGTTGCTTTCCTTTCCATTCCACATTCCATTTCATTCCATTACACGTTCCCTTCCATACCATTCCATGCTCCATTCCAAGTTCCATTCCACTTTCCATTCCACGTTGCATTCCAAGTTCCATTCAATTCCATTCCATGTTCCATTCCACGTTCCATTCCATTCAATTCCACGTTCCGTTCCATTCCATTCCACATTTCATTCCACGTTTCATTCCATTCAATTTCACTTTCCATTCCACGTTCCATTCCACGTTCCATTCCACGTTCCATTACTTTCCATTCATCATTCCTTTTCATTCCACTTCACTTACCATTCCATTCCATTCGACGCTCCATTCCATATTCTGTTCCATGTTGTATTCCACGTTCCATTCCATGTCCCATTCCACGTTCCATGCCTTTCCATTCCACATTCCATTACATTCCACTTTCCATTCCATTACATTCCACATTCCATTCCATTCCATTCCATATTCCATTCCACATTCCATTTCTCATTCCATTCCATTCCATTCCACGTTCCATTCAACATTCCAATCCATTTAATTTCACGTTCCATTCCACATTCCATTCCAGATTCCATATCAATTTCCACTCCAGTTCCATTCGACGATCCATTCCACGTTCAATTACAGGAAACATTGCACGTTCCATTCCACATTCCATTCCATTCCACATTGCCTTCCACATTCCATTTCACATTCCATTCCATGTTCCATTCCACGTTCCTTTCCATGTTCTATTCCACGATCCATTTCACTTTACATTCATTTTCATTCCAATTTTCATTCCACATTCCAGGGCACATTCCATTCCACTTTCCATTCCATGATCCATTCCACGTTGCATTCCACTTTCCATTCCACATTCCATTCCATTTCACTTTCCATTCCACATTCCTTTCTATTTTCCTTTCCATGTTCCTTTCCACGATCCATTCCACGTTCCATTCCACTTTCCATTCCACATTCTATTCCATTCTATTCCACATTCCATTCCACATTCTACTGCAAATTCCATTCCACGTTCCAATCCACAATGCATTGCACATTCCATTCCACATTCGATTCCACATTCCATTGCTTTCCATTTCACATTCCTTTCCATTCCATTCCACATTCCATTCCAATTTCCGTTACATTCCATTCCGCATTGAATTCCCTTCCATTCCACATTCCATTCCATTCTATTCCACATTCTATTCCACATTTTATTCCATTCCATTCACCATTCCTTTCCACATTCCATCACATTCCATTCCATTCCATTCCAGAATCCATTCCACATACCATTGCAGATTCCATTCCACATTCTGTTTCATTCCATTCCACATACCATTCCACATTGCATTCCTTTCCTTTCCACATTCCATTCCACATTCTTTTCCATTCCATTTCTCATTCCATTCCACATTCCATTCCATTCAATTTCAAATTCCATTCCATGAACTCCACATTCCATTCCACATTCCACTCCATTCCATTCCATTCCACATTCTATTCCACATTCAATTCCGCATTCCATTAAATTCCATTCCACATTCCAATCCATTCCATAATACATTCCATTCCATTGCATTCCACATTGCTTTCCATTCCATTCCACGTTCCTTTCCATTCCATTCCACATTCCATTCCACATTCCTCTCAACACAATTCCATATTCCATTGCATTTCATTCCATATTCCATTCCATTCCATTCCATTCCACATTCCCTTCCACATTCCAGTCCATTACTTTCGATACCACATTTCATTCCACTTTCCATTCCATTCCATTCTACGTTCCATTCCACTTTCCATTCCATTCCATTCCACTTTCCATTGCATTCCGTTTCACATTCCAGTCCAAATTCCATTCCAAATTCCATACCATTCCATTTAATATTCCATTCCATTTCATTCCATATGCCATTCCATTCCATTCCATTCCAATCCACATTCCATTCCACATTCCTTTCCACGTTCCATTCCACATTCCATTCCACATTCCGCCCCTCATTTCATTCCGTTCCATTCCACTTTCCATTCCATGTTCCATTCCACATTCCATTCAACATTCCTATTCACATTCCATTCCATTCCATTCCACATTCCGTTCTCAATCCATTGCATTCCTTTCCACATTCCATTCCATGTTCCAATTCATTCCGTTCCACATTCCATTCCACATTCCATTCCACATTCCATTCCAAATTATATTTCAATTTCCATTCCATTCCATTCCATTCCACATTTCGTTTTAGTCCATTCCATTCCATTCCACCTTTCATTCCATTGCATTCCACTTTCCATTCCATTCCATTCCATTCCATTCCATTTTATATTCCACTCCATTCTATTCCATTTCACTTTCCATTCCATTCCATTCCACATTCCATTCCATTCCTTTCCATATTCCATTCCACTTTCCATTCCACGTCGCATTCCATGTTCCATTCCACGTCCCATTCAACGTTGTATTCCTTTCTATTCCACATTCCGTTTCATTCCATTCCACGTTCCATTCCATTCCATTCCATACTCCATTCCACGTTCCATTCCACTTTCCATTCCACGTTGCATTCTAAGTTCCATTCAATTCCATTCCATGTTCCATTCCACTTTCCATTCCATTAAATTATACGTTCCATTCCATTCCATTTCACATTCAATTCCATTCAATTCCACGTTCCATTCCATTCCATTCCACATTTCATTCCACGTTCCATTCCATTAAATTCCACTTTCCATTCCACGTTCCATTCCACATTCCAATACTTTCCATTCTTCATTCCTTTCCATTCCACTTCACTTTCCATTCCATTCCATTCGACGCTCCATTCCACGTTCCCTTCCATGTTGTATTCCACGTTCCATTCCACGTTCCATTCCACGTTCCATGCCTTTCCATTCGACATCCCATTCCATTCCATTCCACATTCCATTCCATTACATTCCACATTCGATTCCATTCCATTCCACATTCCATTCCATTCCATTCCACATTCCATTCCATTACATTCCACATTCCATTCCATACCATTCCACATTCCATTCCATTCCATTCCACGTTCCATTCCACATTCCTTTCCAAGTTCTATTCCACGATCCATTTCACTTTACATTCCTTTCCATTCCTCTTTTCATTCCACATTCCAGGGCACATTCCATTCCACTTTCCATTCCATGTTCCATTCCACGTTGCATTCCACTTTCCATTCCATATTCCATTCCATTCCATTTCACTCTCCATTCCACAATCCTTTCTATTTTCCTTTCCATGTTCCATTCCACGTTCCATTCCACGTTCCATTCCACATTCTATTCCATTCTATTCCACATTCAATTCCACATTCCACTGCAAATTCAACTCCACATTCCAATCCACAATGCATTGCACATTCCATTCCACATTCGATTCCACATTCCATTGCTTTCTATTTCACATTCCTTTCCATTCCATTCCACTTTCCATTCCAAATTCAATTCCATTCTAGTACACATTCCATTGGACATTCCTTTCCAATCCATTCTACATTCCTTTCCATTGCATTCCCCCTTATATTCTAATCCATTCCACGTTGCGTTCGATTCCATTCCGCATTCCATTCCATTAGACATTCTATTGCATTCCACATTGCTTTCCATTCCATTTAGCATTCCATTCCATTCCATTCCATTCCACATTCCATTCCATTCCATTCGACATTCCATTCCATTTCATTCCATTCCTTTTCATTCCATTCCTCATTCTATTGCATTCCACATTGCATTCCATTCCACATTCCATTCCACATTCCATTCCACTGTATTCTATTCCATTCCATTACACATTTCATTCCATTCCATTACATTCCATATTCCATTCCATTCCATTCCACATTCCATTCCATTCATTTATTCCATTCCATTCCATTCCATTCCGTAACCCATTCCATTCCATTCATTTATTACATTCCATTCCAATCCATTCCGTATTACATTCCATTCCATTCCACATACCATTACATTCCACATTCCATTCCACGTTCCATTCCACGTTCCATTCCACGTTCCATTCCACGTTCCATTCCACGTTCCATTCAGTTCCATTCCACATTCCATACCATTCCATGCCACATTCCATTCCATTATATTCCACATTGCATTCCATTCCGTTACGCATTCCATTACGTTCCACATACCATTATATTCCACCTTCCATTCCACGTTCCATTCCACATTCCATTCCACGTTCCATTCAGTTCCATTCCACATTCCATTCCACGTACCATTCAATTTTCCATTCCACGTTCCATTCCACGTTCCATTCCATTCCATTTTTTACATGTTCCATTCCATTGCATTCCACGTTCCATTTCATTCTGTTTCACATTCCACTCCACATTCCATATCACATTCTGATCCACATTCTATTTCACTTTCCATTCTATTCCTTTACACATTCCTGTCCATTCAATTCCACATTCCATTCCACATTCCATTCCACATTCTATTCCATTCCATTTCACCTTCCATTCCATGCCATTCAAAATTCCATTCCACATTCCTTTCCATTCCATTTCACTTTCTATTCCATTCCATTCAATATTCCATTCCACATTCCTCTCCATTGCATTCCACATTCCTTTCCACATTCGATTCCATTCCATTCCACATTCCATTCCTTTCCATTCCACATTACATTCCATTCCATTCCACCTTCCATTCCACATTCAATTCCATTCCACATTCCATTCCACATTCCACTCCACTCCACTCCTCATTCCATTCCAATCAATTCCACCTTCCATTCTGCATTCCATTCCATTCCCCTATCCATTCCACAATCCATTCAATTCCTTTCAACATTCTATTCCATTTCATTTACATTCCGTTACATTCCATTCCACAATCCCTTCCATTCCATTCGACATTCCATTCCACATTCCATTCCATTCCATTCCACATTCCATTCCACAATACACTGCACTGCATTCCATTCCACCTACCATTCCGTGCCCTTCCGTTCCATTCCGCATTCCATTCCATTCCACTTTCCATTCTATATTCCACACCATATTCCATTCCATTCCACTTTCCATTCCACATTCCAAACCACATTCCATTCCATTCCTTTACACATTCCATTCCATTCCATTCCACATTCCATTCATCATTCCATTCCATTCCATTCATCATTCCATTCCATTCCATTCCACATTCCATGCCATTCCATTTCACATTCCATTCCACATTCCATTCCGTTCAGTTCCACATTCGTTTTCACATTCCATTCAACATTCTTTTCCACTTTCCATTCCACATTCCATTCCACATTCCATTACACATTTCATTCCACATTCCATTCCATTTCATTCCACATTCCATTCCACATTCTATTCCATTTCATTCCACCTTCCATTCCATTCCATTCCACATTCCATTCAACGTTCCATTCTACGTTCCATTCTAAGGTCCATTCAATTAAATTCCACGTTCCATTTGCCATTACATTACATTCCATTTCTTTCCTTTCCACATTCCATTCCACATTCCATTCTTTTGCATTTCAAATTCCATTCCATTCCATTCCACATTGCATTTTACGCTCCATTCCATTCCAGTCCATGCCCAATTCCACATTGCAATCCATACTCCATTTCACATTCCCTTACACTCTATTTCACATTGCATTCCTCATTCCACTACATTCCATTCTACAATCCATTCCACAGTCCATTAGGTTCCATCTCACATTCCATTCCACATTCCATTCCATTGCATTCCACATTAAATTAAACATTCCATTCCATTCCGTTTGATTTTCTATTACACTTTCCATTCCACATTCTTTGTCACATTCCATTCCTTTCCATTACACGTTCCATTCCACACTCCATTCCACATTGCATTCCACATTCCATTCTCTTCCATTCCATATTTCGTTCCACATTACATTTCGCATTCCATTCCACATTCCATTACATTCCTTTCCCCTTTCCATTCCATTCCATTCCACATTCCATTCCACGTTCCATTCAACGTTCTATTCCAAGTCCCATTTGATATCATTCCACGTTCCACTCAACGTTATATTCCATTCCATTCCACTTTCCTTTCAACATTCCATTCGCCATTCCATTCAAGATTACATTGCGTTCCATTCCACATTCCATTCTGCATGCCGTTCCACATTGCATTCCATTCCATTCCATTGCACATTCCATTCCACATTCCACTCCTTTCCTTTCCACATTTCATTCCACATTCCATTCCACATTTCATTACACATTCCATTCTATTCCACATTCCAATACACGTTCAATTCCATTACATTCCACGTTCCATTCCACGTTCCTATCCACTTTCCATTACTCAATCCTATCCACATTCCATTACACATTCCACTGCAAATTCCATTCCACATTCCATTCCACAATGCATTCCACATTCCATTCTTTTCCATGCCACATTCCATTCCACGTTCCATTCCTTTCCTTACCACTTTTAATTCTATTATATTTGCCATTCCATTCCACATTCCATTCCAAATTCCATTTCACTATACATTGCGTTCCATTACACATTCCATTCCACACTCCATTCCACATTCCATTCCACAATCCATTCCATGTTCCATTCCGTTCCATTCCACATTACGTTTCACATTCCATTCCATTAAATTCCAGATTCCATTCCACATTTCATTCCACATTCACTTCCCCATTCCGTTCCACATTCCGTTCCAGATTCCATTCCCTTCCATTTAACGTTCCATTCCATTCCATTCCACATTCCATTTCACATTCCATTCCGTTCTATTCCACGTTCCATTCCACATTCCATTCCACATTCCATTCCACATTTTGTTCAACATTCCTTTCCACGTTCTCTTCCACTCCATTCCACATTCCATTTCACATCCCATTCCATTCCATTCTACGTTGCATTCCACATTCCATTACACATTCCATTCCATTCCATTCACCATTTCATTCCATTCCATTCCACATTCCATTCCACTTTCCCTTCCATTCCATTCAACGTTTAATTCCATTCCACATTCCATTCCATTCCTTTCCACTGTCCATTGTACTTTCCATTCCAAGGTCGATTCAATTACACTCCACCTTCCATTACACGTTCCATTCCATTCCATTGCACTTTCCTTTCCACATTCCATTGCACATTCCACTCCATTCCATTCAACATTCCTTTCTACATTCCATACCACAATCCACTACACATTCCATCCCACATTCCATTCCTCTTTCCATTCCATTCAATTCGACGTTCAATTCCTCAGTCCATTGCATTACATTTTACATTCCATTACACATTCATTTCCGCATTCCATTTCACATTCCATTCCGTTCAATTCCACATTCCTTTCCACATTCCATTGCACATTTCCTTCCACATTCCGTTCAACATTCCATTCCACATTCCATTCCACTCCATACCACATTCCATTTCACATTCCAGTCCGCATTCCATTGAATTCCAGTCCACATTCTATTCTATTCCGTTCCACATTCCAATCCATTCCATTGCACATTGCATTCCATTCCATTCCATTCTATTCCACATTCCATACCATTCCATTGCATTCCACATTATATTCCTTTCCATTACACATTCCATTCCTTTCCATTCAATGCTCCATTCCATTCCATTCCACATTTCATTCCAATCAATTCCACCTTCCATTCCATGGTCCATTCCACATTACCTTACATTTCATTCTATTCCATTGCACTCAATTCCACATTCCATTCCAATCTCTTCCATTCCACATTGCATTACATTCCATTCCACATTCCCTTCCACATTCCATTGCTTTCCTGTCCACACTCCGATCCACATTTCAATACACATTCCATTCTACTCCATTCCACATTCCATTCCACATTCCATTCTATTCCTGTCGACATTACATTCCACATTCCGTTCCACATTCCATTCCACATTCCATTCCATATTCCATTCCATTCCATTCCTTTCCACAATCCTTTCCACATTTCAATGCATTCCTGTCCACATTCCTTTCCACATTCCATTCCTTTCCATTCCTCATTCCATTCAATTCCAATCCACATTCCATTCCACATTACTTTTCCTTCTATTCCACATTCCTTTTCACATTCCGTTCCATATTCCATTGAAATCCATTCCACATTCCATTCCACATTACATAACATTCCATTCCACTTTCCATTCCACGTTCCATTCCGCATTCCATTCCACATTCCATTCCACGTTGCATTTCATTCTGTTCCATGTTGCATTCCAGGTTCCATTTCTTTCAATTCATCGTTCCAAACACTTTCCATTGCACATTCCATTGTACCTTCCATTCCACATTACGTTCCACGTTCCATTCCACGTTCCATTCAATGTTCCATTCCACGTTCCATTCCATACCATTCCACGTTCTATTCCACATTCCATTCCTTTCCGTTCCTCGGTCCATTCCACATTACATTCCCCATTCCATTCCACATTCCATTCCATTCAATTAAACATTCCATTCCATTCCATTTCACATTCCATTTCACTTTCAATTCCTCAAGCCATTCCATTCCATTCGACAATCAATTCCATTTCTTTCCACATTCCACTCCACATTACATTCCATTCAATTCCATATTCCATTCCAATCCATTCCGTGTTCCATTCCACTTTCCATTCAACTTTCCATTTCATATTCCATTCCACATTCCATTGCATTCCATTCCACATTACCTTGCACATTCCATTCCACCTTCCATTCCATTCCATTCGACATTCCATTCCACATTCCATTTGATTGCATTCAACATTGCATTCAATTACATCTCACATTCCATTCCATGTTCCATTCCATTCCATTCCACATTCCATTGCTTTCTGCTCCACATTCCATTCCACATTCCATTCCATTGCTTTCCACATTCTATTCCACGTTCCATCCATTCCAATCCACGTTCAATTCCACTTTCCATTCCACATTACATTCCACATTCAATTCCACATTCCATTCCGTTCTATTCCACATTGCTTTCCACATTCCATTCCACATTTCATTGCACATTGCATTCCACATTCCGTTCCATTGCATTCCACTTTCCATGCCACGTTCCATTCCATTCCATTCCATATCCCATTCAACTTTCCATTCCATTCGGTACCGCATTCCATTCCATTCCATTTCACATTTCTTTCCCCATTCAATTCCATTCCATTCAACATTCCATTCCACATCCCTTTCAATTCCATGTACCATTCCACCTTCCATTCCATATTCCATTCCACATTCCATTCTATGTTCCTTTCCATTACTTTGCACATTTCATTCCATGATCAAATACATTCCATTACACATTTCATTCCACTTTCAATTCCGCTTTCCATTCTATTGCATTCCACGTTCCATTCCACATTCCATTCCATTCTATTCCACGTTGCATTTCACATTGCATTCCACGTTCCATTCCACGTTTCATTCCACTCCATTCCACATTCTATTCCATTCCAACTTCCTTTCCACATTCCACTCCACTCCTTTCCACATTCCATTCCACATTCCATTCCATACCATTTCAACTTTAATTCCACACTCCATTCCATTCCATTCCATTCCACATTCCAATCCATTCCAGATACCATTCCATTCCCTTCCACATTCCAATCCATTGCACATACCATTGCATTCCATTCCACGTTCCATTCCACGTTCCATTGCATTCCATTCCACCTTCTATTCCATGTTCCATTCCTCGTTCCCGCCCATGCTCCTTTCCACATTCCATTCCACATTCCATTCCACTACATTCCATATTCCATACTATTCCATTCCTTTCCATTCCACAATGCATTCCATTCCATTGCTCATTGCATTCCACATTCCATTCCTCATTCAATTCCTTTCCATTCCACATTCAGTTCCTTTCCATTCCTCATTCCGTTCTACACTCCATTCCAGATTGCAATCCACATTCCATTCCATTTCATTCCACATTACATTCCACGTTGCATTCCACATTCCATTCCTTTCCATGCCACATTCCATTGCATTCCATTCAACATTCCTTTCCACATTCCATTGTACTCCATTACACATTCCATTCCACTGCACATTGCATTTCACATTCTATTCCACATTCCATTACACATTCCATTGCATTGCATTCAACATTCCCTTCCTCATTCTGTTCCACATTCCATTCCACATTCCATTGCATTGCATTCCATGTTCCCTTCCACATTCCATTCCACCTTCCATTCCACATTCCTTTCCATTCCATTCAACCTTCAATTCCACGTTCCATTTCACATTCCATTCCACATTCCATTACGTCCATTCCACATTTCATTCCATTCCACTTTCCATTCCATAAAGCATTCCACGTTCCACTCAACGTTCCATTCCATTACATACCACGTTCCATTCCACATTGCATTCTATTCCATTCCATTTTCCATTTAACATTCCATTCCACATTACATTTCACAACACATTCCTTTCCATTCCACATTCCATTCCACATTCAAATATCTTAGATTCCACATTCCATTCCACATTCTGCTCAACATTCCATTCCACATTCCATTCCACTTTCCATTCCATTCCACTCCACATTCCATTCCACTCCACATTCCATTCCACGTTCCATTCCATGATCCATTCCACTTTCCATTCCATTCCATTCTACCGTCCATTCCATTCCATTCCACGTTCCATTTCATTCCATTCCACTTTCCATTCCACATTCCATTCCACATTCCATTTCACAGTCCATGCCACATTCCATCTCAATTTCCATTCCGTTCCATTGCATTCCATTACACATTCCATTAAATTCCAATCCACATTCCATTCCATTGCATTCCACAATCAATTCCACATTCCATTCCACATTCCATTCCATTCCATTGTATTCCACATTCCATTCCATTCCATTCCACATTCCATTCCTTGCCACATTACATTCCATTCCATTCCCCATTCCATTCCATCTAATTTCACAATCCGTTACATTACATTGCATTCCACATTCCATTCTAATTGATTCCGCATTCCATTGAATTCCATTCCACATTCCATTTCATCCCATTCTATTCCAGATTCCATTCCATTGCATTCCACATTCAATTCCATTCCCTTCCACATTCCATTCCACATTCCATTCCACTTTCCATTCCATTCAATTCCACATTCCACTCCAGTACATGCTGCATTCCATTCCATTCCTTTTTACATTCCATTCCATTACATGGTTTCCATATTCCATTTCAATGCATTCCACATTCCATTCCATTCCATTCCATTCCACATTCCATTCAACTACATTCCACATTCCATTCCACATTCCAATCCAAAATATATTCCACATTGCATTCCATTCCATTCCACATTCCTTTCAACTACATTCCACATTCCATTCCACATTCCAATCCAAATTCTTTTCCACGTTCCATTCCACAATCCATTCCAAATTCCATTCCATTGCATCCCACACTGCATTATACGTTCCACTCCATTCCATTCCACATTCCATTCCGCTTTCCATTCCATTGCTTTCCACCTTCGTTTCCACATTCCATTCCACATTCCATTCCACATTCCATTCCATATTCCACAGCATTCCATTCAATTCCATTCCACAATCCACTCTATTCCATTGCACATTCCATTCCAAATTCCATTCCACATTCCTTTCCATTCCATTCCCCATTATATTCCACACTCCATTCCACATTTCTTTCCACATATTTTTACTTTGCATTCCACATTCCATTCCACACTCTTTTCCACATGCCATTCCACATTCCATTCCTTTCCATTCCACATTCCATTCCAAATTTCTTTCCTTTCCATTCCGCATTCCTTTTCATTCCTTTCCACAATTCTTTCTGCATTCCAATCCATTCCATTCCACCTTCAATTCCGTTCCGCATTACTTTCCAAATTCTATTCCACATTGCATTCCACATTCCATTCCTTTCCATTGCACATTCAATTCCACATTCTATTCCACATTCCATTCCACATTCCATTCCATTCCCTTTCATTTTCACTTCGACTTTCCATTCCACATTCCATTCCAGATTCCATTCCACATTCCATTACACATTCCTTTCCATTCCATTCAACATTCCATTCAACTATCCTTTCCACATTCCATTTCAAATTCCATTCCACATTACATTCCATTCCACGTTACATTCCATTCCACGTTCCCTTCCACGTTCCATTCCACTTTCCACTCCACGTTCCATTTCATTCCAATGCATGTGCCATTCCACTTTCCATTCCATTCATTTCCACTTTCCATTCCACATTCCATTCCACATTGCATTCCACATTACATTCCTTTCCATTCCACGTTTCATTCCACATTCCATTCCACATTCCAATCAAGATTCCATTCTACATTCTATTCCATTCCATTCCACATACCATTCCTTTGCTTTCCATTCTATTCCACATTCCATTCCATTCCATTCCATTCCACATTCCATTCCATTATATTCCACATTTCATTCAATTACATTCCACATTCCATTCCACATGCCATTCCACATTCTAATCCACGTTCCATTCCATTCCTTTTCACATTCTATTCCATTCCGTTCGACATTCCATTCCATTTAATTCCACATTTCATTCCATTCCGTTGCATTACACATTCCATTCCATTCCATTCCGCATTCCATTCCATTGCCTCCCATTCTATTCCACATTCCATTCCATTGCATTCTATTCCACTTTCCATTCTGTTACATTCCACATTCCATTGAATTACTTTCCACATTCCATTCCACATTCTATTCCACATTCTATTCCACTTTGCATTCCATAAAATTCCAGATTCTATTCCATTGCTTTCTACATTCCATTCCATTGAATTCTGCATTTAATCCCATTCCATTGCATTCCACATTCCATCCCATTCAATTCCGCATTCCATTCCATTCCATTCCATTCTATTCCACATTCCATTCCATTCCACTCCACATTCCATTCCATTCCATTCCACATTCCCTTCTACATTCCATTCCACATTCTTTTCGAAGTTCCACTCCATTCCATTTAACATTCCATTCCTGTCCATTCCACATTCCATTCCTCATTTCATTGCTTTCCTTTCAACATTCCATTCCACATTCCATTCCACATTCCATTCCATACAATTCGACGTTCCGTTCCACATTCCATTCCATTCCATTCCTCATTCCATGCCACATTGCATTCCATTCCAATCCAAAATCCATTCCACATTCCATTCCATTCCATTCCATTATACATTCCATTCCATTCCATTCCACATTCCACTCCAGATTCCGTTCCATTCCATTCAATTTCATTCCACATTCCATTCAATTCCATTCCATTTTCCATTCCATTCCTTTCCACATTCCAATCCACGTTCCATTCCATTCCATTCCATTTTCCTTTCCATTCCATTCCGCATTCCATTCCTCATTCCATATCACATGCCATTCCATTCCATTCTACATTCCTTTGCATTCCATTAAACATTCCATTCCATTTCTTTCCACATTCCATTCATTTTCACATTCCACTCCACATTACATTCTACGTTCCATTCCATTCCATTCCACGTTCCATTCCATGTCCCATACCATGTTCCACTGCATTCCATTCCACGTTTCATTCCAATTTCCTTTCCCTTACATTTCAAGTTGCCTTCCACCTTCCATTGCACATTCCATTCGACATTCCATTGCATTCCATTCCACATTCAATTACACAGTCCACTCGACATTCCATTCCACATTCCATTCCACATTCAATTGCACATTTCATTCTACATCCCATTCCCTTCCATTCCACATTCCATTCCACATTTCATTCTACATCCCATTCCATTCCATTCCACATTCCATTCCACATTCCATACCACATTCCATTCCAGATTCTATTCCATTCCTTTTCACATTCCATTGTACATTGCAATGCATGTTCCATTCCAGTTACCATTCCACCTTCCATTCCATTGGATTCCTCGTTTCAGTCCACCTTCCATTCCGTTACATTCCACTTTCCTTTCCACATTCCATTACAAATTCCATTTCACATCCCATTCCACATTCCATTCCATGTTCCATTCCAAGTTCCATTCCACCTTCCATTCTATTCCGTTTCTCGTTTCTGTCCACATTCCATTGCATTACATTCCACTTTACTTTCCACATTCCATTCCAAATTCCGTTCCATTCCACATTGCATTCCACATTCCATTCCATTCCAATCCATATTCCGTTACACATTCTATTCCACGTTCCATTCCACATTCCATTCCATTCCATTCCACGCTCCATTCAACATTCCATTCCATTCAATTTCATGTTCCATTCCATAATCCATTCCACATTCCATTCTGCATTCCATTTCACGTTCCTTTCCATGTTCCATTCCACATTCAATTCCACCATACATTGCACGTTCCATTCCACATTCCATTCCATTCCACTCCATTCCAGTCCACATTTCCTTCCACATTGCATTCCACATTCCATTCCACGTTCCATTCCACATTCCTTTCCATGTTCCATTCTACGATCCATTCCACATCACATTACATTCCTTTCCACGTTCAATTCCACGTTCCATTCCATTCCATTCAACTTTCCATTCCATATTCCATTGAACATCACATTCCACGTTCCAACCCGTGTTCTATTCCACGTTCTATTCCACACTACACTCGACATTCAATTAGACTTTCCATAACCCATTTCATTCTACATCCCATTCCATTCCATTACACAGTCCATTCCACATTCCATTCCATATTCCATTGCAGATTACATTCCATTCCTTTAAACATTCCATTCCACATTACATTACACATTTCATTCCACATTCCATTCCATGTTCCATTCCACCTTCCATTCCATTCCATTCCTCGTTTCAGTCCACATTCCATTCCATTGCATTCCACTATCCTATCCACATTCCATTCCACATTCCATTCCCCATTCCATACCAGATTCCATTCCATTCCATTCCACATACCATTCCACTTTCCATTATACGTTCCATTCCACATTCCATTCCAAGTTCCATTCCACCTTCCATTCCATTCTATTCCTCGTTTTAGTCCACATTCCATTCCATTACATTCCACATTTCATTTCCCATTACATTCCACATTACATTCCGTTCCATTCCACATTCCATTCCATATTACATTCCATTCCAATCCACATTCCGTTGCACATTCCATTCCACGTTCCATTCTACATTCCATTCCATTCCATTCCACTTTCTTTTCCAGATTCCATTTCACTTTGCATTCCATTCCATCCCATATTCCATTACATTACATTCTACATTCCATTCCACATTCCATTCCATTAAATTTCACGTTCCATTCCGTATTCCATTCCACGTTCCTTTCCACATTCCATTTCACATTCCATTCCATGATCCATTCCACATTCAATTCCACGATACATTGCACGTTCCATTCCACATTCCATTACATTCCATTCCATTCCAGTCCACATTCCCTTCCACATTCCATTCCACATTCGATTTCACCTTCCATTCCACATTCCTTTCCACGTTGCATTCTCCCTTCAATTCCACTTTCCATTCCATTCCTTTTGACATTCAATTCCACGTTCCATTCCATTCCATTCAACTTTCCGTTCCATATTCCATTGAACAGCACATTCCACGTTCCATTCCATGTTCCATTCCACGTCCCATTCCATGTTCCGTTCCAAGTTCCATTCCACGTCCCATTCCACGTCCCATTCCATGTTCCGTTCCACGTTCCATTCCACATTCCATTCCATTCTATTCCAGTTTCCCTTCCACATTCCATTCCACATTACATTCCACATTATATTCCGTTCCATTCCAAATTGCATTTCACGTTCCATTCCACATTCTATTCCATTCTATTCCACTTTCCCTTCAACATTCCATTCCACATTCCATTCCACATTATATTCCGTTCCATTGCACATTACATTCCACTTTCCATTCCACATTCCATTCAACATTCCACTCCATTCCTTTCCACTTTCCATTAATCATTCTGTTCCACATTCCATTCCACATTGCATTCCATTCTATTCCACAATCCATTCCAAAGTCCATTCCATTCCATTCCACATTCCTTTCCACATTCCATTCCACATTCCATTTCACAGTCCATTCCAGTTTGCATTACACTTTCAATTCCACATTCCATTCTCATTCCATTGCATTTCTTTCCACTTTCCATTCCACATTCCATTGGAATCCAATTCACATGCCATTCCACATTCCTTCCATTCCATTCCATTCCACATTCCATTCAACATTCCATTCCACATTCCATTCCACAATCCATTCCATTCTTCTCCAAATCCATTCTATTCCAAACAACATTCCATTCCACATTTCATTCCATTACATTCCACATTCCTTTCCACATTCCATTCCACATTCCATTCCATTCCTTTCCACATTCCACTCCATTCCTTTCACTTCCATTCCACGTTCCATTCCACTTTCCATTAAATTCTATTCCACATTCCATTCCACATTCCAGTCCATTCCATTCCACATTTCATTTCTTTCCAAAACACATTTCATTCCACAATTCATTCCATTCCATTCCGCATTCCATTCCACATTCCATTCCACCTTCCATTTCATTCCATTCCACATTCCATTCCATTCCTTTCCACATTCCATTCCACTCCATTCCACTTTCCATTCCATTCCATTAATCATTCCATACCATTCCGTTCCATTCCATTCCGCATTCCATTCTATTCCATTCTCTGTTTCATTCCACATTCCATTCCACATTGCATTCCTTTCCATTCCACATTAAATTCCACATTGCATTCCATTCCATTCCAAATTCCCTTCCACATTCCATTCCATTCAATTTCACATTCCATTCCGTTCAATTCCACATTCCATTTCACATTCCATTCCACATTCCTTTCCACATTGCATTCCACTTTCCGTTCCGCATTGCATTCCACATTCTATTCGATTCCATTCCTCATTGCATTCCACTCCATTCCACATTCCACTTTACATTCCATTCCATATTGCATTTCACATTCCATTCCATTCCATTCCCCATCCCATTCCATTACATTCTACTTTACATTCCACTTTCCATTCCATTCCATTCCAAATTCCATTCCATTCCATTCCACATTTCATTCCATTCCATTCCACATTCCGTTCCACATTCCATTACTCATTCCATACCATACCATTCCACATTGCATTGCATTCCATTCTACATTCCATTTCGTGTTCCTTTCTGCATTCTGTTTCACATTCCACTCCATTCCATTCCCCATTCCTTTCCATTGCGTTCCACTTTAGATTCCACATTCCATTCCAATACATTCCACATTCCATTCCATTCCACATTCCATTCAATGTTCTATTCTACGTTCCATTCCAAAGTCCATTCAGTTAAATTCCACGTTCCATTCCCCATTATATTAAATTCTATTCTGGGTTTCATTTCATATTGCATTCCACAATCCTTTCCATTCCATTCCATTCCACATTCCATTTCACATTCCATTCCTCATTCCATTGCATTCCATTCCACATAGTTTTCTGCATTCCATTCCATGACCCATTACACGTTCCATTCCATTCCTTTCCATGTTCCATTCCATTCCCTTCAACATTTCTTTCCACTTTCCCTTTCACATTCCATTGAGCATTCCATTTGACATACCACTACATTCCCTTCCACATTCCATTCCACATTCCTTTGCACATTCCATTCCATTCAGTTGCACATTCCATTCCACATTCCATTCCGTTCAACATTCCATTCCCCATTCCATTCCATTGCATTCCACATTAAATTCCACGTTACATTCCATGTTCAATTTCATTCCATTTCACATTCCATTCCACGTTCCATTTCACATTCCATTCCACTTTCCATTTCATATTCCATTCCACGTTCCATTCCACATTCCATTCCACTTTCCATTCCATTCCTTTCCACTTTCCATTCCACTTTCCATTTGACATTCAATTCCACATTCTATTGCGTTGCATTCCACATTCCCTTCCACTTTCTCTTCCATATTCCTTTGAACATTCCTTTAAATTCCATTCCACATTCCATTCCACATTGCATTCCTTTCCATTCCACATTCCATTCCACTCTCCATTCCACGTTCTGTTCCACCTTCCATTTTCTGTTCCGTTCCATTCCTTTCCACATTCCATTCTATTCCATTCTCCATTCCATTTCCTGCCGTTCCACGTTCCATTCCATATTGCATTTCGCATATCATTCCATTCCATTCAATTCCACCCTCCATTCCATTCCCTTCAACATTCCATTCCTCATTCCATTCCATATTCCATTCCATTACATTCCACATTTGATTCCACATTGCATTCCTCTCCATTCCATATAGCATTTCATTCAATTACACCTTCCATTCCACGTTGCTGTCCACGTTCCATTCCACGTTCCATTCCTCGTTCCATTCGATTTCTTTCCACGTTACATCCATTCCATTCCACATTCAATTCCTGTTTCCATTTCACATCCCATTCCCCAGTCCATTTCACATCCCATTCCTTTCCATTCCCTATTCCGTTGCATTCCACATTCCATTCCATTCCTTTACACATTCAATTCCACATTCCATTCCATTCATTTACACATTCAATTCCACGTTCCATTTCACGTTGCATTCTATTCTATTCCACGTTCCATTCCACTTTCCATTCGATGTCTCATTACATTCCATTGCACGTTCATTTCTACATTCAATTCCACTCCATTTCACGTTCCATTCTACATTCCATTCCAAACTCCATTCCGTTCCATTCGACACTTTTTCCCACACTCTATTCCGTTCCATTCCACATTCCATTCCACACTCCATTCAACATTCCATTCCACATTCTATTACGCATTCAATTACACTTTCCATGCCGATCCATTCCACTTTCCATTCCACACTCCATTGCACATTCCATTCCACATTCCATTCCGTTCCATTCTACATTCCTTTCCACAATCCATTCCACTTTCCATTGCACATTCCATTCCACATTCCATTTCACATTCCATTCCAAATTCCAATTCATTTTCTATTTCATTCCATTACACGTTCCATTCCATTCCAATCCACATTCCATTCCATTTCATTCCACGTTACATTCCATTTCACATTCCATTCCATTCCATTCCACATTCCATTCCATTACATTCCACGTTCCATTCCACATTCCATTTCTCATTCCTTTCCATTCCACGTTACATTCCGTTTCACATTCCATTCCATTCCATTTCACATTCTATTCCATTCCATTCCACATTCCATTCCACATTCCATTTCTCATTCCATTCCATTCCATTCTATTCCACAATCCATTACATTCCATTCCACATTCCATTACATTCCATTCTATTCCATAATCCATTACATTCCATTCCACATTCCATTACATTCCATTCTATTCCATAATCCATTACATTCCATTCCACATTCCATTCCATTCCATTGCATTCCAAATACAATTCCACATTCCCTTTTACTTTCCATTCCATTCCCTTCCACATTCCATTCCTTTCCATTCCCCATTCCACCCCATTCAATTTCACATTCCATTCCATTATGTTGCTTTCCACATTCCATTCCATTACTTTCCATATTCCATTCCATTGCATTCCATTCTTTTCCACATTTCATTCCATTCCATTCTGTTCCACATTCCATTCCACTTTATTCCACATTCCATTCAATTACATTCCACATTCCATTCCATATTCCGTTCCACATTCTATTCCATGTTCCCTTGCATTGCATTCCACATTCTATTGCATTCCCTTCCACGTTCCATTCCATTCAATTCCTCATTCCATTCCATTCCATTGCATTACACTTTCCATTCCATTCCATTCTGCATTCAGTTCCATGCCATTCCCTTCTAATCCACATTCCATGCCATTCCATTCCACATTCCTTTCCATTTCTTTCCACATTCCATTCCACATTCTATTCCACGTTCCATTCCATTCCATTCAATATTCCATTCCATTCAATTCCGCATTCCATTCCATTCCAATCCACATTCCATTGCATTCCATTCCACATTCCATCCCATTACATTCCACGTTTCATTCCATTCCATTCCACGTTCCATTTCACGTTTCCTCCCACATACTATTCCACCTTCCATTCCACATTCCATTGCACATTCCCTTCCATGTTCCATTCCCCCTTCCATTCCACCTTCCTTTCCACGTTCCATTCCACATTCCATTGCGCGTCCTATTCCATACCATTACAAGTTCCTTTCCACATTCCATTCCATTGCATTCCACGTCCCATTGCACATTTCATTCCACATTGCATTCCACATTCCATTCCTTTCCATTACATTTTCCATTCCACATTCCATTCCACAATAAATTCCATTCCATTGTATTCTATTCCAAATTCCACTCCACATTCCATTCGACATTTCAATAGATTCCATTCCAGCATCCATTCCACATTCCTTTCCATTCCATTCCACATTCCATTCCACATTCCATTCCACATTCCATTCCATTACAATACACATTCCATTCCACATTCCATTCCACATTCCATTCCACCTTCCATTCCACATTCCATTCTATTTCATTCCACATTTCATTCCACATTCCATTCCACATTTTATGACACATTCCCTTTCACATTCCATTCCATTGCATTTCACATTCCATTCCACATTCCATTAAATTCCATTCCACATCTGATACCACATTCCATTCCACATTCCATTCCATTGCTTTCCACATTCCTTACCACATTCCATCCCATTCCATTCAACTTTCATTTCCATTATATTCCACATTCCATTTCACGTTCCATTCCATTCCATTCCACGTTCCATTCTACTTTCCATTTGACGTTCCGTTCCATTCCATTCCACGTTCCATTCTACGTTACATTAGTGGTTCCACTCAGTGTTCCATTCTACCTTCCGTTTCTTTCCATTCCACGTTACATTCCATATTCCATTACATTCCATTCCACATTCCATTCCATTCAACATTCCAGTCAACGTTTAATTCCACTTTCAATTCCACATTCCATTCCATGTTCCAATCCATTCCATTCCAAGTTCCATTCCATTCCATTCCATGTTCCATTTCATTCCATTTCACTTTCCATTCCACATTCCAATTCACATTCCATTCCACCTTCCATTCCATTCCATTCCATTCCACATTCAATTCCATTCCATTCCAGTTTCCATTTCATTCAATTCCACATTCCATTCCAATGCATTCCATTCCAATCCACATTCAATTCTACACCGTACTGCATTCCATTCCATACCATTTCATATTCCATTTCATTCCTTTCCATTATACATTCGATTCCATTCCATTCCACAGTCCATTCCATTACCTTCCAAGTTTCTTTCTATTCCATTCCATTCCTTTCCACTTTCCATAACATTCCATTCCATTCCTTTCCGCTTTCCAAAACATTCCATTCCATTCCACGTTCCATTCCATTCCATTCCAAATTCCATTCCATTCCATTCCATTCCATTACACATTCCATTCCCTTCCATCCTACATTCGATTCCTTTCCATTCCACATTCCATTCCACGTTGCATTCCACGTTCCATTCAACTTTGCATTGCATTCCATTCCATTCCATTCCATTCCACTCCATTCTGGATTCCTTTCCATTCCATTCCACATTATATTCAACATTCTATTCCATTCTATTCTATTGCACATTGCATTCCATTCCATTCCGCATTCGATTCCTTTCCATTCCACTTTACTTTCCCCCTTATATTCCACCTTCCATTCCACGTTGCATTCCAACTTCCGTTCCATTCCCTTCCACGTTCCTCTCTACTTTGCATTCCACATTCCATTCCATTCCATTGCACGTTCCATTCCACGTTTCTTTCCATAACATTCCACGTTCTGTTCCATTCCATTTCATTCCATTCCACATTCCATTCCACTTTCTGTTACATTAAATTACACATCCGTTCCATTCAATTCCACATTTCTTTGCATTCCATTCCACATTCAATTCCACATTCCATTACCTTCCATTCCACATTCATTTCCATTTCATTCCTCATTCCATTCCACGTTCCATTCCGCGTTGCATTTCACGTTCCATTCCACTCCATTCCATTCCATTCCATTCCATATTGCTATATGTTCCATTCCATTCCATTCCATTCCTTTCCATTCCACGTTCCATTCCATTCCATTTCACATTCCAATTCTTTCCATATTGCAATACGTTCCATTCCATTCCAGAGTTCATTCGATTCCTTTCCACTTTCCATTCCATTTAATTCCACATTCCACATTCTCATCCACGTTCCGTTCCTCTTTCCATTTCACATTCCATTCAATTCCATTCCACATTCCATTCCATTCCATTCCACATTCCATTCCACATTTCAATCCATTACTTTCCACATACCATTCCACATTCCATTCCATTATATTTCTCATTCCATTTCATATTCCATTCCACATTCCATTCCACATTCCATTCCACATTCCATTCCACATTCCATTCCATTCCTTTCCATTCCACATTCCATTCCACATTTCAATCCGTTCCATTCCACGTAAAATTACACATTCCATTCCTTTCCATTTCTCACTCCATTCCACATTCCATTCCATGTTACATTCCACATTCTATTTCTTTCCACATTCCAATCCTTTCCACATTCCATTTCTCATTCAATTCCACATTCCATTCAATTCCACATTCCATTCCATTCCATTCCATTCCATTAAACATTCCATTCCTTTGCATTCCATTCCATATTCGAATCCACTCCATTCCATATTCCATTCCAATCCATTCCACCTTCCATACGATTCTATTCCACTGCATTCCACATTCCATTCCATTCCATTCCACATTCTTTTCCATTCCATTATACATTCCATTCCAGATTCCGTTCAATTCCATTCCAATTTCTCTTCCACATTCCATACCATGTTCCATTCAATTCCACTCCACATTCCATTACTTTCGATTCAATTTCATGCTACATTCCTTTCCATTACATTCCACATTACTTTCTTTTAATTGCACATTCCATTACATTCCATTCCGCATTCCATTCCTTTCCATTCCTCACTGCATTCAATTCCATTCAACATTCCATTCCGCATTCCATTCCACATTTCAGCCCATTCCATTCCACATTCCATTCCACATTACATTCCACTCTCTTCCACATTCCTTTGCATTCCACATTCCATTCTACATTCTAATCCATTTCATTCCACCTTCCATTCCACATACCATTCCATTCCACTCCACTTTCCATTCCACATTCCATTCCACATTCCATTACATCACATTCCACATTGAGTTCCATTCCATTCCACATTCCACATTCCATTCCGTTCCACTCCATTCCACGTTTCATTCCGTTAAATTCCACATTCCATTCCACCTTCCATACCGTTCCATTCAATTGCATTCCGCATTCCATTCCATTCCATTCTACTCCATTCCACATTCCAACACTTTCCATTCCTTTCTACATTCCATTCCATTACATTCCACATTTCCTTCCACTCCACATTCCATTCCATATTCCATTCCATTCTATTCCACCTTCCATTCCTTTCCATTCCACATTCCATTCCATCCCATTCCAGTCCAATCCATTCCACTTTCCCTTCCGTTCCATTGAATTCCACATTCCACTCCATTTCTTTCCTTATTCCATTCCATTCCATTACTCATTCCATTACATCTTCCATTCCACGTTCCTTTGCACATGCCATTTCAGTTTCCATTCCTCGTTCCATTCCATTTTCCATTCCATTCCATTTCACATTGCATTCCACATTCCATTGCATTCCATTCCACATTCCATACCATTCCATTCCATTGCATTCCACATTCCATTCCATTATATTACACATTCCATTCCATTTCATTCCACAATCCTTTCCATTCTATTCCGCATTCCATTCTATTCTATTCCACCTTCCATTCCACATTGCATCACTTTCCATTACATATTCCAACACATTTCATTCCATATTCCATTCCACATTGCATTCCATTCCATTAAACATTCTATTACATTCCATTCCATCCCATTCCATTCCACATTGCATTCCGTTCCTTTGAATTCCACATTCTGTTCCATTCCATTCCACATTCCATTCCATTCCATTCCACATTGTATTTCGCATTCCAAACCATTCCATTCCACATGCCATTCCACATTCCATTCCATTCCATTCCACTTTCCATTCCTTTCCTTTCCAGTCCATTCCACATTCCATTCCACATTGCATTCCATTAAATTCAATTCCATTCCACATTCCATTCCATTCCATTCCATTCCACGTTATATTATATTCCAGGTTTCATTCCAAGTGGCATTCCACATTCCACTCCACATTCCATTCCATTGTATTCCACATTCCATTCCACATTCCATTCCATTCCACATTCCATGCAATTCCATTCCGCGTTCCTTTCCGCATACCATTCCGTTCCATTCCACTTTTCATAGCACATTCCATTCCACGTTCCATTCGATATTCCATTCCACTTTCTGTTCCATTCCATTCCACATTCCATTCCATTCCATTCTACGTTAAATTCCATTCCATTCCACACTTCATTTCATTCCCTTCCATTCCACTTTCCATTCCATTCCATTCCACATCCCATTCCATTCCCTTCCATTCCACTTTCCATTCCATTCCATTCCACATTCCATTCCACATTTCAATCCATTACTTTCCACATACCATTCCACCTTCCATTCCATTATATTTCTCATTCCATTTCATATTCCATTCCACATTCCATTCCACATTCCATTCCACATTCCATTCCACATTCCATTCCATTCCTTTCCATTCCACATTCCATTCCACATTTCAATCCGTTCCATTCCACGTAAAATTACACATTCCATTCCTTTCCATTTCTCACTCCATTCCACATTCCATTCCACGTTACATTCCACATTCTATTTCTTTCCACATTCCAATCCTTTCCACATTCCATTTCTCATTCAATTCCACATTCCATTCAATTCCACATTCCATTCCATTCCATTCCATTCCATTAAACATTCCATTCCTTTGCATTCCATTCCATATTCGATTCCACTCCATTCCATATTCCATTCCAATCCATTCCAACTTCCATACGATTCTATTCCACTGCATTCCACATTCCATTCCATTCCATTCCACATTCTTTTCCATTCCATTATACATTCCATTCCAGATTCCGTTCAATTCCATTCCAATTTCTCTTCCACATTCCATAACATGTTCCATTCAATTCCACTCCACATTCCATTACTTTCGATTCAATTTCATGCTACATTCCTTTCCATTACATTCCACATTACTTTCTCTTAATTGCACATTCCATTACATTCCATTCCGCATTCCATTCCTTTCCATTCCTCACTGCATTCAATTCCATTCAACATTCCATTCCGCATTCCATTCCACATTTCAGCCCATTCCATTCCACATTCCATTCCACTTTTAATTCCATTCCATTCCACATTCTATTCCACATTCCATCCCATTCCATTCCACATTCCATTCCACATTACATTCCACTCTGTTCCACATTCCTTTGCATTCCACATTCCATTCTACATTCTAATCCATTTCATTCCACCTTCCGTTCCACATACCATTCCATTCCACTCCACTTTCCATTCCACATTCCATTCCACATTCCATTACATCACATTCCACATTGAGTTCCATTCCATTCCACATTCCACATTCCGTTCCGTTCCATTCCATTCCACGTTTCATTCCGTTAAATTCCACATTCCATTCCACCTTCCATACCGTTCCATTCAATTGCATTCCGCATTCCATTCCATTCCATTCTACTCCATTCCACATTCCAACACTTTCCATTCCTTTCTACATTCCATTCCATTACATTCCACATTTCCTTCCACTCCACATTCCATTCCATATTCCATTCCATTCTATTCCACCTTCCATTCCTTTCCATTCCACATTCCATTCCATCCCATTCCAGTCCAATCCATTCCACTTTCCCTTCCGTTCCATTGAATTCCACATTCCACTCCATTTCTTTCCTTATTCCATTCCATTCCATTACTCATTCCATTACATCTTCCATTCCACGTTCCTTTGCACGTGCCATTTCAGTTTCCATTCCTCGTTCCATTCCATTTTCCATTCCATTCCATTTCACATTGCATTCCACATTCCATTGCATTCCATTCCACATTCCATACCATTCCATTCCATTGCATTCCACATTCCATTCCATTACATTACACATTCCATTCCATTTCATTCCACAATCCTTTCCATTCTATTCCACATTCCATTCTATTCTATTCCACATTCCATTCCACATTGCATCACTTTCCATTACATATTCCAACACATTTCATTCCATATTCCATTCCACATTGCATTCCATTCCATTAAACATTCTATTACATTCCATTCCATCCCATTCCATTCCACATTGCATTCCGTTCCTTTGAATTCCACATTCTGTTCCATTCCATTCCACATTCCATTCCATTCCATTCCACATTGTATTTCGCATTCCAAACCATTCCATTCCACATGCCATTCCACATTCCATTCCATTCCATTCCACTTTCCATTCCTTTCCTTTCCAGTCCATTCCACATTCCATTCCACATTGCATTCCATTAAATTCAATTCCATTCCACATTCCATTCCATTCCATTCCATTCCACGTTATATTATATTCCAGGTTTCATTCCAAGTGGCATTCCACATTCCACTCCACATTCCATTCCATTGTATTCCACATTCCATTCCACATTCCATTCCATTCCACATTCCATGCAATTCCATTCCGCGTTCCTTTCCGCATACCATTCCGTTCCATTCCACTTTTCATAGCACATTCCATTCCACGTTCCATTCGATATTCCATTCCACTTTCTGTTCCATTCCATTCCACATTCCATTCCATTCCATTCTATGTTAAATTCCATTCCATTCCACACTTCATTTCATTCCCTTCCATTCCACTTTCCATTCCATTCCATTCCACATTCCATTCCATTCCACATCCCATTCCATTCCCTTCCATTCCACTTTCCATTCCATTCCATTCCACATCCCATTCCATTCCATTCCATTCCATTCCTTTTCACATTCTTTTCCATTCCATTCCATTCACTTCCATTTCAATTTCCATTGCATTCCATTCCACATTCCATTCCATTCCATTCCATTCCATTCCACATTCCATTCCTTTCCATTCCATTCCGCATTCCAATCCATTCCATATTCCATTCATCATTACACTCCATGTCATTCCACTTTCCATTCCACATTCCCTTCTATTCTATTTCATTCTACATTTAATTCCCCGTTCTAGTTCACTTTTTATTCCACGTTGCATTCCACACTCCATTCCATTCCATTCTACATTTCATTCCACAATCCATTCCATTCTACATTTCATTCCCCATTCCATTCCATTCCATTCCACATTCCATGAGAAATTCCACTCCATTCCATTCCACATTCCATTCCAAATTCCCTTCCATTCACCACCATTCCATAACACATTGCATTCCTTTCCATTCCATTCCAGATTCCATTCCATTCCATATTCCATTCCTCATTCCATTCAATTCCATTCCACATTCCATTGCGCATTCCATTTCATTGCATTCCGCATTCCATTCCATTCCTTTCCGCATTCCATTTCATTCCATTCCACGTTCCATTCCATTCCATTCCAGGTTCCATTCCATTGCATGCTACCATCCATTCCATTCCAGATTCCATTGCATTTCATTCGGCATTCCCTTCCATTCAATTCCACATGCCATTCTATTCCATTCCACGTTCCATTGCACATCCCATTCCACATTCCATTTTACATTCCATTCCACATTCCATTTCACTTTCCTTTCCATATTCCATTTAACATTCCATTCCACGTTCCGTTTCACATTGCATTCCACATTGCATTTGACATTCCATTCCATTCTACATTCCATTCCTTTCCGTCCACATTCCATTCCATTGCATTCCACATTGCATTCCATTCCAAATTCCATTCCACATTCCATTCCCATTCCATTCTATTCCATTCCATTCAACATTCCATTCAATTCAATTCCAAATTCCATTCCATTCCATTCCACATTCCATTCCATTCCACTGTATTCCACAATCCATTGCATTCCTCATTCCATTCCACATTCCATTCTTCATTCCATTCCATTCCATTCCATTCCACTTTCATTTCCATTCCATTCCACATTCCATTCAACATTCCATTGCAGATGCCATTCCTTTCCATTCCATTCCTTTCCACATTCCATTCCATTGAATTCCACATTCCATTCCATACCATTCAACATTCCATTTCATTGAATTTCATTCCTCATTCCATTCCATTCCATTCCATTCCACAATCCATTCCTCATTCCATCCCATAGCATTCCACATTCCGTACCACATTCCAATCCATTCCATTCCACTTTCCATTACACATTGCTTTGCATTCAGTTTCTCATTCCATTCCACATTCCATTCCACATTCCATTCCATCCCATTCCACATTCCATTCCACATTGCCTCCAATTCCATTACATATTCCATTCCACAATTCTATCCATTCTTTTCACATTCCATTTCATTCCATTCCATTCCATTGAATTTCACATTCCACTTCATTCCATTTCACATTCCATTCCATTCCATTCCATTCCACATTCCATTCCACTTTCCAATCTATTCTATTCCACATTCCATTCCACATTCCATTGCATTCAATTTCTCATTCGTTACCACATACCATTCAATTCCATTCCACATTCTATTCCACATTCCATTCCATTCCATTCCACATTCCATTCCACAATCCACTGCATTCCATTCCACATTCCATTTCATATTCCATTCCATTCAACATTCCATTCCTTTCCATTCAATTCCACATTCCATTCCATTCCACACTCCATTTCTCATACCACTCCATTCAATTCCACTTTCCATTCCACATTCCCTTCCATTGCATTCCTTTCCATACTCCAATACACGGTATAGTCCACTTTCCATTCCACGTTCCATTCCACCCTCAATTCTATTCCATTGCACATTCCATTACACATTCCGCTCCATTCCATTCCACATTCCATTACAATTTCATTCCATTCAATTCCATTCCATAACACATTGCATTCCATTCCAATCCATTCTACATTCCATTTCATTCCACATTTCATTCCTTATTCCATTGAATTCCATTCCACATTCCATTGCACATTCCATTTCATTCCATTCCACATTGAATTCCATTCCATTCCTTTCGACATTCCATTCCTCATTCCATTCAATTCCATTCCACTTTCCGTTATATTCCATTCCAACTTCAATTCCACATTCCACTACATTACATTTCATTCCACATTCCATTCCATATTCCATTCCATTCCTTTCCGCATACCATTCCGTTCCATTCCACACTCCATTATATTCCATTCTATTCCATTCCAACTTATATTCCACATTCCTTTACATTCCATTCTATTCCATATTCCATTCCACATTCCATTCCATTCCATTCCACATTCCATTTCATTCCATTCCACGTTCCATTCCATCCCAATCCACGTTCCCTTCCATTATATTCCAATTTCCATTCCATTTCACATTCCATTCCATTCCATTCCGGCTTCCATTCATTTAAATTGCAGGTTCCATTCCACATTCCTTTCCACATTCACTTCCAGTCCATTCTTTTCCAAGTTCCATTCCATTCCATTCCACATTCCACTCCATTCCTTTCCACATAACATTCCATTCCATTCCATATACTATTCCGTTCCATGCCACATTCCATTCCATTGAATTTGACATTCCATTCCATTACATTGCATTCCACATTCCATTCCATTCGATTCCGCATTGCATTCAATTTTATTACATTCTATTCCACATGCCATTTCATTCCCTTCTGTTATACATTCCATTCCATTCCATTCCTCATTCCATTCCACATTCTTTTCTACATTTCATTCCATTCCATTCCATATACTATTCCATTCCGTACCACATTCCATTCCATTCAATTCCACATTCGTTTCAATTCCATTGCATTCCACATTCCATTCCATTCCATTTTGCATTCCATTCCATTTCATTCCATTCTATTCCACATTCCATTCCATTCCATTCCACATTGCATTCCATTGCATTCCATTCCACGTTCCATTCCACATTCCATCCCATTCCTCTCCACGTTCTATTCCATTCCATTCCATTCCATTCCACGTTCCATTCCATCCCAATCCACTTTCCATTCCATTCCATTCCAATTTCCATTCCGTTTCACATTCCATTCCATTCCATTCCACTTTCCACTCAATTACATTGCACGTTCCATTCCATATTCCATTCCACATTCCCTTCCATTCCATTCTTTACCATATTCCATTCCATTCCATTCCACATTCCACTCCAATCCTTTCCACACTACACTACATTCCATTCCACATTCCATTCCACATTCCATTCCACACTGCTTTCAACATTCCATTCCACATTCATTTACACTTTCCATGCCGATCCATTCCACTTTCCATTCCACGCTCCATTGCACATTCCATTCCACATTTCATTCCATTCCATTCCACATTCCTTTCCACAATCCAGTCCACTTTCCATTCCAAATTCCATTCCACATTGCATTTCACATTCCATTCCCTATTCCAATTCATTTTCCATTTTATTCCATTACACGTTCCATTCCATTCCAATCCACATTCCATTCCATTTCATTCCAGTTTACATTCCGTTTCACATTCCATTCCATTCCATTCCACATTCCATTCCATTACATTCCACATTCCATTCCACATTCCATTTGTTTTTCCATTCCATTCCACGTTACATTCCGTTTCACATTCCATTCCATTCCGTTCCACATTCTATTCCATTGCATTCCACATTCCATTCCACATTCCATTTTTCATTCCATTCCATTCCATTCTATTCCACAATCCATTACATTCCATTCCACATTCCATTACATTCCATTCTATTCCATAATGCATTACATTCCATTCCAATTCCATTCGATTCCATTCCATTCCAAATACCATTCCACATTCCCTTTTACTTTCCATTCTATTCACTGCCACATTCCATTCCTTTCCATTCCACATTCCATTCCATTCAATTTCACTTTCCATTCCATTATATTGCTTTCCACATTCCATTCCATTACTCTCCGTATTCCAATCCATTGCATTCCGTTCTATTCCACATTTCATTCCATTCCATTCTCTTCCACATTCCATTCCACTTTATTCTAGATTCCATTCATTTACATTCCACATTCCATTCCACATTGCATTCCACATTGTTTTCCATGTTACATTCCATTGCATTCCACATTCTATTCCATTCCATTCCATTCCATTGCATTACACATTCCATTCCATTCCATTCCACATTCAATTCCATTCCATTCCCTTCTATTCCACATTCCATGCCATTCCATTCCACATTCCTTTCCATTTCTTTCTACATTCCATTCCACACTCTATTCCACGTTCCATTCCATTCCATTCCATATTCCATTCCATTCCATTTCACATTCCGTTCCATTCTATTACACATTACATTGCATTCCATTCCACATTCCATCCCATTCCATTGCACGTTTCATTCCATTCCATTCCACTTTCCATTCCACGTTCAATTCCACATTCCCTTACACGTACTATTCCACCTTCCATTCCGCATTCCATTGCACATTCCCTTCCATGTTCCATTCCCCCTTCCATTCCACCTTCCTGTCCACGTTCCATTCCACATTCAATTGCGCGTCCTATTCCATACCATTACAAGTTGCATTCCAAATTCCATTCCATTGCATTCCACGTCCCATTGCACATTTCATTCCACATTGCATTCCACATTCCATTCCATTCCATTACATTTTCCATTCCACATTCCATTCCACATTCCATTCCACAATAAGTTCCATTCCATTGCAGTCTATTCCATATTCCATTCAACATTCCATTCCACATTCCATTCCACATTCCAGTCCACATTTCAATAGATTCCATTCCACCGTCCATTCCACATTCATTTCCATTCCACTCCACATTCTATTCCACATTCCATTACACTTTCCATTCCACTTTCCATTCGATTCCATTCCACATTCCGTTCCATTGCCTTCAATGTTGCATTCCATTCCAACCGACATTCCATTGCACGTTCCATTCCACATTTCATTCCACGTTCCATTCCATTCCATTCCACGTTCCGTTCCATTCCCTTCCATATTCCAATCTACATTCCCTTTCATTTTCCTTTCCTTTCCATTCCACATTCCATTCTATTCCTTTCCACATTATAAATTTTCCACATTTCATTCTACATTCCATTCCGTTCCATTGCACTTTCCATTCCACATTCCATGCCACTTTGAATTCCACATTCTTTTCCATGTTCCCTTCCAGGTTCCATTCTATGTTCCATTCCATTCCATTTCACGTTCCATTCCACATTCTATTCCATGATCCATTCCAATCCATTCCATTCCCCTTTCCATTCCTCGTTCCATTACACAATCCTTTCCACATTCCATTCCACTTTCCACTCCACATTCTATTAAAGTCCATTCCACATTCCATTCCACATTCCAATCCATTCCATTCCACATTTCATTCCACATTCAATTCCATTCCATTCCACATTTCATACCACATTCCATTCCATATTCCATTCCACCTTCCATTCCGCATTCCATTCCATTCCATTCCATTCTATTCGACATTCTTTTACATTCCATTCCATTCCACTTTCCATTCCACTGCATTCTACATTCCATTCCACTTTACATTCCGCATTCCCTTCCATTCCATTCCTGTCTATTCCACTTTAAATTCCACATTAAATTCCACATTCCACATTCTATTCCACGTTCCATTCCATGTTCCATTCCATTCCATTCCACATTGCATTAAATTCCATTTCACTTTCTATAGCATTCCAATCCATTCCATTCCGCATTCCATTCCACATTCTATTACAGATTCCATTCCGTTCCTCTCCACATTCAATTACATATTCCATTCCATTCCATTCCACATTGCATTCCATCCCATTCCGCTTTATTCCACATTCCATTCCATTCCATTCCACTTTCCATTCCACATTCAATTCCAAATTCTATTCCACGTTCCATTACCTTTCATTCCACATTCCATTGAATTCCATTCCACATTCCATTCCTTTCCATTCCACATTCCATACAATACCATTCTATTCCATATTCCATTCCATTACAGTCAACATTCCATTCCATTCCACATTCCATTCCACATGGAATTCCACATTCCATTCTACATTCCACTGCACGTTCCATTCCATTCCATTACACATTCCATTCTATTCCATTCCACTTTCCATTCCATTCAATTCCACATTTCACTTCATTCCATTGCATTCCACATTCTTTTCCATTCCATTCCGCATTGCATTCCATACCATTCCGCTTTAATTCTTATTCCATTCCATTCCATTCCACTTTCCATTCCACATTCAATTCCACCTTCTTTTCCATGTTCCATTCCATTTCATTCCAAATTCCATTGAATTCCATTACAGATTCCATTCCAATTTCTCTTCCATGCCATTGCACATTCCAGTCCATTCCATTCCACATTCCATTCATTTCAGTTCCTCATTTCATTCCATTGCATTGCATTCCATATTCCGTTCCATTCCATTCCTCATTTCATTTCAATCCATTGCATTACACTTTCCATTCTATTCCATTGACATTCCATTCCATTCCATTTCATTATATTCCACATTCCATTAATTTCCATTACACTATCCATTCCATTCCATTCCACTATCCTTTCCACTTTCCATTCCATTCCATTCCACATTCCATTCCACATTCCATTCCACATTACAGTCCTTTCCATTTCACATTCCATTCCACATTCCATTCCATTCCACATTACTTTCCACATTCCATTACATTCCAAATCCCATTGCACTTTTCATTGCATTCCATTCCACATTTCTTTCCATTCAACTCCAGCTTCCATTCCACATTCCATTCCATTCCATTCCACATTCCTTTGCAGATTCCATTCCACATTCTATTCCATTCCATTCCACATTTCATTCCACTTTCCATTCCATTTCTTTCCACGTTCCATTCCACGTTTCATTCCACATTCCATTCCACATTCCATTCCACTTTCCATTCCGTTCCATTCCACATTGCATCCTACATTTCATTCCATATTCCATTCCACTTTCCATTACACATTCCATTGCACATTCCATTCCATCTTCCATTCCATTCAACTTTCCATTTCACATTCCATTTTACTCCATTCCACATTCCATTTCATTCTATTCCACATTCCTTTCCAAATTCCATTCCAGGTTCCATTCCATTCCATTCCCCTCCATATTCCATTCCATTCCATTCCAATCCACATTCCATTCCATTCCATTCCAATCCACTTTCCATTCCATTCCATTCCAATCCCCATTCCAATCCACATTCCATTCCATTCCAATCCAATTTCAATTCCATTCCACATTGCATTCCACTGCATTCCACATTCCATTCCACATTCAATTGCACATTCACTTCCATTCTATTCTACTCCACATAGCATTCCATTCCATTCCACATTCCACTCCATTCCATTCCATTCCATATTCCACTCCATTCCATTCCATTCCATATTCCATTACACATTCCATTCCCCTTTCAATTCCATTCAATTCCACGTTCCATTTCATTCCATTCCATTCAATTCCACGTTCAATTCAATTCCATTTCACATTCCATTCCATTCCATTCCACATTGCATTCCACTCAATTCCCATTCCATTATATATTCCAATCCATTCCATTCCACTTTCCATTCCATTCCATTCCATTCCATTCCACTTTCCATTCCACTCCATTCCATTCCACTTTCCATTCCACATTGCAACCCATTCCATTCCACATTCCATTCCATTCCAGATTCCAATCCACTTTCCACTACATTGCATTCCTTTGCCCATTCCATTCCACATTCCGATCCATTCCATGTCACTTTCAATTCCATTCCATTCCGTTCCTCATTACATTCCACGTTCTATTTCTTTCCATTTCACATTCATTTCCATTCCATTCCTCATTCCATTCCGCATTCAAATCCATTCCATTCCACATTCCTTTGGACATTTCATTCCTTTCCATTCTGCCTTCCATATTACATTTCATTGCATATTCTATTCCACATTTCATTTCACATTCCATTCCACATTCCACTACACATTTCTTTCCACTTTCCATTCCATGTTCCATTGGATTCCACTTTCCATTCCACATTCCATTCTATTCCGTTCCACATTCCATTTCATTCCATTCCTCATTCCATTGCAAATTCCATTTCACTTTGAATTCCATTCCATTCCATTCCACATTCCATTCCATTCCATTCCACAGTGCATTTCATTCCTCTCCACATTCCATTCCAAATTCCATTTCCCTTTCCATTCCAATCCATTTCATTCCACATTCCATTCCATTCAATTCCAGTCCACATTCCATCCATTCCATTCCAAGTTCAATTCCATTCCACGTTCCATTCCAATCCTTTCCACCTTCCATTCCACATTCCATTGCATATTCCATTCCATTCCATTCTATTCCACATTCCATTCCATTCTATTCAACATTTCATTTCATTCCATTCCACATTCCATTCCACTTTCAATTCCACATTCCTTTCCCCATTCATTTGCATTCAATTCCACGTTACATTCCCTTCCATTGCATTGCATTCGAAGTTCCATTCCATTCCATTCAATTCCACATACCATTCCATTCCATTGTGTTCCACATTCCATTCCATTCCATTCCACCTTCCATTCCTTTCCAATCCACATTCCATTCCATTCCATTCAAAGTTCAATTGCATTCCATATTCCATTCCATTGCATTCCACATTGCATTCCACATTCCCTTGCACATTCACTTCCATTCTATTCTATTCCACATTCCATTCCATTCCATTCCACATTGCATTCCATTCCACTACACATACCATTCCAGATTCCATTCCACGTTCCTTTCCACAGTACATTCAACATTCCATTCCACATTCTATTCCGTTGCATTCCACATTCCATTCCGTATTCCATTCCACATTCCATTCAACATTCTATTCCACATTCCATTCCATTCCATTCCACATTCTGTTCTCGTTCCGTTGCATTCATTTCCACATTCCATTCTACATTCCATTCCATTCCATTCCACTTTTCATACCACATTCCATTACAAGTTCCATTCCATGCTCCATTACACGTTCCATTCCACGTTCCATTCAATGTTAAATTCCATTCCATTCCATTCCTCGTTCCTTTCCATTACATCCGCGTTCCAATTCATTCCTTTCCACATTCCATTCCACATTCCCGTTCACATTCCGTTCCACATTATATTTCCCCTTCCAATCCATTCTGCTCTATTCTGCATTCCATTCCATTCCATTCCATTCCACATTCCATTCCACTTTCCATTGCATGTCGCATTCCATGTTCCATTCCACGTCCCATTCCAGGTTGCATTCCTTTCCTTTCCACATTCCATTCCATTCCATTCCACGTTCCATTCCATTCCATTCCATGTTCCATTCCATGATCCATTCCACTTTCCATTCCACGTTGCATTCCAAGTTCCATTCCATTGCATTCCACATTCCATTCCACCTTCCAGCACATTAAATTCCATGTTCCATTCCATTCCATTCCACATTCCATTGCATTCACTTCCACGTTCCATTCCCTTCCATTCCACATTACATTGCGCGTTCCATTCCATTCTATTCCACTTTCCATTCTACGTTCCATTCCACATTCCATTCCTATCCATTCCATTTCACATTCCCTTCCATTCAATTCGACATTCCATTGCACTCTCCATTCCACATTGAATTCCATTTTCCATTCCACGTCCCATTCCACGTCCCATTCCACGTCCCATTCCACGTTCCATGCCTTTCCACTCCACATTCCATTCCTTTGCTTTCCATATTCCATTCCATTCCATTCTACATTCCATTGCACATTCCATTCCATTCCATTCCACGTTCCATTCAACCTTCGAATCCATTCAATTTCACGTTCCATTCAATATTCCATTCCACATTCCACATTCCCTTCCAGTTCTGTTCCACGATACATTCCACGTTCAATTACAGGAACCATTGCACTTTCCATTCCACATTCCATTCCATTCCATTCCATGCCACATTTCTTTCCACATTACATTCCACATTCCATTCCATGTTCCATTCCACATTCCATTCCATTTTCTCTTCCACGTTCCATTCCACTTCCCATTCCGTTTCATTCCACGTTCCATTCCACGTTCCATTTCTCTCCATTCCACTTTCCATTCCACATTCCATTGCATATCCCATTCTACTTTCCATTCCATGTTACATTCCATCTTCCATTCCGCGTTCCATTCCACGTTCCAATCCACATTCCATTCCATTGCATACCACTTTCCCTTCCACATTACATTCTACATTCCTTTCCATGTTCCATTCCACGTTCCATTCCATGTTCCATTCCACATTCTATTCCATTCCATTCCACTTTCCATTCCACTTTCCATTCCACATTCCATTCCACATTCCACTGCAAATTTCATTCCACATTCCATTAAACATTCCAATGCACATTCCATTCCAGATTCCAACCACATTCCATTTCTTTCCATTTCACCTTCCTTTCCATTCCGTTCCTCATTCCGTTCCACATTCAATTCCAATCCATTCCACATTCCATTGGACATTCCATTCCATGCCATTCCACATTCCTTTCCATCGCATTCCAATTTCCATTCTAAATCATTCCGTGTTCCATTCCATAACATTCCCCATTCCATTCCATTCCAATCCATTCCACATTCTATTGCATTCCACATTCCATTCTATTCCATTTCTCATTCCACTCCATTCCATTCCCTTCCTTTCCACATCCCATTCCATTCCATTCCACTTTACATTCCATTTCATTCCACTCCATTTCATTTCATTCCACATTGTACTCCATTCCACATTCCATTCCATTCCACATTGCATTCTACTGTATTCTATTCCATTCCAATCCACATTCCATTCCATGCCATTCCATTCCACATTCCATTCCATTGCACATTCCATTCCATTCTGTTCCGCATTCCATTCCATTCATTTACTGCATTCCATTCCATTCCATTCCACATTCCATTACATTCGACATTCCATTCCACATTCTATTCCACGTTCCATTCCACGTTCCATTCCATTCCATTCCACATTCCATTCCACTTTCCATTCCGTTACATTCCATGTTCCATTCCACATTCCATTGCCCATGCCATTCCTCGTTCCATACCACATTCCATTTCACGTTCCATTACACTTTCCATTCCAAGGTCCATTCCATTACATTCCACCTTCCATTCCACATTGCATTCCACATTCCATTCCACAATGCATTCCGTTCCATTCTGTTCCATTCCACATTCTATTTCACATTCCATTCCTCATTCAATTTCATTCCATTCAACATTCCATTCCATTCCATTCCTCATTCCATTCCACATTTCATTCCAGGTTGCATTCCACATTCCATTCCACTTTCCATTCCAATTTCCATTCCAAGTTCCATTCCACTTTCCTCTCCATTCTATTCCACATTCCGTTGCAGATTCCATTCCATTCCATTAAACTTTCTATTCCACATTCCTTTCCATATTCCATTCCATTCCACTCCACATTCCATTACATTCCATTCCACATTCCATTCCATTCAATTTCACATTCCATTCCAAATTCCATTCCATTCCATTCCACTTTCCATTCCACATTCAATTCGGTTCCATTCCACATTCCATTCCATTCCATTCCACATCCCATTCCATTCAATTTCACATTGCATTCCAAATTCCATTCCTTTTCATTCCACTTTCCTTTCCACATTGCCTTGCATTACATTGCACATTCCATTACAGATTCCAATACAATCCATTCAGTGTTCTATTTCACGTTCCATTCCACAGTCCATTCCACATTCTATTCCACATTCCATTCCACTTTCTATTCCATTGCATTCCCCATTCCATTCCACATTGCATTCCAATCCATTCCACATTGCATTCCACTGCAGTCAACATTCCATTCAACTTTCCATTCCATCTCATTTAAACTTTCCATTTCATTTCATTCCACATTCGATTTCACCTTCCATTCCGTTCGAAATTCCATTCCACACTCCATTCCATTCCATTCCACGTTCCATTCTACATTACGGTCCATTCCCAACCAAATTCCATTCCACGTTGCAATCCACGTTCCATTCCAGGTTCTGTTCGACATTCAGTTCCACATTCCATTCCACATTCCATTCCATTCCATTCCATTCCACATTCCATTCCACTTTACATTCCATATTGCATTCCACATTCCATTCCATTCCATTCCGCGTTCCATTCCACGTTCCGTTCCTCATTCCATTCCATTCCATTCCACATTCTATTCCACTTTACATTCCACATTGCATTCCACATTTCATTCCATTCAATTCCGCGTTCCATTCCACGTTCCATTCCACGTTTCATTCCATGTTCCATTCCATTCCATTCCACGTTCCATTCCACATTCCATTCTACCTTCCATTCCATTCCATTCCACCTTCGTTTACACATTCCATTGCACATTCCATTCCAAGTTCCATTCCATATTCCATTCCACTTTCCATTCCATATCTGATTCCACATTCCACTCCTTTCCATTCCAAGCTCCTTTCCACATTCTATTCCATTGCTTTCGACGTTCCATTCCACATTCCATTCCACGTTCCATTCCACGTTCCATTGCAATTCCACTCCACGTTCCATTCCACATTCCATTTCATGTTCCATTCCACTTTCCATTCCACGTTCCATTCCTTTCCATTTCATTCCACGTTCCATTCCAGGTTCCATTCCACATTCCATTCTGCTTTCCATTCCGCATTCTGTTCCACATTCCATTGCACTGCATTCCACATTCCATTCCGCATTCCATTCCATTCCTTTCCCCATTCGATTCCACATTCCAGTCCACATTTCATTCCATTCCATTTAAAGTTCCATTCCGCAATCCATTCCACACTCCATTCCACATTCCATTCCCTTCCATTCCACATTTCTTTCCACTTTCTATTCCACATTCCATTGCATTCCATTCCATTCCACATTCCATTCCACATGGCTTTCCATATTCCATTCCAAATTCCATTCCATTTTATTCCCCATCCATTCCACTTTCCATTCCATTCCATTCCACTGCATTCCACGTTGCATTACATTGTAGTCCACATTCCATTCAACATTGCATTCCATTGCAGTTAAACTTTCCATTCCATTCTGTTCCACGTTCGATTTCACCTTGCATTCCACTCCAAATTCCATTCCAAATTCCATTCCATTCCATTCCACATTCCGTTCCATTTCCTTCCACGTTCCATTCCATGTTCCATTCCACTTTACGTTCCACGTTCCATTCCACATTCAATTCCACATTTCATTCCACATTCCATTCCATTCCATTCCATTCCACATTCCATTCCCCATAGCATTCCACATTCCATTCCATTCCATTCCACTTTGCACTTCACATTCCTTTCCACTTTCCATTGCACGTTCCATTCCACGTTCCGTTCCATTCCATTACACTTTGCATTCCTCCTTTCATTCCGTTCCATTCCACGTTCCATTCCACGTTCCATTGTACATTCCATTGTACATTCCATTCCACATTCCATTCCCCTTTACATTCCTAATTCCATTCCACATTCCATTCCATTCCATTCCAAGTTCCATTCCACATTCAATTCCATTCCATTCCACGTTCCATTCCACATTTCATTCCACATTCTGTTGCATTTCATTCCTCATTCCACTCCACGTTCCATTCCGCGTTCCATTCCATGTTCCATTCCACATTCAATTCCACATTTCCTTCCACATTCCATTCCATTCCATTCCATTCCATATTCCATTCCATTCCATTCCATTCCACATTGCATTCCACATTGCATTCCACATTCCATTGCATTCCATTCCAGGTTTAATTTCACGTTCCATTCCACATTCCATTCCACTTTCCATTCCACGTTCCATTCCATTCCATTCCATTCCACGTTTAATTTCACGTTCCATTCCACATTCCATTCCATGTTCCATTCCACGTTCCGTTGCATTCCATTCCACGTTCCATTACACCCTCCATTCCATTCCATTGCACGTTCCATTCCACTTTCTATTGTACATTCCATTCCAAGTTCCATTGCACATTGCATTCCACTTTCCATTCCACATTCCATTCCAGGTTCCATTCCATTCCATTCCAATTTCCATTCCACATTCAGTTCCATTCCATTCCACGTTCCATTCCACATTCTATTCCTTTCCTTTCCACATTCCATTCCATTTCATTCTATTCCACATTCCATTCCTTTCCTTTCCACATTCCACAGCATTCCATCCCACATTCCATTCCTTTCCATTCCACATTCCACACCATTCCATTACATTCCACATTCGATTCCTTTCCATTCTACATTCCATTCCATTCCATTCCACATTCAAATCCATTACATTGCATGCCATTCCACAATACATTCCCTTCCATTCCACATTCCTTTCCTCTCCATTCCCCATTCAATTTCTCATTACTTTCCATTCCACATTCCATTCCAGTTTCCATTCCATTCCATTAGACATACCATTCCATTCAATTCCACATTCCATTCCATTCCATTCCATTCCATTCCACATTCCATTCCATTCTATTGCACATTCCATTCCTTTCCACATTGCAATCCGTTCCATTCCATTCCAGATTTCATTCGATTCCATTCTACTTTCCATTCCATATAATTCCACATTCCACATTCTCTTCCACATTCTGTTCCTCTTTCCTTTTCATGTTCCATTCAATTTCATTCCTCATTACTTTACATTCCATTCCATTAAATATTCCTTTCCACATTTCAATCCATTCCATTCCACATACCATTCCACATTCCATTCCATTATATTTCTCATTCCATTACATATTCCATTCCACATACCATTCCATTCCTTTCCATTCCACATTTCATTCCACATTTCAATCCGATCCATTCCATGTACCATTACACATTCCATTCCTTTCCATTTCTTATTCCATTCCACAGTCCATTCCATGTTACATTCCAACTTCCATTTCTTTCCCCATTCCATTCCTTTCCACATTCCATTTCACATTCCATTCGACATTCCATTCAATTCCACATTCCTTTCCATTTCATTCCATTCCATTCCATTAAACATTCCATTCCTTTCCATTCCATTCCATATTCAATTCCACTCCATTCCATATTCCATTCCAATCCATTCCACCTTCCATGCCATTCTATTCAATTGCATTCCCCATTCCATTTCATTCCATTCCGCATTCGATAGTATTCTCCGCCATTCCACATTGCATTCCGTTCCATTGCACATTCCATTCAATTCCACTCCACTCCACATTGCATTCGACATTGCATTCCACATTCCATTCCATTCCTTTCCACATTCCCTTCAATTCCATTCCACATTCAGTTCCATTCCATTCCACATTCCATTCAAATTTCCATGTTGTTCCATTCCACATTCCATTCCATTCTATTATACATTCCATTCCATTCAATTCCACATCCCATAATTTTCCTTTCCACATTCCATTCAGCATTCCATTCCACGTCCCATTCTACATTCCATTTCACCATCCAATGCATGTTTCATTCCACTCTATTCCACATTCCATTCCATTCAATCCCACTTTCCATTCCATAGCATTCAATTCCATTCCACATTTCATAACATTCCATTTCATTCCATATTCCCTTCCTTTCCATTACACATTCCATTGAATTCCAAAGGAAAGTGGAATGGAATAGAATGGAATATGGAATGGAATAGATTGGAATGTGGAATGGAATGGAATACGGATTGGAACATTGAATGGAATGGAATGGAACATCTAATGGAAGGGCTTGGAACGTGGAATGGAATGTAATTGTAGTTGGAATGGAATGGAATGAAAGGTGGAATTGAATGAAATTTAATGTGGAATGGAATGTGGGATGGAATGAAAGGGAGAATTGAATGAAATTCAATGTGGAATGGAATGTGGAATGGAATGCAATGGAATGTGAAATGGAACATGTAATGGAACGTGGAAAGGAATTTGAAATGGAAAGTGGAATGGAATGGAAGTGATAGTGGAATGGAATGGAATGGAATGAAATGTGGAATGGAATGGAATGTGGAATGGAATGTGGAATGGAATGGAATTGAATGTGCAATGGAATGTCTAATGGAGTGGAATGGAATGTGGAATGCAATGTGGAATGGAATGAAATTGAATGTGGAATGGAATGTCTAATGGAGTGGAATGGAATGGAATGGAATTGAATGTGGAATGGAATGCAATGGTATGTTGAATATAATGTGGAATGAAATTTGGAATGGAGTGTAATGGAATGTGGAATTGAATGTGGAATGGAATTGAATGTGCAATGGAATATGAAGTGGATTGGAAAGGAATGTGGAATTCAATGTGGAATGGTATGCAATGGAATGTGCAACAGAAAGGAATGGAATGTGGAATGGAATTGAATGGAATATGGAATGGAATGCAGAATGGAATGGAAGGGAATGGAACGGAATGTGGAATACAATGGAATGGAATGTCGAATGGAATGGAATGGAATGTGGAATGGAATGGAATGGAATGTGGAATGGAATGGAATGGAATGTGGAATGGAATGGGGAATGGAATGGAATATGGAATGGAATGGGGAAAGGAATGGAATGGCATGGAACTGAATGTGGAATGGAGTGTGGAATGGAATGGAATGGAATAGAATGTGGAATGGAATTGAATGGAATGTGGAATGGAATGTAATGGAATATGAAATGGAGTGTGGAATGTTATGGAATGGAATAGAATGGAATGGAATTGAATTTGAAGTGGAATGGAAGGTAATGTGTGATTGGAAACCGAATGGAATGGAATGCTTGGAATGTGGAATGAAGTGGAATGGAATGGTATGGCATGGAAAAGAATGGATTGGAATGGAAAGGAAAGGGGAAAGGAATAGAATGGAATGTGGAATGGAATTTTAAATGGAATAGAATGGAAAGTGGAATGGAATGTGGAATGGGTTGGAAAGGAAGGTGGAATGGAATGTAATGGAATGTGGAATGGAAAGGAAGGGAATGGAATGTGCAATGGATTGGAATGGGAAGTGGAATCTAATGGAATGGGATAGATTGGAATGGAATGGAATCTGTAATATCATGGTACGGAATGTGTAATGGAATGTGGAATGGCAAGGAGTTGAAAGTTGAAAGGGATGGAATGGAATGTGGAATTCAATGGAATGTAATGTCGAATGGAAAGGAATGGAATGTAGACTGGAATGGAATGGAATGGAATGTGCAATGGAAAGGAATGGAATGTGGAATGGCTTGGAATGCAATGCGGAATGGAAGGTGGATTGGAATAGAATGCAATGGAATGTGGAATGGAATGGAATGGAATGGAATGTGTAAAGAAATGGAATGGAATGGAATGTGGAACTGAATGGAACTTAATGCGGAATGGAAAGTGGAATGGAATGTGGAATTGAATGGAATGGATTGGAATTTGAACTGGAATGGAATGGAATGTGCAATGGAAAGGAATGGAATGTGGAATGGCTTGGAATGCAATGTGGAATGGAAAGTGGATTGGAATGGAATGCAATGGAATGTGGAATGGAATGGAATGGAACGGAATGTGGAATTGAATGGAATGGAATGGAATGGAATGCGGAATGGAATGGAACGGAATGCGGAATGGAATGGAACGGAATGCAGAATGGAAAGTGGAATGGAATGTGGAATTGAATGGAATGGATTGGAATTTGGACTGGAAAGGTGTGGAATGGCATGGAATGTGCAATGGAATGGAGTGGAATGTGGAATGGCAAGGAATGGAATGTGGAATGGGACATGGAATTGAATGGGATGGAATTGAAGGTAGAATGGATTGGAATGGAATGGAATGTGGAATGTAATGGAATGGCATGGAATTTGGAATGGAATGTGCAATGGAATGTGTAATGGAATGTATAATGGAATGTGTAATGGAATGTGGAATGGAATGTGGAATGGATTGGAATGGGAGGTGGAATTGAATGGAATTTAATGAAATGTGGAAAGGAATGAGGAATGCAATGGAATGAAATTGTATGTAATGTAGTGTGGAATGTGGAAAGGAACATGGAATGGAACGTGGAATGGAAAGTGGAATGGAAATGAATGGAACATGGAATGGAACGGAATGGAAAGTTGAATGGAATGGAATTGAATGATGAATGGAATGGAATGGAATGGAATGTGGAATGCAATAGTATGTGGAATGGAATGGAGTGGAATTTGGAATAGAACGTGTAATGCAATGGAATGGAATGTGGAAGGGAATGGAATAAAATAAAAATTGGAATGGAATGTGGAAGGGAATATGGAATGGAATGCAAAGGAATGGTGAATGGAACTTGGAATGGAATGGAATAAAATGAGGAAAGGAAATGAATGGAATGGAATGTGGAATGGAATGTGGAATGGAATGTGTAATGGAATGGAATGGAATGTGGAATAGAATGGAATGGAAGTGAACGTGGAATGGAACTTGAATGGAACGTGGAATGGAATGGATTGGAATATGGAATGGAATAGAATGCAATGGAATGGAATGTGGAATGGAATGTGGAAGGGAATGTACTGGAATGTAGAATGGAATTTGAAATGGAATGGAATGTGGAATGAAATGGAATGCAATGTGGAATGGAAGGTGGAATGGAATGGAATGTGGAATGAAATGGAATGCAATGTGGAATGGAATAGAATGGAATGTGGAATGGAAGGTGGAATGGAATGGAATGGAATGTGGAATGGAATGCAATGCAATGGAATGTGGAATGGAATGCAATGGAAAGTGGAATGGAATGGAAAAGAATGTGGAATGGAATGGAAAGGAATGTGAAATGGAAACAGAATGGAATGTGATATTCAAACAGAATGGGATATGGAATGGAATGAAATGGGATGTGGAATGGAACCTGGAATGAAACGGATTGGAACGTGCAATGGAATGTGGAATGGAAAGGAATGGAATGTGGAATGGAAAGGAATGGAATGTTGAATGGAATGGAGTGGAATGGAATGTGGAATGCAATGAAATGGAATGGAAAGGAATGGAAGGTGTAATTGAATGGAATGGAATGTGGAATTGAATGTGGAATGGAGTGGAATGGAATGTGGAATGGAATGTGTAATGGAACGTGGAAAGGAATGGAATGGGACAAACTGCAATGGCGAATGGAATATGAAATGTAACATGGAATGGAATGGAATGCAATGTGGAATAGAATGGAATGGTATCGAATGGAATGGAACGTGGAATGGAATGGAATGCATTGTGAAATTGAATCTGGAAGGGAATGGAATGGAATGTGGAATGGAATAAGTAGTGAAACGTGGAATGGAATGGACTGGAACGTGGAATGGAAAGTGGAATGCAACGTGGAATGTAAAGTTGAATGGGTCGTGAAATGGAATGGCATGGAAAGTGGAATTGAATGGAATGGAAAGTGGAAAGTAATGGAAAGTGGAATGGAGTGGAATGGAACATGGAATGTAGTGGAATGGAACACGAAATTGAATATGGAATGGAATGGAATGGAATGTGGAATGCAATGTATAATGGAAGGTGGAATATAATGGAATTTGGAATGGAATTTAATGTGGAATGAGATGGAATGCAATGTGGAATGGAAGGTGGAATGGAATGGAATGTGGAAAGAAATGGAATGCAATGTGGAATGCAATAGAATGGAATGTGGAATGGAAGGTGGAATGGAGTGGAACGGAATGTGGAATGGAAGATGGAATGGAATGGAATGGAATGTGGAATGGAATGCAATGCAATGGAATGTGGAATAATCCTTTCCGTTCCATTCCATTCCTTTCAATTCCACATTCCATTCCATTCCATTCCACATTCCATTGCAAGTTCCACTCCGTTTCATTCCACGTTCCATTCCACATTCCATTCCATTCCATTCCATATCCCATTCTATTTGAATATCACATTCCATTCTGTTTCCATTTCACATTCCATTCCATTCCATTGCACATTCCCTTCCACATTCCATTCCACATTCTTTTCCAAGTTCCTCTCCATTCCATTTAACATTCCATTCCTTTCCATTCCACATTCCATTCCTCATTTCATTGCTTTCTTTTCAACATTCCATTCCACATTTCATTCCATTCCACTCCTCATTCCATTCCATTCCATTGCACATTCCCTTCCACATTCCATTCCACATTCTTTTCCAAGTTCCACTCCTTTCCATTTAACATTCCATTCCTTTCCTTTCCACATTCCATTCCTCATTTCATTGCTTTCTTTTCAACATTCCATTCCACATTCCATTCCATTCCATTCCACATTTCAATCCACGTTCCATTCCACGTTCCATTCCACGTTCCGTTCCATGTTCCATTCCACGTTCCATTCTATTACATTCCACATTCCACTGCACATTTCAATCCATTCCATTCCACATTCCATTACACATTCCATTTCACATTCCATTCCACATTCCAATCCATTCCATTCCACATTACATTCCATTCCACATTACTTTCCAAATTCTATTCCACATTACATTCCACATTCCATTCCATTCCATTCCACATTCCATTCCACATTCTATTCCACATTCCATTCCACATTCGATTCAATTCCCTTTTATGTTCACTTCGACATTCCATTCCACATTTCATTCCAGATTCCATTTAACATTCCATTCCACATTCCTTTCCATTCCATTCAACATTCCATTCCACATTCCATTCCATTCCACATTTCACTCCATTCCAAATTCCTTTCCACGTTCCATTCCACTTTCCACTCCACGTTACATTTCATTCCATTGCATGTTCCATTCCACTTTCCATTCCATTCCTTTAGACTTTCCATTCCACATTCCATTCCACATTGCATGCCACATTACATTCCTTTCCATTCCACCTATCATTCCACATTCCATTCCACATTTCATTACACATTCCATTCCACATTCCAATCAATATTCCATTCTACATTCTTTTCCATTCCATTCCACATTGCATTCCTTTGCATTCCATTCTATTCCACATTCCATTCCATTCCATTCCATTCCACATTCCATTCCATTATATTCCACATTCCATTCAATTACATTCCACATTCCATTCCACATGCCATTCCACATTCTAATCCACGTTCCATTCCATTCCATTTCACATTCTATTCCATTCCTTTCGACATTCCTTTCCATTTAATTCCACATTTCATTCCATTCCGTTGCATTCCACATTCCATTCAATTCCATTCCACATTCCATTCCATTGCCTTCCATTCTATTCCACATTCCATTCCGTTGCATTCTATTCCACTTTCCATTCTGTTACATTCCACGTTCCATTCAATTACTTTCTACATTCCATTCCACATTCCATTCCACATTCTATTCCATATTGCATTCCATACTAGTCCACATTCTATTCCATTAGTTTCTACATTCCATTCCATTGAATTCTACATTCAATTCCATTCCATTGCATTCCACATTCCATTCCATTCAATTCTACTTTCCATTCAATTCCATTCCATGCCAATCCATTCCACATTCCACTCCAGATTCCGTTCCATTCCATTCAAATTTCATTCCTCATTCCTTTCCATTTCATTCCACATTCCATTCAATTCCATTCCACTTTCCATTCCATTCCATTCCACATTCCAATCCACGTTCCATTCCGTTCCATTCCACTTTCCTTTCCATTCCATTCCGAATTCCATTCCTCATTCCATATCACATGCCATTCCATTCCATTCTACATTCCATTGCATTCCATTTAACATTCCATTCCATTCCTTTCCACATTACGTTCATTTCCACATTCCATTCCACATTACATTCCGCGTTCCATTCCATTCCATTCCGCATTCCATTCCACATCCCATTCCATGTTCCACTCTATTCCATTCCACGTTCCATTCCAATTTCCATTCCCTTACAATTCAAGTTCCCTTCCACATTCCATTCCACATTCCATTCGACATTCCATTGCGTTCCATTCCACATTCAATTACACACTCCACTCGACATTCCATTCCACATTCCATTCCACATTCAATAGCACATTTCATTCTACATCCCATTCCGTTCCATTCCACATTCCATTCCACATTTCATTCTACAACCCATTCCATTCCATTCCACATTCCATTCCACATTCAACTGCACATTTCATTCTACATCCCATTCCATTCCATTCCACATTCCATTCCACATTTCATTCTACAACCCATTCCATTCCATTCCACATTCCTTTCCACATTCCATTCCACATTCCTTTCCAGATTCTATTCCATTCCATTCCACATTCCATTCTACATTCCAATCCACGTTCCATTCCAGGTTCCATTCCACCTTCCATTCCATTGGATTCCTCGTTTCAGTCCACCTTCCATTCCGTTACATTCCACTTTAAATGGATTGTGGAATGGAATGTGGAACGGAATATAGAATGAAATGTGGAATTGAATGGAATGGAATGTTCAATGGAACGTGGAGTGCAATGGAATGGAATGTGAAATGGAATGCAGAATGTAATGGAATGGAATGTGAAATGGAATCTGGAAAGGAAAGTGGAATGGAATGAAATGGAATATGAAATGGAACGTGGAATATAATGGAATGGAATGTAGAATGGAAAGTGGGGTTGAAATTGGAATGGAATGAGGAATGGAATGTGGAATGGAATGGTCCATGGAATGTGGAATGGAAAGTGGAATGGAATGGAATGGAAAGTGGAATGGAACATGGAAAGAATGGAATGGAACTTGGATTGGAATGTGGAATGCAATGTGGAATGGAAAGTTGAATGAAATGGAATGGAACGTGGAATGGAATATGGAATTGAATGGAATGGAATGTGGAATAGAAAAGAATGGAACGTGAAATGGGTAGTGGAATGGAACATGGAATGCAACGTGGAATGGAATGTGGAATGCAATGGAATGGAGTGTAGAATGGAATGGAATGGAATATGGAATGGTATTGAATGCGGTGGAATGTGGAATGGAATCGAATGGAATGGAATGGGATGCGGAATGCAATGGAATGGAAAGTGGAAAGGAATATGAAATGGAATGCAATGGAATGTGGCATGCAATGTGGAATGGAATGTGGAATGGATTGGAATGGAATGTGGAATTGAATGTGAATTGGAATGGAATGGAATACCGAATGGAATGAGGAATGGAATGTGAAATGGAATTTGGAATGGAATGTGGAATGGAATGTGGAATGAATGGTGGAATGGAACGTGATATAAAATAGAATGCAACGCATAATTGAATGTGGAATGGAATGGAATGGAAAGTGGAATGGAATGCTTAATGGAATGTGGAATGGAAAGGAAGGGAATGCGGAATGGAATGTGGAAACTAATGGAAAGGAATGGAATGTGGAAACGAAGGGAATGGAATGTAGAATGGAATTTTGAATGGAATGTGCAACGGAATGTGGAATGTAATGGAATGGAATGTGAAATGGAGTGTGGAAAGGATGGTGGAATGGAACGGAATGCAACGTGGAATGGAGGGTGGAATGAAATATGGAAAGGAAAGTGGAAAGTAATGGAAAGGAAAGTGGACTGAAATGAGGAATGGAATGGAATGGAAGTTGGAATGGATTGAGGAAAGGAAAGTGGAATGGAACGTGTAATGGAATGTGAAATGGAATGTGGAATGAAACGGAATGGAATGTGGAATGGAATGTGGAATGGAATGTGGAACAGAATGTGCAATGGAATGGAATGTGTTGTGGAATGAAATGTGGAATGGAATGTGGAATGGAATGTGGAATGGAATGCCGAGTGTAGTATGGAATGGAATGTGCAATGGATTGCAATATAAAATCGAATGGAATGTGCTAAGGAATGTGGAAGGGAACTTGAAATGAAAGGCAATGGAATGTGGAATGGAACGTGGAATGGAATAGAGTGGAAGATGGAATTGAACGTGGAATGGTACGTGGAATGGAATGGAACATGGAACGAAAGGTGGAATGGAATGTGGAAAGGAATGGAATGTGGAAATTAATGGAATGGAAAGTAGAATGGAATGCAATGGAAAGTGGAATGAAATGGAATGGTTTGTGATATGGAATGTGGAATGGAATGTGGAATGGAATGGAACGGAAAGTGGAATGGAATGGAATGGAACGTGGAATGGAATGGAATGGAATGTGGAATGGAATGTGGAATGGAATGGAACGGAAAGTGGAATGGAATGGAATGGAACGTGGAATGGAATGGAATGGAATGTGGAATGAAATGGAAAGGAACCTGCAATGAAACGGAATCAAATGTGGAATGAAATGGAAAGGAATGCGGAATGAAATTGAATGGAATGGAATGGAATGTGGAGTGGAATTTTGAATGGAATGGAATGGAATGGGGAATGGATTGTGGTATGGAATGGAATGGAATGTGGCATGAAATGTGGAATGCAATGGAATGGAAGGTGGAAAGCAATGTGGAATGGTATGGAAAGAAATGTGGAATGGAATGTGGAATGGAATGTGGAATGGAAAGGAATGTAATGTGAAATGGACTGTGGAATGCAATGCGGAAATGTAAGTGGTATGGAATGAAATGGAACGTGGAATGGAACGTGGAATGCAATAGAAAGGAATGTGGAATGGAATGGAATGGAAAGTGGAATGGAATGTGCAATGAAATGGAATGGAATATGGAATGGAATTTGTAATGGAATGGAATGGGGAGAGGAACCTGAAATGCAATGGAATGAAAGGGGGAATGTAATGTGGAATAAAATGTGGAACGTAATGTGGAATGGAATGGAATGGAACGTGGAATGGAATGGAGTAGAATGTGGAAAGGAATGTGGAATGAAATGCAATGGACAGAGTAATGGAACGAAATGGAATGTGGAAAGGAATGTGGAATGGAATGTGCAATGGAACAGAGTGGAATGTGGAATGGAGTGTGTAATGGAATGGAATGGAATGTGGAATGGTTTGGAACGGAAAGTGGAATGGAATGTGGAATGGAAAGTGGAATGGAAAGGAATGTAATGTGGAATGGAATGTCTAAACGAATGTGGAATGGAACGGAATGTGGAATGGAATGTGGAATGGAATGGAATGGAATGTGGAATGGAATGTGGAAAGGAATGTGGAATAGAATGTAATGGCATGTGGAGTGGAATGGAATGGAATGTGGAATGAAATGGAAAGGAACGTGGAATAGAATGTGGAATGGAATGTGGAATGAAATGGAATGGAAAGTGGAATACAATGGGATGGAAAGGAATAAGCAACTGAATGGAAAGGAATGTGTAATGGAATGGAATGGAAAGTGCAATGGAATGGAATGGAATGTGGAATGGAACATGCAATGGAACGTGGAAAGGAATGTGGAATTGAATGTGGCATGGAATGTGGAATGGAACGTGTAATGGAACGGCATGGAATGTGGAATGGATTGTGGAATTGAGTGTGAATTGGAACGTGGAGTGGAATAGAAAGGAATGAGGAGTGGAACAGAATGGAATGAGGAGTGGAACAAGCAATTGAACGTGGAATGCAATTGAAAGCAATGGAATTGAATGTGGAATGGAAGGGAATGGAATGTGGAATGGAATGTGGAATGGAATGGAATGATTTGTGGAATGAAATTTGGATTGTAATGGAATGGAATGTGTAATGGAATGGACTGGAATGTGGAATGGAATGTGGAATGGAACTTAAAGGAAAGTGGAATGGAACATGAAATGGAATGGAGTGGAATGGAATTTGCAAAGGAATGGAATGGATTGTGGAATGGAATGCAGAATGGAATCTGGAATGGAATTGAATGTGGAATGGATTGCGAATTTGAATGCAATGGAATGTGGAATGCAATGTGGAATGAAATGCAATGCAATGAGAATCGAATGTGGAATGTAATGTAATGGAAAGTGAATTGGAAAATGGAATGGAATGTCGAATGGAAAGTGGAATGGAATGGAATGGAATGTGGAATGGAATGTGGAATGGAATGTGGAATGGAATGTGGAATGGTATGTGGAATGGAATGCAATGTAATGTGGAATGTAATGTGGAATGGAATGTGGAATGGAAAGTGGAAAGGAATGGAATGGAATGTGGAATGGAACATGGAATGGAACGTGGAATGGAACATGGAATGGAATGTGGAATGGGATGTGCAATGGAATACAGAATGGAAAGTTAAATGGAATGGAATGGAACATGGAATTGAACGTGGAATGGAATGGAATGGAATGTGGAACAGAATGTAGAATGGAACGTGGAAAGGAATGTGGAAGGGAAAGTGGAGTGGAATGGAATGGAATGGAATGGAATGTGGAATGGAACCTGCAATGTATCGTGGAATTGAATATGGAATGGATCATGGAATGGAAGGTGAAATGGAATGCGGAATGGAATGTGGAACGGAATATGGAATGGAAAATGAAATTGAATTGAATGGAATGTGGAATTTAATGCATTGGAATGTGGAATGGAATGTGGAATGGAAGGTGGAATGGAACGTTGAATGTAATGGAATGGAACATGGAATGGAATGTGGAATAGAATGGAATGGAATGTGGAATGCAATGGAATGGATAGAGGATTGGAAAAGAATTGAATGTGAAATGGGACTTGGATTGGAACATGGAACACAACGTGGAATGGAACGTGGAATTGAATGTGGATTGCAATGGAATGGAATGTGGAATGTAATGGAAAGGAATGTGGAATGGAATTGAATGGAGTGGATGTGGAATGGAATGGAATGGAATGGAATTCGGAATGCAATTGAATGGAATGTGGAATGGAATGGAATGGAATGGAATGGAATGGAATGTGGAATGCAATGGAATGAAACGGAATGGAATGGAATGTGGAATTTAATGGAATGGAAGGGAATCTGGAATAGAATGGAAAGGAACAGAATGTGGAATTAAATGGAATGGAATGTAATGGAATGGAATGTGGAATTTAAAGAATGGAATGAGGAATGAAATGGATTGGAATGTGGAATGCAGTAGAATGGAACCTGGAGTGTAATATGGAATGGATTTTGCAATGGAAATGAATGGAATCTGGAATAGAATGGAAAGGAATGGAATGAGGAATGGCATGTTGAAAGGAATGTGCAATGGAATGGAATGGAATGTGGTATGGAATGGAATGGAATGTGGAATGAAATGGAATGGAATGTAATGGAAAGAATTGTGAAATGGAATGTGGAATGGAATGCGGAACGGAAAGAAATGAAACGTGGAATGGAATGGAATGGAACATGGAATAGAATGCAAAGGAAGGAGGAATGGAGCATGGAATGCAACAAGGAATGGAAAATGGAATGGAATGTGGAATGGAATGTGGAACGTAATTCAATGGAATGAGAATGGAAGGTGAAATGGAACAGAATGCAGTGTGCAATGGAATGTGGAATACAACGGATTGGAATGTGGAATGGAATATGGAATTGATTGTGGAATGGAACGGAATGAATTGTGGAATGGAATGTGGAATGAAACGTGGAATGGAACGTGGAACTGAATGGAATGGAACTTGGAATATAATGTGGAATGGAACGCAAGGAAATGAGAAATGAAATGTGAAGTGTAATGGAATTGAATGTGGAAAGGAATGGAATGGAATTTTGAAAGGAATGAGGAATGGAATGGAATGGAATGTGGAAAGGAATGTGCAATGGAATATGAAATGGAAATTGGAATGGAATGGAATGGAATGTGGAATGGAACATGGAATGAAATAGTATAGAACGTGGAATGGAAAGTAGAATGGACTGTGCAATGGAATGCGGAATGGAATGTGGAATGGAATGTGGAATTGAAAGCAATGGAATGGAATGGAATGGAATGCAATGGAATGTGGAATAGAATGTGGAATGGTATTTAATGGAATGTGGATTGGAATGTGGAATTGTACTGAATGGAATGCAATGTTCAATGGAATTTGGAAAGGAATGGAAAGGAATGGAATGGAATTTGAAATGAAATGTGGAATGGAAAGGAATGGAATGTGGAATGCAATGGAATGGAATGGAATGTGCAATGGAATTTGGAATGTAATGGAATGGAACCTGGAATGGATTGTGGAATTCTACGTGGAATGGAATGGAATGGAATGGAATGAAATGTCCAATTGAATGGAATGGAATGTTGAATGGAACGGAATGGAATGTGGAATGGAACGTGCAATTTAACGTGGAATGGAACGTGAAATGGAACGTACAATGGAATGCGGAATGGAAAGGAATGGAATGTGGAATGGAATGGAATGGAATGGAATGGAATGTGGAATGGATTGTGGAATGGAATGGAATGGAATAGAATGGAATGGAATGGAATGCAATTTGAAATGGAATGGAATGGAATGTGGAATGGAATGGTATGGAATGTGGAATGGAATGGAATGTGGAACGGAATAGAATGGAATGTGTAATGGAACGTGGATTGGAATTGAATGTGGAATAGAATGGAATGGAATGGAATACGAAATGGTATGGAATGTGGAATGGAATGGAATGGAATGTGGAATGGAATAGAATAGAATGTGAACTGCATTGGAATGGAATGTGGAAAGGAATGTAATGGAATTTGGAATGGAATGTGCAATGGAATGTAATAGATTGTGGAATGGAATGGAATGTGGAATGGAAAGTGAATGGAATTGAATGAAATGTGGAATGGAATGGAAAGGAATGTGGAGTGGAATGGAATGGAAAGGAATGTGGAATGGAATGGAATGGAATTTGGAATGGAACGTGGAATGAAATGGAATGGAATGTGGAATGGAATGTGGAATGGAAAGAAATGGAATGTGGAATTGAGTGTGCAATGGAAAGGAATGGAATGTTAAATGCAGTGAAATGGAATGTGGAATTGAATGCAATGGAATGTGGAATGGAATGTGGAACGGAATGGAATTGTATGTGGAATGGAATGTGGAATGCTTGGAATGGAATATGGAATGGAATGGAATGGAATGGTAATTTACTGTGGAATGCAATATGGAATTGAATGGTATGGAATGTGTAATGCAATGGAATGGAATGCGAAATGGAACTTGGAATGGAATGGAATGGAATTGATCATGTAATGGAATGGAATGGAAGGTGAAATGGAATGGAACTTGGAATGGAATAGAACGGAACGTGGAATTGAATGGAATGGAATGTGGAGTGTAATGGAAAGGAATGTGGAATTCAATGGAATAGAATGTGGAATGGAATGGCATGGAACGTGGAATGGAATGGAGTGGAATTCAGAATGGAATGTGGAATGAAATGGAATGGAATATTGATGCAATCGAATGGAATGTGGAATGGATTGTGATGGAATGTGTAATGGAATGTGGAATGGAATGAAATGGAATGCGGAATAGTATGTCTAATGCTTGGAATGGAATGTGGAATGGAATGGAATGGAATCTGGAGTGGAATGTGGAATGGAATGTGGAGTGCAATGTAATGGAAAGTGGAATGGAATGTGGAATGTGATGGAATGGAATGTGGAATGAAACGTGAAACGGAAGGTAATGGAATGAAGAATGGAATGTGGAATGGAATGGTGTGGAATGTGGAATGGTATGGAATGGAATGTGGAATGGAATGTGGAATGGAATGGAATGGAATGTCTAATGGTGTGCGGAATGAAACGTGGAAGGGAATGGAATAGAATGTGGAATGGAATAGAAAGGAAAATTCAATGGAATGTGGAATGGAATGGAATGGAATGCAATGTGGAATGGAATGGAATGGAAAGGAATGCAGTGTGGAATGGAATGGAATGGAATTTGGAATGGAATGGAATGGAATGCAATGTGGAATGGAATGGATTGGAATGTGGAATGGAATGCAATGGAACGTGGAATGGAATGGAATGGAACGTGGAATGGAATGGAATTCAATGTGGAATGGAATGGAATGGAATGTGGAATGGAATGGAATGGAAGTGAATGGAATGTGGAATGGATTTGAATGGAATGTGTAATGGAAGATAATGGAATGGAATGATATGTGAAATGGAACGGAATGGATTATGGAATGGAAAGTGGAAATGAATGGAATGGTAAGTGGAATGGAACTTGGAACGGAATGTAATGACACGTGGAATGGAATGGAAAGTAATGTGTAATGGAATTAGGAATGGAACGTGGAATAGAATGGAGTGGAATGTGGAATGTAATGGAATGGAATGTGGAATGGAATGGAATGGAATGCAATGTGGAATGGAAGGGAATGGAACGTGTAATGGAATGAAATGTGGAATGCAATGGAATGGAATGGAATATGGAATTGAATGGAATGTGGAATGGAAAGGAATGGAATGTGGAATGGAATGTTGAATGGAATGGAATGGAATGTGAGCTGCAATGGAATGAAATGTGGAATGGAATGGAATGGTATGTGGAATGTAATGTGGAATGGAATGTGGAATGGAATGGAAAGGATTGTGCAATGTAATGGAATGGAATGTGGAATGAAATGTGAAATGCAATTGAATGGAATGCAGAATTGAATGGAAAGGAATATGGAATGGAATGGAATTTCATATTCCTTTCAACCTTCCATTCCATTCCATTCCATTGCATTCCATATTCCGTTCAATTACATTCCACTTCCCAATTGATTCAGTTCCTCATTCCATTCCATTCCATTGCATTCCTCTCGACATTCCATTGCATTCCATTACATTACGTTCCACATTCCTTTCCATTCCATTACATTCCAATTCACATTCTATAAAATTCCCTTCTATTCCGCATTCCATTCATTTCCATTCCACATTCCATTCCATTTCATTCCTCATTCCTTTCAATTCCATTCCATTCCATTCCATTCCACTTTACATTACACATTCCATTATGCATTCCATTCCATTCCTTTCCATATTTCCTTCCATTCCTTTCCATTCCACATTCCATTTCATGTTCCATTCCACGTTCTTTTCCACGTTCCATTCCATTCCGTTCCGGATTTCATTCTATTCCCGTCCACATTCTATTCCACATTCCACTCCTTTCCATTCGACATTTCATGCCACATTCCATTCCATGTTCCATTCCCTTCCATTCCACTCTCCATTCCACATTTCATTCCTCATTCCATTCCACTTTTCGTTCCATGTTCCATTGCATTCCATTCCACGTTTCATTTCACCTTCCATTCCATTCCATCCCAGGTTACATTCCACATTCCATTCCACGTTCCATTCCATGTTCCATTCCACATTCCATTCCACGTTCCGTTCTACCTTCCACTTCAAGTTTCATGCCACGTTCCAATCCATTTCATTCCATGATCTATTCGACATTCCATTCCATTCTATTCCACTTTCCATTTCACATTCCCTTCGACATTCCATTCCACATTCCATTCCGTTACATTCCACGTTCCATTCGACATTCCATTCCATTCAAATCCACTCTCCATTCTACATTCCATTCCACATACCATTCCACATTCCAATCCGTTCCATTCCACATTCCATTCCACATTCCTTTCCACATTCCTTTCTATATTCCATTACATTCCATTCACATTCCATTTCATTCCTTTACAGTACATTTCACGTCCCATTCCTCTTTCCATTCCATTCCATTCCACGTTCAATTCCACATTCCATTGACCATTCCATTCGACGATCCATTCCACATTCGATTCCACGTTCCACTCCATTCCATTCTACTTTCCATTCCACATTCCATTTGATTCAATTCCACTTTCCATTCTACATTCCATTCCATTCCATTCCACTTTCCTTTGCACTTTCCATTCCACATTCTATTCCACATTCCATTTCACATAACATTCCATTCCATTCCACATTCCATTCCATTCTATTCCAAATTCCAATAGATTCCATTCCATTGCATGCCTCTTTCAATTCCATTCCATTCCATTCCATTCCAATACATTCCATTCCATATTTCATTCCGTTGCATTCCGCACTCCATTCCATTCCATTCCATTCCATTCCACATTCCACTCCATTTCATTCCATTCCACATTCCGTTCCATTCTATTCCCCATTCCATCACATTCCATTTCTCATCACATTCCACGTTCCATTCCACGTTGCTTTCCACGTTCCATTCCATGTTCCATTCCTCGATCCATTCATTTCCATTCCACATTCCATTCCATTCCATTCCACATTCCATTCCACTCCACTTTCCATTCCACGTTCTATTCCATTCCATTCCACCTTCCATTACACGTTCAAATCCACATTCAATTCCACGTTGTATTCCACATTCTATTCCACATTCCATTGCACATTCCATTCCATTCCATTCCACGTTCCCTTCCACGCTCCATTCCAGTTTCCGTTCCACGTTCCATTCCACATTCCATACCATTCCTTTCCATTCCATTCCGGATTCCTATCCATTCAATTTCGCATTCTATTCTGCGTTCCATTCCATTCTATTCCACATTCTATTCCACAATCCGTTCCTTTCCATTCCACATTCCATTCCTTTCCATTCCAAATTACATTGCACATTGTATTCCACGTCCCATTCCGCATTCCATTCCACATTCCACTCCACGTTACATTCCATTCCATTCCAGGTTCCATTGAACGTTCTATTCCTCATTCCATTATACAACCCATTCCACGTTCCATTCCATTCCATTCCACGTTCCATTCCACATTCCTTTCCATTCCATTCCACATTCCATTCCATTCCATTCTACTCCATTCCACATTCCTTACCATTCCAATCTTTTCCATTCAACATTCCATTCCATTCCATACCACATTCTATTCCAAATTCCAATCCATTTCATTCTCATTTTTTCCATTCCATTCCACATTCCATTCCAAGTTCCATTCCACGTTCCATTCCACGTTCCATTCCACGTTCCATTCCACGTTCCATTCCATGTTCCATTTCGCATTGCATTCCATTCCACTTCGCATTCCATTCCATTCCATTACGCATTTTATTCAATATTCCATTCCATTCCATTCCACATTCCATTCCACACTACATTCCATTCCATTCCACATTCCACTGCATTCCATTCCACATTGCATTGCTTTCCATTCCACGTTACATTGCACTTTCCCTTTCACGTTCCAATCAACATTCCATTCCACATTGCATTGCTTTCCATTCCACGTTACATTGCACTTTCCCTTTCACGTTCCAATCAACATTCCATTCCACACCATTCCAATTTCCAGTCCATTCTATTCCACATTCCATTCCACATTCCATTTCACATTCCATTCCATTCCTATACACATTCCATTCCATTCCATTCCACGTTCCATTCCAAATTCCCTTCCACATTCCACTCTACGTCCCATTCCACATTCCATTCCATTGAATTCTACGTTCCATTCCACATTTCATTCCACATTCCATTCCACGTTTAATTCCGTTCCATTCCACATTTCATTCCACATTCCTTTCCACATTCCTTTCCACATTCCAAACCACGTTCCTTTCCAATGTGCGTTAAATTCCATTCCCCATTCCACTCCATTGCATTCCACATTCCATTCCTTTACAACACACGTTTCATTCCACATTTCATACCATTCCGTTGCACATTCCATTCCACATTCCATTCCATTCCATTCCACATTCCATTGCACTCCATTCCAGATTCCTTTCCACATTCCATTTCATTCCATTCCACATTCCATTCAATTTAATTCCACATTCCATTCCACATTCTTCTCCACATTCCATTCAATTCCACATTCCATTCCACATTCCATTCCGCAGTCCGTTCCACATTCCATTCCACGTTCCATTCTCATTCCATTGCGTTTCATTCCAGATTCTATTCCACAATCTGTTGCATTCCATTTCACTTGCCATTCCTTATTCCCTTAAATTCCATTCCATTCCATTCCACATTCCATTCCACATTCCATTCCACATTCCATTCCAATGTCCGTTAAATTTCATTCCACATTCCATTCCATTCCATTCCACATTCCATTCCATTCCAATTAACATTTCATTCCTCATTTCATTCCATTCTATTGCACATTCCATTCCACATTCCATTACACATTCCATTCCATTCCATTCCATTCAATTCCACGATCCATTCCACATTCCATTCCATTCCATTCCACGTTCTATTTCACACTCAATTCCACATTCCTTTCCATATTCCATTCCGTTCCATTCCACACTTGATTCCAAATTCTATCCTATGTTCAATTCCACATTCCATTCCACGTTCCATTAGAAGTTATATTCCATGATCAATTCCATTGCATTTCACTTTCCATTCCACATTCCATTCCATTCCATTACAAGTTCCATTCCACACACCGTTGCTCTTTCCATTCAATTCCATTCCACGTTCCATTCCACTTTCGATTCCATTCCATTCCACTTACAATTCCACAACCCATTCTACATTTCAATCCACTTTCCATTCCGCATTCCATTAAATTTCCGGCCACATTCCATTCCACATTCCATTCCATTCCATTCCACATTCCATTCCACATTCCATTCCATTCCATTAAAATTTCCATCCCACTTTGCATTGCACATTCCATTCCACATTCCATTCTGTTCCATTCAACTTTCCATTCAGTATTCCATTCCATTCCGTTCCACATTCCTTTCTATTACACTCCACAGTTCATTCCACATTCCCTTCCATTCCATTCCACATTCTGTTCCATGTTCCATTCCATTCAACTCCACGTTCCATTCGACGTTTCATTCCACATTCCATTCCACATTCCATTCCACATTCCAATGCCTACAATTCCGCATTTCATTCCACATTCCATTAAACATTCCAATGCATTCCATTAAACATTCCATTCCACTCCTTTCCACATTCCATTCTCATTCCATTACATTACATTCCATATTCCTTTCCACATTCCATTGCATTCCTTTTCACATTTCTTACCACATTCCATTCCATTGCATTCCACATTCCATTCCACATTGCTTTCCACTTTCCATTCCATGTTCCATTCCACCTTCCATTCCATGTTCCATTCCATTCGATTCCACGTTCCATACCATTGCATTCGACATTCCTTTTCATTTCATTCCACATTCCATTCCACATTCCATTTCTCATTCCATTCCACATTCTATTTCAATTTCCTTTCCATTCCATTCTACATTCCATTCCATTTCATTCTACATTCCATTCCATTCCACTCCGCATTCCTTTCCAAATTCCATTCCACATTCCTTTACACTCCATTCTATTCCACATTCCATTTCATTCCATTGCACAATCCATTCCACATTCCATTCCACATTCCATTCGAAGTTCCATTCCATTGCATTCCACATTCTAATCCATTCCATTCCTCAATCCATTCCATTCAATTGCACATTCCATTCCATTCCATTCCATTCCATTCCACACTCCATTCCATTCCATTCCAGTCCACATTCCATTCCATTACATTCCAAGTTCAATTCCGTTCCACATTCCATTCCATTCCATTCCACATTCCATTCTGCTTTCCATTGCACATTCCTTTTCACATTCCATTCCACTCCATTCCATATTCCATTGCATTTCATTCCACATTGCATTCCATTCCATTTCATTCCACATTCCATTCCACATTCCATTTTATTCCATTGCACATTCCATTCCACATTCCATTTCATTCCATTCCACGTTCCATTCCACATTCCACTCCATTCCATTCGATACCACATTTCATTCCACTTTCCATTCCATTCCATTCCACTTTCCATTGCATTCTGTTGCACATTCCAGTCCACATTCCTTTCCAAATTCCATGCCATTCCATTTAATATTCCATTCCATTCCATTTCATATGCCCTTCCATTCCACTCCACATTCCATGCCACATTCCATTAAACGTTCCTTTCCACATTCCATTCCACATTCCATTCCTCATTCCATTCCGTTCCATTTCACATTCCATTCCACATTCCATTCCACATTCCATTCAATATTCCATTTCACATTCCATCCATTCCATTCTCAATCAATTGCATTTCTTTCCACTTTCCATTCCATTCCATTCCTCCTTTAATACCACTTTCCATTTCAAATTCCGTTCCAAATTATATTTCAGTTTCCATTCTATTCCATTCCATTACACATTTCGCTGTATTCCATTCCATTCCATTCCATTCCATTCCACCTTCCTTTCCATCGCATTCCGCATTCCATTCCATTCCTTTCCATTCCATTCCATTCTATATTCTACTCCATTCCATTCCATTTCACATTCCATTCCTTTCCATTCCACATTCCATTCCATTCCTTTCCACTTTCCATTCCACGTCCCATTCCACGTTGCATTCCTGTCCATTCCACTTTCCATTTCATTCCATTACACGTTCAAATCCATTCCATTCCATGTTCCATTCCATGTTCCATTCCACTTTACATTCCACGTTGCATTTCAAGTCCCATTCCTTTCCATTCCATGTTCCATTCCACTTTCCATTCCATTAAATTTTACGTTCCTTTCCATTCCATTTCACTTTCCATTTCACGTTGCATTTCATTCAATTCCACGTTCCATTCCATTCCATTCCACATTTCATTCCACGTTCCATTCCATTCAATTCCACTTTCCATTCTACGTTCCATTCCACATTCCATTACTTTCCATTCCTCATTCCTTTCCATTCTAGTTCACATTCCATTCCATTCCATTTGATTTTCCATTCCTAGTTCCATTCCATGTTGTATTCCAAGTTCCATTCCACGTCCCATTGCACGTTCCATGTCTTTCCATTCCACATTCCATTCCATTCCATTCCCCATTCCATTCAATTGCATTCCACATTCCATTCCACATTCCATTTCTCATTCCATTCCATTCCATTCCACTTTCCATTCAACATTCCAATCCATTAAATTTCACGTTCCATTCCATATTCCATTGCACATTCCATACCACATTTCCTTCCAGTTCCATTCGATGTTCCATTCCACGTTTAATTACAGGAATGATTGCACTTTCCATTCCACATTCCATTCCATTCCATGGCACATTGCCTTTCACATTCCATTCCACATTCCATTCCACGTTCCTTTCCATGTTCTATTCCATGATCCATTCCACTTTCCATTCCATTTAATTCCACGTTCCATTCCACGTTACATTCGTTTCCATTCCACTTTCCGTTCCACAATCCATTTCACATCCCATTCCACTTTCCATTCCATGTTCCATTCCATGTTCCATTCCACGTTCCATTCCACGTTCCATTCCACATTCCATTCCATTCCATTTCACTTTGCATTTCAGATTAAATTCTACATTCCTTTCCAATTTCCATTCCACCTTCCATTCCACGTTCCATTCGACATTCCATTCTACATTCCTTTCCATGTTCCATTCCACGTTCTATTCCACGTTCCATTCCACATTCTATTCCATTCCATTCCACATTCCATTCCACATTCCATTTCTGTTTCACATTCCTTTCCATTCCATTCCACTTTCCATTGCAAATTCAATTCCTTTCCAATCCACATTCCATTGGACATTCCATTCCTTTCCTTTCCACATTACTTTAAATTGCATTCCACATTCCATTCTAATCCATTCCACGTTCCATTCGATTTCATTCCGCGTTCCTCTCCATTCCTTTCCATTCCATATTCTGTTACATTCCACATTGCATTCCATTCCATTTCACATTCCATTCTATTCCATTCCATTCCATTCCATATTCCATTCCAAATTCAATTCTTTGCAATCCACATTCCATTGGACATTCCATTCCATTCCATTCCACATTCCTTTCCATGGCATTCCACATTCCATTCTAATCCATTCCACTTTCCTTTGGGTTTCATTCCGCCTTCCATTCAATTCCATTTCATTCCATTCCATTCCATTCCACATTCTGTTGCATTCCACATTGCCTTCCATTCCATTTCACATTCCATTCCATTCCATTCCATTCCATTCCACATTCCATTCCAATCCATTCCACATTCCATTCCATTTCATTCCATTCCACATTCTATTCCATTCCACATTGCATTCCATTCCACATTCCATTCCACTGGATTCTATTCCATTCCATTCCACATTTCATTCCATTCCATTCCATTCCATATTCCATTCCATTCCAATCCACACTCCATTCCGTTCATTTATTGCATTCCATTCCATTCCATTCTGCATTCTATTCCATTCCATTCCGCATTCCATTCCACGTTCCATTCCACGTTCCATTCCGTTCCATACCACATTTCATTCCATTCCATTTCGCATTCCATTCCATTGTATTCCACATTCCATTCCACATTTGTTTCCATTCCATTCTACATTCCTTTCCTCATTCCTTTCCATTCCTTACCACATTCCATTCCATTCCATTCCACATTCCATTCCTCATTCTATTCCATTCCATTCCATTTTGCCTTCCACGTTCCATTCCATTCCTTTCCACATTCTGTTCCACATTACATTCCATTTCGTTCCTTTGCACGTTTCATTGCACACTCCATTCCTTTCCATTGCACATTCCCCTCCATCAATTCCACAGTCTATTCCACATTCCATTCCATTCCATTCCATTCCACATACCATTCCACATTCCATTCCATTCCATTCCACATTCCTTTCCATTGCATTCCACATTCCTTTCCATTCAATTCCACTTTTTATTGCATTCCATTCCATGTTCCTTTTAACATTCCATTCCACATTCCATTCCACATTCCACATTCCATTCCATTCCATTTCACCGTCCATTTCATTCCACATTCCAATGCATTCCATTCCACATTCCATTCAATTCTGTTCCATATTCCACTCCACATTCCATTCCACATTCCTTTCCATGTTCCTTTCCACATTCCATTGCACGTTGTTTTCCATACCCTTACAAGATCCATTCCACATTCCATTCCATTGCATTCCACGTACCATTCCACATTTCATTCCACATTGCATTCCCCATTCCATTCCGTTCCATTTCTTTTTCCATTCCACATTCTATTCCACTTTCCATTCCACCATAAATTCCATTCCATTACATTCTACTCCACATTCCACTCAACTTTCCTTTCCACATTCCATTCCACATTGCTATAGAATCCATTCTACCATCCATTGCACATTCCTTTCCATTCCACTCCACATTCCATTCCACATTCCATTCCACATTCCCTTCCACTTTCCATTCGATTCCATTCCACATTCCATTCCACTTTCCATTCGATTCCATTCCACATTCCATTCCACATTCCATTCCATTGCATTCAACGTTGCATTCCTTTCCAACCGACATTCCATTCCTCATTCCATTCCACATTTCATTCCACGTTCCATTCCATTCCATTCCAGGTTGCATTCCATTCCATTCCACATTCCATTTCACTTTCCTTTCCCTTCCATTCCATATTCCATTCCATTCCTTTCAAAATTACAAATTTTCCACCTTTCATTGCACATTCCATTCCACGTTCCATTCCATTCCCTTCGACATTCTGTTCCACGTTCCATTGCATGTCCCATTCCATTACATTCCACGTTCGATTCCTCTTTCCGTTCAATGCAATTTAACGTTACATTCCAATCCATTCCACTTTCCATTCCACATTGCATTCCACATTCCATTCCTCGTTCCATTCAACATTTCATTCCATTCCATTCCACATTTCATTCCACAGTCCATTCCACGTTGCATTCCACAATCCATTCTGTTCCATTTCACGTTCCATTCCACGTTGCATTCCATATTCCATTTCACATTCCATTCCATTCCTTTCTACATTCCTTTCCACATCCTACTCCACATTCCATTCCATTCCATTCCACATTCCATTGCATTCCCTGCCACATTCTTTCCATATTCAAATCCATTCCATTTCACTTTCCATTCAATTCCATTCCACTTCCCATTCCACAGAATCTTCCATATTCCTTTCCACATTCGATTCCATTCCATTCCATTCCACATTCCATTCCATTCCATTCCATTCCAATCCACATTGCCTTCCACTATCCATTCCACATTCCATTCCACGTTCCATTCCACATTCCTTTCCACGTTCCATTCTATGTTACATTCCACATTCCGTTACATTCCTTTCCACGTTCAATTCCACGTTCCATTCCATTGCATTCACCTTTTCATTCCATATTCCATTGAACATCCGTTTCCATGTTCCATTCCATGTTCCGTTACACGTTCCTTTCCACACTCCACTCGACATTCCATTCCACATTCCATTCCACATTTCATTCTACATCCCATTCCATTCCATTCCACAGTCCATTCCACATTCCATTCCACATTCCATTCCATTCCATTAAACATTCCATTCCACATTACATTACACGTTTCATTCCACGTTCCATTCCATGTTCCATTCCACCATCCATTCCATTCCATTCCTCGTTTCAGTCCACATTCCATTCCATTGCATTCCACTCTCCTTTCCACATACCATTCCACTTTCCATTCCACATTCCATACAAGATTCCATTCCATTCCATTCCACATAACATTCCATATTCCATTATATGTTCCATTCCACATTCCATTCCACGTTCCATTCTACCTTCCATTAAATTCCATTCCTCGTTTTAATCCAGATTCCATTCCATTCCTTTCCACATTCCGTTCCACATTGCATTCCTTGTTACATTCCGTTCCATTCCACATTCCATTCCATATTACATTCCATTCTATTCCACATTCTGTTGCACATTCCATTCCACGTTCCATTCCACCTTCCATTCCATTCCGTTCCACTTTCCTTTTCAGATTCCATTACACTTTGCATTCCATTACATTCCACATTCCATTCCATTCAATTTCACGTTCCATTCCATATTCAATTCCGCATTCCATTCCACATAACATTTCACATTCCATTCCACGATCCATTCCACATTCAGTTCCACGATATATTGCACGTTCCATTCCACTTTCAATTCCATTGCATTCCATTCCATATTCCATACCATGTTCCAAAGTACGTTTCACTAAACTTTCCATTCCATGTTCCCTTCCATTCCATTCCAAATTCCGTTCCACATTCCAATCCATTGCATCCCACTTTTCATGCCGCATTGCATTCCACAATCCATTCCTTTACATTCTACATTCCATTCCACTTTCCATTACCCATCCCACTGCATTCCATTCCCCATTCCATTCCACTTTGCATTCCATTCCATTCCATAATCGTTTCCACATTCCATTCCACATTCCATTCCACCTTCTATTAAATTCCATTCCACATTCCATTCCATTCCATCCGAAATTGCATTCGACTTTCCATTCCATGTTCGATTCCACGTTCCATTAAATCCATTCTTTGTTCCATTTTTTTCCATTCCAGATTTCATTCCAGCTTACAGTTCACATTCCATTCCACATTCCATTACACATTTCTTTCCATTCCATTCCACATTCCATTCCATTCCATTCCACATTCCATTCCGTTCTTTTCCACATTCCAGTTTTTTCCACATTCCATTCTACATTCCATTCCACATTCCATTCCATTCCATTCCACGTTCCATTCCACGATCCATTCCATGTTCCATTATATTCCATTCCGTGTTCCGCTCAACATTCCGATCCACTCCATTTCACGTTCTATTCCATAATTCCATTACAAATTCCATTCCACTTTCAATTCCATTGCATTCCACATTCGATTCCACTCTCTACTCCACATTATACTCCACATTCCGTTTCGTTCCAATCCACATTCCATTCCACTTTCCATTCCACATTGCATTCCATTCCACTTTCCATTCCATTCCATTCCACATTCCATTCCACTTTGCATTCTCTGTTCCATTCCGCGTTCCTTTCCACTTACCATTCTTTTCCATTCCACGTTCTATTCCACAGTCCATTCCATTCCGTTTCAGTTTCCTTTCCATATTCCATTCCAGATTCCATGAAACATTACTTCTGTTCCATTAAACATTCCATTCCACATTCCATTCCACATTCCATTCCACATTCCATTCCATTCCATTCCACATTCCATTAGTCATTACATTCAGCATTCCATTCCACATTACTTTCCACATTCCATTGCATTCCATTACACATTCCATTCCACATTCGATTACATTATATTCCGCATTCCATTCCACATTCCATTCCACATTCCATTCCGTTCCATTTTACCTTCCATTACACGTTCCACTCCATTCCATTCGACGTTCAATTCCACATGCCATTCCACATTGCGTTCCACATTGCATTGCACATTCCATTTCACATTCTATTCCGTTCCATACCACATTCCTTTACAATCCATTCCACTTTCCTTCCACTTTCAATTCTACAATCCATTCCACATGCCATTCCATTCCATCCCACATTCCATTCCATATTCAATTCCATTCCATTCCACATTCCATACCACCTTCCATTCCATTACATTCCACGTTACATTCCACCTTCCTTTCCATGTTACATTCCAAATTCAATTCTATTCCATTCCTTATTCCACTCCATTCCATTAAATTCCACAATCCATTCAGCATTTCATTCCACATTCCATTTCACATTCCATTCCACATTCCATTCCACGTTTCACTACATTACACGTTCCCTTACACGATGCATTCCACGTTGCAGTCCATGATCCATTCCATTTCATTCCAAGTACCATTACATTGCATTCGACTTTCCCTTCCACATTCCATTCCACATTCCATTTCACATTCCATTCTCATTCCATTTCACTATTCATTTCATTCCATTCTATTCCATTATACATTCCTTTCCATTCCAATCCACATTCCATTGCATTCCATTGCACTTTCCATTCGGTTACACATTCCATTCCTTTCCGTTCCACGTTCCATTGCATTCCATCCCACTTTCCATTCCATTACATGCCACATTCCATTACACATTCCACTGCATTCCATTCTATTCCATGTTCCATTCCATTCCAAACCACATTCCTTTCCATTCCATTCCACATTCCATTGCATTCCATTCCAAATTCCATTCCAAATTCCAATCCACATTCCATTTGACGTTCCATTCTATTCCATTCCACATTCCATTCCATTCCATTCCACATTCCATTGCATTTCATTCCACATTCCATTTCATTCAATTTCACATTCCATTCCATTCCATTGCATTCCACATTCCATTCAATTCCATTCCACATTGCATTCAATTACATTTTACATTCCATTCCACATGGCATTCCACATTCTATTCGACGTTCCTTTCCACATTCCATTGCTCATTCCATTCCATTCCATCCCACATTCCATTGCACTTTAAATTCCATTCTATCCAACATTTCATTACACTTTCCATTCCATTCAATTCCACCTTTCATTCCACTTCCCATTCATGTTCCATTCTACGTTCCTCTCCATGATGCATTCCACATTCCATTCCTTTCCATTCCACACTCCTTACCATTGCATTACATTCCTTTCCACAATCTATTCCATTCCATTCCACATTTCTTTCCACATTCCATTCCACATTCCTTTACTTTCAATTTCACATTTCATTCTATAATCCATTCCACTTTCCATTCCACATTCCATTCCGTCTCATTCCACTTTCCATTCCACAGTGCATTGCAAATTCCATTCCACTTTCCTTTCCATTCCATTCCACATTCCATTCCACACTCCATTCCACACTCCATTTCCTATGCCATTCAGTTACATTCCACATTCCATGGCACATTCCATTCCTTTCCATTCCAGTTTCCATTCCACCCTCCATTCCACATTTCATTCCACCCTCCTTTCCACGTTGATTTCCACATTCCATTCCACACTCCATTCCACCTTCCATTCCTCATTCCATTCCAATCCATTCCACATTCCATTCCTTTCCATTCCACATTCCATTCAACACTCCATTCCACACTCCGTTCCACATTCAATTCCACATTCCATTCAGTTCCATTCCACATTCCATTCCAGATTCCATTCCGTTCCATTCCATATTCCATTCCAAATTCCATTCCGTTCCATTCCACATTCCATTCCACACTCTATTCCATTCCATTCCACATTCCATTCCGTTCCATTCCACATTCCATTCCACACTCTATTCCATTCCATTCCACATTCCATTCCATTCTATTCCAATTTCCCTTCCACATTGAATTCCTCATAACTATCCATTCTATTCCACATTCCACTCCACATTCCAAAATACGTTACATTCCACATTCAATTCAACATTCCATTCCGTTCCATTCCACATTCCATTTGACACTGCATTACACATTCCATTGCACATATCAAACCGTTCCATTTGACATTCATTTCCACATTCCATGCCACAATGCATTCCACATAACGTTCCATTCCACATTCCATTGCATTCCATTGCACATTCCATTCCACTTTCCATTTCACATTCCGTTCCATTCAATTCTACATTCCATTCCACGTTCCATTACAAGTTCCATTCCATTCCATTCCACGATCCGTTTCTCATTCTATTCCACATTCCATTCCAAATTCCATTTCAAATTCCATTCCGCATTCCATTACACATTCCATTCCATTCCACTCCGCAGTGCTTTCCACATTTCATTCCATTGCATACCACATTCCATTCCGTTCCATTCCACATTCCATTCCACTTTCCATTCCACGTTCCATTCCATTTCATTCGGTGTTCTATTCCACATTCCACTCCCCATTCCATTCCACGTGGCATTCCATTCCGTTCCACATTCCATCCCACGTTCCATTCCATTCCATTCCACTTTCCATTCCACTTTCCATTGCACATTCGTTTCCAACTTCCTTTCCACGCTACATTCCAAGTTCCATTCCATATTCCATTGCACATTCTGTTCCATACCATTCCAAGATCCATTTCACATTCCATTCCATTCCATTCCACGTCCCATTGCACATTCCATTCCACATTCCTTTCCATTCCATTCCAAATTCCATTCCAAAGTCCATTCCATTACATTCCACATTTCTTTCCACATTCCATTTCACATTGCATTCCAGATTCCATTCCACATTGCATTTCACATTCCATTCCACATTCCATTTCATTCCATTCCAAATTCCATTCCATTCAATTAGACGTTCCATTCCACATTCCATTCTACATTTCATTTCACATTCTTTTCCACTTTCCATTCCACTACATTCCACAATCCATTGCATTACATTCGACGTTCTATTTCACCTTCTTTCCACGTTCCATTCCACATTCCAATCCACTTTCCATTCCATTTCATTCTACATTCCATTCCTCATTCCATTCCTTTCCATTCCACATTCCATTCCAAGTTCCATTCTACTCCATTCCATTCCATTCCATTCCACATTGAATTCCATTCCATTCCACATTCCATTCCATTCCATTCCACATTCCTTTCCACATTCCATTCCATATTCTCTTCCACGTTCTATTCCGTTTCATTCCACATTCCATTACATTCCATTCCACCTGCCATTCCATTTGATTCCACATTCCTTGCCACATTCCATTCCACATACCTCTCCATTCCCTTCCACGTTCCATTCCACATTCCATTCCATTAATTTCCACTTTCCTTTCCACATTCCATTCCACATTACATTGCTTTCCATTCCACATTCCATTCCACATTACATTCCACATTACATTGCTTTCCATTCCACATTCCATTCCACATTCCATTCCATTCCTTTCAGCATTCCATTACATTCCATTCCACATTCCATTCCACATTGTATTCCGTTCCATTCCACATTCCATTCCACATTACCTTACTTTCCATTCCTCATTCCATTGCATTCCATTCCACATTCCTTTCAACATTCGTCTCCATTGCATTCCACATTCCAGTCCATTCCATTCAACATTACATTCCACATTATATTCCACATTCCATTCCACCTTTCATTCCGTTCAATTTCATGTTACTTTCCACATTCCATTCCATTCGATTAGATATTCCATTCCATATTCCGTTCAATATCGTTCCACATTCCATTCCACATTCCATTCCATTTCATTGAACATCAAATTCCATTGCATTCCACATTCCTCTCCACATTCCATTCCATTCCATTCAATTTCATTCCACATTCCTTTCTATTTCATTCCACATTCCATTCAATTCCATTCCATTGCACTCCACATTCCCTTCCACATTCCAATCTACGTTTCATTCCATTCCATTCCACTTTCCATTCCATTCCATTACACATTCCATTCCTCATTACATATCACGTTCCATTCCATTCCATTCCACATTCCCTTGCATTCCATTAAACTCTCCAATCCATTCCGTTCCACATTCCACTCATTTCCACATTCCATTCCACATTACATTCCAGGTGCCATTCCATTCTATTCCATGTTCCATTCCACTTTCCATTATATGTTCCACTCCATTCCATTCCACTTTCCATTACAAATTCCATTCCCTTATATTTCAAGTTCCCTTCCAAATTCCATTCCACGTTCCATTCGACTTTCCATTACGCTCCATTCCACATTCCATTAGACACTCCACTCGACATTCCATTCCACATTCCATTCCACATTCAATTCCACATTTCATTCTACATACCATTGCCTTCCATTCCACATTTCATTCTACATCCCATTCCATTCCATTCCACATTCCATTACAGATTCTATTCCATTCCATTCCTCATCCATTCCACATTCCATTCCACGTGCCATTCTGCGTTCCATTCCACCTTCCATTCCTTTCCATTCCTCGATTCAGTCCACCTTCCATTACATTACATTCAACTTTACTTTCCACATTCCAATCCACATTCCATTTCACACTCCATTCCACATTCCATTCCACATTCCATTCCAGATTCCATTCCATTCCATTCCACATTCCATTCCACTTTCCATTCCACGTTCCATTCCACGTTCCATTCCACCTTCGATTCTTTTCCCTTTCTCGTTTCAGTCCGCATTCCATTGCATTACATTCCACTTTCCTTTCCACATTCCATTCCACATTCCATTCCACACTTCTTTCCGTTTCATTCCACATTCCATTCCACATTCCATTACATTCCAATACATAATCCGTTGCACATTCCATTCCACGTTCCATTCCACATTCCATTCTATTTCACTCCACTTACCTTTCCAGATTCCATTCCACATTCCATTCCATTATATTCCACATTCCATTCCACATTCCATTCCATTCCCTTCCACGTTTCATTCAACATTCCATTCCATTAAATTTCACGTTCCATTCCATATTCCATTCCACATTCCATTCCACATTCCATTTTACGTTCCATTCAGCGTTCCATTCCACATTAAATTCCACCATACATTCCACTTTCCTTTCCACATTCCATTCCGCGTTCCAATCCTCATTCCTTTCCACGTTCCTTTTTACGTTCCATTGCACATTCCATTGCATTCCTTTCCACGTTCAGTTCCACGTTCCATTCCATTCCATTCAACTTTCCTTTCCATATTCCATTGAACATCCCATTCTATGTTCCATTCCATTTTCCATTCCACGTTCCATTCCACACTCCAGTCGACATTCCTTTACACATTCCATTCCACATTTCATTCTATATCCCATTCCATTACATTCCACAGTCCATTCCAAATTCCATTCCACATTCCATTCCAGATTCCATTCCATTCCATTAAACATTACATTCCACATTACATTACACGTTTCCTTCCACTATGCATTCCATGTTCCATTCCACCTTCCATTCCTTTCCATTCCTCGTTTCAGTCCACATTCCATTCCATTGCTATCCACTCTCCTTTCCACATTCCATTCCACTTTCCATTCCACATTCCATACCAGATTCCATTCCATTCCATTCCACACACCATTCCACATTCCATTATACGTTACATTCCACATTCCATTTCACATTCCATTCCACGTCCCATTCCCTTCCATTCCTCGTTTTAGTCCACATTCCATTCCATTCCATTCCACATTCCATTACAAATTACATTCCCTTCCATTCCACATTCCATTCCATATTACATTCCATTCCATTCGACATTCCGTTGCACATTCCATTCCACGTTCCATTCCACATTCCATTCCATTGCGTTCCACTTTCCTTTCCATATTCCATTTCACTTTGCAATCCATTCCATTCCACATTCCATTCCACATTCCATTCCTTTACATTCTACGTTCCGTTCAACATTCCATTCAATTCAATTTCATGTTCCATTCCATATTCCATTCCACATTCCATTCCACATTCCATTTCACGTTCCATTCCACGATCTATTCCACATTCAATTCCATGGTTCGTTGCGCGTTCCATTCCACATTCCATTCCATTCCATCCATTCCACTCCGCATTCCCTTCCACATTCCATTCCTCATTCGATTTCACGTTCCATTCCACATTCCTTTCTACGTGCCATTCTGCCTTCCATTCCACATTCCATTCCATTCCTTTCATCGTTCAATTCCAAATTCCATTCCATTCCATTCAACTTTCCATTCCATATTCCATTGAACATCACTTTCCACGTTCCATTCCATGTTCCATTCCACGTTCCATTCCAGATTCCATTCCATTCCATTCAACTTTCTCTTCCACATTCCATTCCACATTCCATTCCACATTATATTCCGTTCCATTCCACTTTCCATTAAACATTTCCTTCCACATTCCATTCCACATTGCATTTCATTCCATTCCACAATCCATTCCAAAGTCCATTCTACTCCATTCCACATTCATTTCCACATTCCATTCCACTTTATATTCCACAGTCCATTCCAAATTGCATTATACATTCAATTCCACATTCCATTCTCCTTCCATTGCATTTCTTTCTACTTTCCATTCCACATTCCATTGCATTCCAATTCACATGTCATTCCACATTCCATTCCATTCCATTCCATTCCACATTCCATTAAACATTCTATTCCTCATTCCATTCCGCAGTCCATTCCATTCCATTCCAAATTCCATTCCATTCCAATCAACATTACATTCCACAATTCGTTCCATTCCATTCCACATTTCATTCCATTCCATTCCACATTTCATTCCACATTCCATTCCATTCCATTCCACATTTCATTCTACATTCCATTCCACATTACATTCCACTTTCCATTCCACATTCCCTTCCATTCCATTCCTGTCCATACCACATTAAATTCCACATTAAATTCCACATTCCACTTTCCATTCCATGTTCCATTCCATTCCATTCCACATTGAATTCCATTCCATTCCATTCTGCTTTCCATTCCGTTCCATTCCACATTCTTTTCCAGATTCCCTTCCATTCCTCTCCACATTCAATTCCATATTCCATTCCATTCCATTCCACATTTCATTCCATTCCATTCCACGTTCCATTCCATGATCCATTCCACATTCCATTCCACGTTCCTTTCCACATTCCATACCATTCCATTCTACATTGCATTCCATTTTACATTCCATTGCATTCCATATTCCTTACCATAGCATTCATTCCATTCCACTTTCCATTCTATTGCATTCCACATTCTACTCCACATTCCATTCCGTTCCATTCCACTTTCCTTGCCACATTCCATTCCATTCCGTTGAAAATTCCATTTTACATTCCATTGCACATTCCATTCCGTTCTATACCACATTCCATACACATTCCTTTCCACATTCCATTCCAAATTCCATTCCATTGCATTCCATTCCAAATTCATTTCACATTCCATTCAATTACATTCCAAGTTCCAGTCCACATTCAATTCCACATTCCATTGCAGATTCTATTCCATCCCATTCCACATTCCATTCCACGTTCCATTGCACCTTCCATTCCACCTTCCATTCTATTCCATTTCTTGTTTCAGTCCACATTCCATTGCATTACATTCCACTTTCCTTTCCACATTCCATTCCACATTCCATTCCACACTACCTTCCTTTCCATTCCACATTCCATACCACATTCCATTCCATTCCAATCCATATTCCGTTGCACATTCCATTCCACGTTCCATTCCACATTCCATTCCATTTCATTCCACTTTCCTTTCCAAATTTCATTCCACGTTCCATTCCATTATATTCCAGATTCCATTCCACATTCCATTCCATTCCATTCCACGTTACATTCAACATTCCATTACATTAAATTTCACGTTCCATTCCATATTCCATTCCACATTCCTTTCCACATTCCATTTCATGTTCCATTGCACGTTCCATTCCACATTAAATTCCACCATACATTGCACGTTCCATTGCACATTCCATTCCATTCCATTCCATTCCATTCCACTCCACATTCCCTTCCACATTCCATTCCACATTTCATTCCACGTTCCATTCCACATTCCTTTCCATGTTCCATTCTACTTTGCATTCCACATTCCATTACATTCCTTTCCATGTTCAATTCCACGTTCCATTCCATTCCATTCAACTTTGCATTCCATATTCCATTGAACATCACATTCTGCATTCCATTCCGTGTTCCATTCCATGTTCCATTCCACATTGTATTCTATTCCATTCAATATTCCCTTCCACATTCCATTCCACAGTCCATTCCACAGTCCATTCCACATTCCTTTCCACATTCCTTTCCAGATTCCATTCCATTCCATTAAACATTCCATTCCACATTACATTACACGTTTCATTCCACATTCCATTCCATGTTCCACTCCACCATCCATTCCATTCCATTCCTCGTTTCAGTCCACATTCCATTCCATTGCATTTCACTCTCCTTTTCACATTCCATTCCACATTCCATTCCACATTCCATTCCACATTGCATACCAGTTTCCATTATATTCCATTCCAAATAATATTTCACATTCCATTCCACATTCCATTCCACCTTCCATTCCATTCCATTCCTCGTTTTAGTCCACTTTCCATTCCATTACATTCCGCATTCCATTCCACATTCCATTCCACATTACATTCCGTTCCATTCCACATTCCATTCCATATTACATTCCATTCCATTCCACCTTCTGTTGCACATTCCATTCCACGTTCCATTCCACATTCCATTCAACTTTCCTTTCCAGATTCCTTTCCACTTTGCATTCCATTACATTCCACTTTCCATTCCACATTCTATTCTATTTCATTCTACGTTCCATTCAACATTCCATTGCATTCAATTTCACTTTCCATTCCATATTCCATTCCACATTCCATTCCTCATTCCATTTCACATTCCATTCCACGATCCATTCCACATTCAATTCTACGATACATTGCACGTTCCAATCCAAATTCCATTCCATTCCATTCCATTTCACTCCACATTCCCTTCCACATTCCATTCCACATTCGATTTCACGCAGCACTCCACATTCCTTTCCACGTTCCATTCTACCTTCCATTGAACATTGGTTTCAATTCCTTTCAACGTTCAATTACTCATTCAATTCCATTCCATTCAACTTTCCATTCCATATTCCTTTGAACATCACATTCCACAATCCATTTCATGTTCCATTACACGTTCCATTCCACATTCCATTCCATTCCTTTCCACTTTCCCTTCCACATTCCATTCCACATTCCATTCCACATTATATTCCGTTCCATTCCATATTCCATTGCACATTCCATTCCACATTCCATTCGACCTTCCACTCCATTCCTTTCCACTTTCCATTAAACATTCCTTTCCACATTCCATTCCACATTGCATTCGATTCCATTCCACAATCCATTCCAAAGTCCATTCCATTCCATTCGACATTCCTTTCCACTTTCCATTCCACATTCCTTTCCACAGTCCATTCCAAATTGCATTACACATTCAATTCCACATTCCATTCTCATTCCATTGCATTTCTTTCCACTTTCTATTCCACATTCCATTGCATTCCAATTCACATGCCACTCCAAATTCCATTCCATTCCATTCCATTCCATTCCACATTCCATTCAACATTCCATTCCACATTCCATTCCGCAGTCCATTCCATTCCGTCCCAAATTCCATTCCATTCCAATCAACATTCCATTCCAAATTTCTTTCCATTCCATTCCACATTCCATTCCGCAGTCCATTCCATTCCATTCCACATTCCATTTCATTCCATTCCATTCCATTTCATTCCATTCCATTCCATTCCATTCCACTCCATTCCACGTTCCATTCCCCTTTCCATTAAATCCTATTCCACATTCCATTCCACATTCCAGTCCATTCCATTCCACATTCCATTCCATTCCAAAACACATTTCATTCCGCAATTCATTCCGTTCCATTCCACATTCCATTCCACATTCCATTCCACATTCCATTTCATTCCATTCCACATTCCATTCCATTCCATTCCATTCCATTCCACGTTCCATTCCATATTCCATTCCACATTCCATTTCATTCCATTCCACATTCCACTCCATTCCATTCCATTCCACGTTGCATTGCACGTTCCCTTCCACATTCCATTCCATTCCATTCCACGTTCCATTCCACACTCAATACCACATTCCATTCTACCTTTCATTCCGTTCCATTGCACATTCCATTCCACATTCCATGCCACGTTGAATTCCACATTATTTTCTATATTCCATTCCAGGTTCCAGTCTATGTTCCATTCCATTCCATTTCACGTTCCATTCTATATTCTATTAAACGAACCATTCCATTCCATTCCATTCCACTTTCCATTCCACGTTCCATTCAATATTCCTTTGCATTCCATTCCAACTTCCATTCCGCACTCCATTCCACATTCCATTCCGCCTTCCAATCCGGTCCAGTCCACATTCCATTCCACGTTCCATTCCACATTCCATTAAAGTCCATTCCACATTCCATTCCACATTCCATTCCACCTTCCATTCCGCATTCCATTCCATTCCATTCCGTTCCATTCTATTCCACATTCCAATCCATTCCATTCCACGTTTCATTCCACATTCCATTCCGTTCCATTCCACATTTCATTCCACATTCCATTGCACATTCCATTCCACTTTCCAGTCCACATTCCCTTCCATTCCATTCCTGTCCATTCCACATTAAATTCCACATTCCACATTCCATTCCACGTTCCATTCCATGTTCCATTGTATTTCATTCCACCTTGCATTCCATGCCATTCCACTTTTCATAGCATTCCATTCCATTCCATTCCACTTTCCATAGGATACCATTCCATTCCTTTCCACATTCCATTCCATTTTTTCCACATTCTATTCCAGATTCCATTCCATTCCTCTCCACATTCAATTCTATATTCCTTTCCATTCCATTCCAAATTTGTTTCCATTCCATTCCACGTTCCATTCCACGATCCATTCCACGTTCTATTCCATGTTCCATTCCACATTCCATACCAATCCATTCTACATTGCATTCCATTTTCCATTCCATTGCATGCCATATTCATTACCATTGCACTCATACCATTTTGCTTTCAATTCCATTCCATTCCACATTCTATTACTCATACCATTCCATTCCATTCCACGTTCCATGCCACATTCCGTTCCATTCCATTCAAAATTCCATTTCACATTCCATTCCACTTTCCATTCCTTTCTATTGCACATTCCAAAACACATTCCTTTCCACATTCCATTCCACATTCCATTCCATTCCATTCCATTCCACATCCATTCCACATTCCATTCCATTCCATTCCACGTTTCAGTCCACATTCCATTCTACATTCCATTCCACGTTCCTTTTCATTGCATTCCACGATCCATTTCACGTTCCATTCGACAACCCTTTCCACATTTCTTTACATTCCATTCCACGTTCCACTCTACTTTCCATTCCATTCCATTTCACTTTCCATTGCATTTTCCATTCCACGTTCCATTCCAAATTTCATTCCTTGTTCCATTGCACGTTCCATTCCACGTTTCATTCCTTTCCATTCCACGTTTCATTCCACATTCCATTCCATTGCATTCCATGACCCATTCCACCTTCCATTCCAAATTTCATTCCACATTGCATTCTGTTCCATAACACGTTCCACTGCACATTCCATTCCACATTCTATTCCACATAACAGTCCACTTTACATTCCATTCCATTCCTCATTCCATTCCACATTAAATTCCATTGCATACCACATTTAGTTCCACGTTGCATTCCGCATTCCCTTCCACATCCCGTTATTCATCCCATTCCATATTCCCTTCCACATTCCATTCCATTCCATTCCACACTCAATTCAAAATTCCATTCCATTAAATTCCACATTCTATTGCACATTGCATTCCACATTCCATTCCATTCCTTTCCATATTCCATTATACATTCCATTCCATTCCATTCCACATCCCATTCCACTTTCCATTGCATTCTATTCCACATTATATTCCACATTCCATTCCACATTCCCTTCCTCAGTCCATTACATTCCATTCCAGATTCCATTCCACATTCCATTCCATTCCATTCCACATTCCATTCCACATTCCATTCCACAATCCATTCCAATGCTTTCCACATTACTTTCTGCATTCCATTCCACATTCCCTTCCACATTCCATTCCATTCCTTTCCATATTCCATTCCACATAACATTCCACATTCCCTTCCACATTCCATTCCATTCCATTACACATTCTGTTCCACATTCCATTCCATTCCATTCCACATTCCATTCCACATTCGATTCCAATTTCCCTTCCACATTCCATTCCATTCCTTTCCAAATTCCCTACCACATTGCAATCCATTACCTTCCACCTTCCATTCTACATTTGATTACATTCCTTTCCACATTCCACTCCATTCCATTCCACATTCCTTTCCACATTCCATTCCACCTTCTATTCCGTTCCTTTACACGTTTCATTCCACCTTCCATTCCACGTTTCATTCGACTTTCCTTTCCACTCCATTCCACGTTCCATTCCAACTTCCATTCCAATTTCCTCTCCAATGCCTAACATTCCAGTCCTCATTCCATTCCATTCCATTCCCCATTCCATTCCATTACTTTTCTCATTCCTTTCTTTTCCATTCAACATTCCATTTCACATTCCATTCCACTTTCTATTCCACATTCCGTTACCCATTCAAATCCACTTTCCATTCAATTGCATTCTACTTTCCATTCGACGTTCCCTTCCACATTTCATTCCACATTCCATTCCATTAGATTCCATGTTCCATTCCCTGTTCCATTCCATTCCATTCCACACTGCATTACACATTCCATTCCACATTCCATGGCATTCCATTTCACGTTCCATTCCACTTTTCATCCCACGATCCATTCGATTTCCTTCCATGTTCGATTCCACATTCCATTCCATTCCATTCCACTTTCCCTTCCACATTCCATTCCACATTCCATTCTTCATTTCATTCCGTTCCATTCCACATTCCATTCCACATTCCACTCCATTCCGTTCCACATTCCATTCCATTACACTCCATGTTTCATTCCACATTCCCTTCCATTGCATTACACATTCTATACCAAGTTCCATTCCAATCAATTATACTTTCCATTCCACGTTTTATTCCACATTCCGTTCCACAATCCATTTCGCATTCCAATCCATTCCATTCCACAATCCATTCCATATTCCATTCCATTCCATTCCACATTACATTCTCATTTCAATGCATTTCATTCCACATACTATTCCACATTCCATTCCATTCCACATTTCATACCACATTCCATTCCATTCCATTCCACACTCCATTCCACATTCCATTCCTCTTTCCATTCCGTGATCCATTCCACGTTCCATTCCACGTTCCATTCCATTCCATTCAACGTTCCATTCCATTCCATTCCACGTTCCATTTCATTCCGTTCCACATTCCATTCCACTTTCCATTTCACATTCCCTATCACATTCCATTTCATTTTCCTTTCCTTTCCCTTCCATTCCATTACACATTCCTTTCCATTCCATTGCTCATTCCATTCCATTCCATTCCGTGATCCATTCCACATTCCATTCCACTTTTCATTACATTCCATTCCATTCTATTCTACATTCCATTCTATTCCATTAAACTATCCATTCCGCGTACCATTCCACATTCCATTCCACGTTCCATTCCATTCCATTCCACTTTCCAAATCATTCCATTTCAAATTCCAATCCATTCCATTCCACATTCTACCACATTCCATTCCAAGTTGCTTTCCATTCCGTTCCACGTCACATTCCGCATTCCATTCCATATTACATTCGACGTTCCATTCCAATCTATTCCACGTTCCTTTCCTTTCCATTCCACGTTCAATTCCAATTTCCATTCCACATTCCATTCCACATTCCATTTCATGTTGCATTCCATTCCATTCCACATTGTATTCCACGTTCCATTCCATTCCATTCCACATTCCATTGCATTCCATTCCACATTCCATTCCATCCCATTTCACATTCCATTCCATTACCTTCTATTCCATATTCCATTCCATTACAGTCAACATTCCATTCCATTCCACATTCCATTCCACATGCCATTCCACATTACATTCCACATTCCATTGCACTTTCCATTCCATTCCATTCCACTTTCCATTCTATTCCATTCCACTTTCCATTCCATTCAATTCCACATTTCACTCCATTCCATTGCATTCCACATTCTATTCCATTACTTTCCGAATTGCATTCCATCCCATTCCGTTTTATTCCACATTCCATTCCATTCCATTCCACTTTCCATTCCACATTCAATTCCACATTCTTTTCCACGTTCCATTCCATTTCATTCCACATTCCATTGAATTCCATTCCACATTCCATTCCACGTTCTCTTCCATTCCATTGCACATTCCATTCCATTCCACTCCATTCCACATTCCATTCCATGCCATTCCTCATTCCATTTCACATTCTTTTCCATGTTTCATTCCATTCTATAGCAGATTCCATTCCATTCCTTTCCTCATTTCATTCCATTCCATTGCATTCCACATTCCCTTCTATTTCATTCACATTCCATTCCATTCCACATTCCATTTCACATTACATTCCACATTCCAATCCTTTGCATTTCATATTCCATTCCCCTCCATTCCACTTTCCTTTCCTCATTCCATTCCAAATTCCATTCCACATTCCATTCCACATTCCGTTCCACAATCCATTCCACATTCCATTCCACATTCCATTCGGTTTCATTTCATTCCTCATTGCATTCCTTTCCATTGCACCTTACATTCCACATTCCTGTCCACGTTTCTTTCCAAGTTCCATTCCATGTTGCATTCCATTCCATTCCACATTCCATTCCATGTTCCATTCCACATTCCAATTCACATTCCATTACACGTTCCGTTCCACTCCATTCCACGTTCCATTAATCATCACATTGCACATTCCATTCCACGTTCCATTCCACTTCCCATTCCACATTCCATTTCACTTCCCATTCCTTTTCATTCCACGTTCCGTTTCATTCCATTCCATGATCCATTTCATTCCATTCCACATTCCATTATACTTTCAATTACACATTTCATTCCACATTCCATTGCATTCCAATCCACATTGCATTCCTTTCCATTCCACGTTCCATTCCGTTCCACATTCCATTACATTGCATTCCACATTCCATTTCGTTGCATTTCAAATTCCATTCCACATTGCATTACAATCCATTCCATTCCAATTTCCATTCCACATTCCTTTCCACATGCCTTTCCCCGTTCCATTTCATTCCACTCCATATTCCATATTATTCCCTGCCATTCCACATTGCATTCCATTCCATTCCACATTCCATTCCATTCCATTCCACATTGAATTCGATGTTGCATTCCACATTCCATTCCATTCCATTCCACATTCCATTCCATTCCATTCCACATTCAGTTTCATTCCATTCCATATTCCATTCAACATTCCATTTCATATTCCATTCCACATTCCATTCAATTCCTTTCCACATTCCATTCCCCATTCCATTTAACGTTCCATTTGTTTCCATTCCATGTTCCATTCCACGTGCCATTCCCTTTCACTCCACGTTCTATTCCAGAGTCATTTCCATTCCATTCCACATTCCGCTTAACTTTCCATTCGACATTCCATTCCACTCCATTCCACATTCCATTCCACTTTCCATTCCACATTCCATTCCGCTTTCCATTCCATTCCATTCCACATTTCATTCAACATTCCTTCCCACATTTCATTCCATTCCATTCCAGTTTCCTTTCCACGTTCACTTCCACGTTCCATTCCATTAAATTCCACATTCCATTTCACATTCCACTCCGTTCCATTCCACATTCATTCCACATTCCATTCCATTCCATTCCACATTCCATTTCACATTCCATTCCGTTCTATTCCACATTCTTTCCGCATTCCATTCCACATTCCATTCCACATTCCATTCCATTCCATTCCACATTCCATTTCACATTCCATTACACATTCCATTCCATTCCTTTCCACATTGCATTCCACATTCCATTAAACGTTCCATTCCTCTCCATTCCACGTTCCATCCCACATTCCATTCCACGTCCCATTTCTTTTCATTCCACGTTCAGTTCCACAGTCAATTCCATTCCATTTCACTTTCCTTGCTACATTCCATTCCACATTCTATTCCACGTTGCTTTCCGTCAATTGCACATTCAATTCCACACTCCATTCCACATTCCATTCCACATTCTATTCCATTCCATTCCGCATTCCATTCCACACTACATTCCACATTCCATTGCACATTCAATTCCGTTCCATTCCACATTCCTTTGCAGATTACATTCTACATTCCATTCCTCATACCATTCCATTCCATTCCACATTCCATTCCATTCCATTCCAGATTCCATTGCACATTCCGTTCCACAATCCATTCCAAATTCAATTGCACACTCCATTCCACTTTCCATTCCACATTCCATTTGATTCTTTCCATTCCAAATACCTTTCCAGATTCCGTCCCCCATTCCATTCCACATCTCATTTCATTCCATTCCACATTCCATTCCATTCCATTCCACTTTCTTTTCCACATTCCAATCCATTCCATTCCACATTCCGTTCCTTTCCATTCCACGCTAAATTGCATGTTCTTGTCCACGTTTCATTCCACGTTCCATACCACGTTCCATTCCATTCCATTCCATGTTCCATTCCATTCCATTCCACTTTCCATTCCATTACATTTCACATTCCATTCCACATTCCATTCCACATTCAATTTCACATTCCATTCCACATTACATTCCACAACACTTTCCACATTCAATTCCACGTTCCATTCCTTTCCATTCCACATTCATTTCCACATTTCATTCCACATTCCATTCCGTTTCATTCCACATACCATTCCACTTTCCATTCCATTCCATTTCACGTTCCATTCCGTTGAATTCCACATTCCGTGCCACATTAAATTCCACATTCCATTCCACATTCTGTCCCACATTCAGTTCTACATTCCATTCCATTCCGTTCCACACTCCACTCCAATTCACTCCACATTCCATTCCACATTCCATTCCACTCGGTTCCACATTCCAATACATTCCATTTCACATTCCATTCCATTCCATTCCTCATTCGTTTCCACATTGCATTCCACCGACCATTACACATTCCAATCCGCATTCCATTCCACATTCCAATCCATTCCATTTCACTTTCCATTCCGCTCCATTCCACATTCCTTTCCACATTCCATTCCACATTCCATTGCACATTCCATTGCACATTTCATTCCACATTCCCTTCCACATTCCATTCCACATTCCATTCCATTTCATTTCATTCCACATTCCTTTCCTTTCCATTCCACTTTACATTCCACGTTCCTGTCCGCGTTCCTTTCCAAGTTCCATTCCACGTTGCATTCCATTGCATTACACGTACAAGTCCATGTTCCATTCCACATTCCAATTCACATTCCATTACACGTTCCATTCCATTCCAGTCTGCGATCCATTCCACATTCCATTCCTCTGCATTCCACGTTCCATTTCGTTCCATTCCGTGATCCATTTCTTTCCATTCCACATTCCATTATACATTCCATTTCACATTCCATTCCATATTCCATTCCATTCTAATCCACATTGCATTCCTTTCCATTCCACTTTCCATTCCGTTCCACACTCCATTCCATTCCATTCCACATTCCATTTCATTGCATTCCACATTCCATTCCACGTTGCATTACAATCCATTCCATTCCACTTTCCATTCCACATTCCATTCCACATTCCATTCCCCGTTCCATTCCATTCCATTCCGCATTGCATACTATTCTCTGCCATTCCAAATTTCATTCCTTTCCATTCCACATTCAATTCCATTCCATTCCACATTACATTCAACATTGCATTCCACATTCCATTCCATTCCTTTCGAGATTCCATTCCATTCCATTCCACATTCAGTTCCATTCCATTCCACATTCCATTCAACATTTCATTTCATTCCATTCCACATTCCACTCCATTCCATTACACATTCCATTCCATTCCATTCCACATCCGATAACTTTCCATGCCACATTCCATTCAGCATTCAATTCCACTTCCCATTCTACATTCCATTCAACTTTCCATTCCACATTAGATTCCAGGTTCCATTCCATTCCATTCCAAGCTCCTTTCCACATTCTATTCCATTCCTTTTAATGTTCCATTCCACATTCCATTCCACGTTCCATTCCACATTCCATTGCACATCGCATTCTACGTTGCATTCCGTATTCCATGTTCCATTCCACTTTCCATTCCACGTTCCATTCCATTCGATTCCATTCCACGTTCTATTCCAGGTTCCATTCAACTTTCAATTCCTCATTCCATTCCACATTCCCTTCTACATTCCATTGCAGTGCATTCCACATTCCATTCCGCATTCCATTCCATTCCTTTCCACATTCGATTCCACATTCCATTCCACATGCCATTCCACCTTTTATTCCATTCCATTCCACGTTCCATTCCGCATTACATTCCACACCCATTCCAAATTCCCTTCCGTTCCATTCCACATTCCTTTCCACTTTCCATTCCACATTCCTTTCCATTGCATTCCATTCCACATCCTATTCCACATTCCTTTCCACATTCCATTGCAAATTCCGTTTCATTGCATTCCCCATTCCATTCCATTCCATTTCACATTGTATTCCATTGCAGTCCACATTCCATTCATCATTGCCTTCCATTCCTTTTAAACTTTCCATTCCACTGTGTTCCACATTCGATTTCACCTTCCATTCCATTAGAAATTCCATTCCAAATTCCATTCCATTCCATTCCACTTTCCATTCCGCATTTCGTTCAATTTCATTCCACGTTCCATTCCACGTTCCATTCCACATTGAATTCCACTTTCCATTCCACATTCCATTCCATTCCACTCCATTCCAAATTCCATTCCGCTTTGCATTCCACATTGCATTCCACATTCCATTCCATTCCATTCCACGTTTCATTTCACGTTCCATTCCACATTCCATTCCATGATAAATTCCACGTTCCGTTCCATTCCATTGCACATTCCATTCCACCCTCCATTCCATTCCATTCCACGTTCCATTCCACTTTCCATTGTACATTGCATTCCAAGTTCCATTCCACATTCCATTCCACTTTCCATTCCACATTCCATTCCAGGTTCCATTCCATTGCATTCCAAGTTCCATTCCACATTCAATTCCATTACATTCCACGTTCCATTCCACATTCCATTCCACATTCCATTCAACATTCCATTTCTTTCCATTTTACATTCCTTTCCATTCCATTCCACATTCATTTCCACATTCAACTCCTTTCCATTCCACATTCCATTGGACATTCCATTCCATTACTTTCCACATTCCTTTCCATTGCATTCCAATTTCCATTCTAATCCATTCCATTTTCCATTCCATAACATTCCCCATTCCATTCCATTCCATTCCATTCCACATTCTATTGCATTCCACATTCCATTCTCTTCCATTTCACATTCCACTCCATTCCATTCCATTCCTTTCCACATTCCGTTCCATTCCACTTCATTCCATTCCATTTCATTCCATTCCTCATTCTATTCCATTCCACATTCCATTCCATTCCACATTCCATTCCACTGTACTCTATTCCATTCCATTCCACATTCCATTCCATGCCATTCCATTCCCCATTTCATTCCATTACACATTCCATTCCATTCCATACCGCATTACATTCCATTCATTTAGTGCATTCCATTCCATTCCATTCCACATGCCATTATATTCGACATTCCATTCCACATTCCATTCCACGTTCCATTACACGTTCCATTCCATTCCATTCCACATTCCATTCCACTTTCCATTGCATGACATTCCACATTCCATTCCACATTCCATTGCCCATGCCTCTCCCCGTTCCATGCCACATTCAATTTCACTTTCCATTCCTCTTTCCATTCCAAGGTCCATTCCAATACATTCCACATTCCATTCCACATTCTATTCCACATTCCATTCCACAATCCATTCCGTTCCATTCTCTTCCATTCCACATTCTATTACAAATTCCATTCCTCATTCAATTTCATTCCATTCCACATTCCATTCCATTCCATTCCACATTCCATTTCACATTTCATTCCATGTTGCTTTCCACATTCCATTAAACATTCCACTATAATTTCCATTCAAAATTCCATTCCACGTTCCACTCCATTCCATTCCACGTTCAGTTGCACATTCCATTCCATTCCATTAAACTTTCTATTCTACATTCCGTTCCGTTCCATTCCACATTCCATTCCATTCCATTCCACATTCCATTCCACATTCCATTCCACATTCCATTCCACATTCCATTCCATTCAATTTCGCGTTCCATTCCAAATTCCATTCCATTCCATTCAACTTTCCATTCCACATTGCCTTGCATTACATTCCACATTCCATTCTGTTCCATTCCACTTTCCATTACATTGCATACCACATTTCATTCCACATTCCATTCCATTGAATTTCACATTGCCTTCCAAATTCCTTGCCATTCCATTCCACTTTCCTTTCCACATTGCCTTGCATTACATTCCACATTCCATTCCACATTCCAATCCAATCCATTCAATGTTCCATTTCAAGTTCCTTTCCTCAGTCCATTCCACATTCTATTTCACATTCCATTCCACTCCATTACACGTTCCACCCCACTTTCCATTCCATTCCATTCCAGGTTCCATTCCACATTCCATTGCACATTCCATTCCACGTTCCATTCCATTCCACTCCAAGTTCCATTCCACATTCTGTTCCCTCCCTTTCCACATTCCATTCTATTCCATTCCACGTTCCATTCCACTTTCCATTCCACATACCATTCCACTTTCCATTCTGCAATCCATTCCATTCAATTCCATTCCATGGCATTCCACGTTCCATTCCATGTTCCATTCCTCGTTGCATTCCATTCCAATCCAGGTTCCATTCTACATTACATTCCTTCCCTTTCCACGTTCCTTTCCGTTCCATTCTACGTTCCATTCCACTTTCCATTCCGCATTCCATTCCACATTCCATTCCACATTACCTTCCTTTCCATTCCACATTCCTTTCCACTTTCCATTCCAAATTCCATTCCATTCCATTACTCATTCCATTCCACATTCCATTCCACATTCCATTCCAAATACCATTCCATTGCATTCCCCATTCCATTCCACATTCGATTCCAAACCATTCCATATTGCATTCCGTTGAAGAAACCATTCCATTCAACATTCCATTCCATTCCATTTAAACTTTCCATTCCATTCCGTTCCGCATTCGATTTCACCTTCCATTCCATTCCAAATTCCATTCCACACTGCATTCAATTCCATTCCACATTCCATTCCCCAATCTGTTCCATTCCATTCCACCTTCCATTCCATGTTCCATTCCACGTTCCATTCCACGTTCCATTCCACATTCAATTAAACATTTCATTCCACATTCCATTCCATTCCATTCCACAATCCATTCCACTTTACATTCCACATTGCATTCCACATTCGATTCTCTTCCATTCCGCGCTCTATTCCACGTTCCATTCCACGTTCCATTCCATTCCATACCAAGTTCCATTCCACGTTCCATTCCATTCCACTCCACGTTCCATTCCATGTTCCATTCCATTCCATTCCACGTTCCATTCCCCTTTCCATTCCATTCCATTCCACGTTCCATTACACATTCCATTGTACATTCCATTCTAAGTTCCATTCCACATTCCATTCCACTTTCCATTCCACATTCGATTCCAGGTTCCATTCCATTCCATTCCAAGCTCCATTCCACATTCTATTCCATTCCTTTTAACGTTCCATTCCACATTCCATTCCACGTTCCATTGCACATTCCATTGCACATCGCATTCTACGTTGCATTCCGTATTCCATGTTCCATTCCACTTTCCATTCCACGTTCCATTCCATTCGATTCCATTCCACGTTCTATTCCAGGTTCCATTCAACTTTCAATTCCTCATTCCATTCCACATTCCCTTCTACATTCCATTGCAGAGCATTCCACATTCCATTCCGCATTCCATTCCATTCCTTTCCACATTCGATTCCACATTCCATTCCACATGCCATTCCACCTTTCATTCCATTCCATTCCACGTTCCATTCCTCATTACATTCCACACCCATTCCAAATTCCCTTCCGTTCCATTCCACATTCCTTTAAACTTTCCATTCTGCATTCCTTTCCATTGCATTCCATTCCACATCCCATTCCACTCCATTCCACATCCCATTCCACATTCCTTTCCACATTCCATTGCAAATTCCGTTTCATTGCATTCCCCATTCCATTCCACATTCCATTCCATTGAATTTCACATTGCTTTCCAAATTCCATCCCATTCCATTCCACTTTCCTTTCCACATTGCCTTGCATTACATTCCACATTCCATTCCACATTCCAATCCAATCCATTCAATGTTCCATTTCTAGTTCCTTTCCACAGTCCATTCCACATTCTATTTCACGTTCCATTCCACTCCATTACACGTTCCACCCCACTTTCCATTCCATTCCATTCCACGTTCCATTCCACATTCCATTGCACATTCCATTCCACGTTCCATTCCATTCCACTCCAAGTTCCATTCCACATTCCGTTCCCTCCCTTTCCACGTTCCATTCTATTCCATTCCACGTTCCATTCCACTTTCCATTCCACATTCCATTCCACTTTCCATTCCACAATCCATTCCATTCAATTCCATTCCATTCCATTCCACGTTCCATTCCATGTTCCATTCCTCGTTGCATTCCATTCCACTCCAGGTTCCATTCTACATTACATTCCGTCCCTTTCCACGTTCCTTTCCGTTCCATTCCACGTTCCATTCCACTTTCCATTCCGCATTCCATTCCACATTCCATTCCACATTACGTTCCATTCCATTCCACATTCCTTTCCACTTTCCATTCCAAATTCCATTCCATTCCATTACTCATTCCATTCCACATTCCATTCCACATTCCATTCCAAATACCATTCCATTGCATTCCCCATTCCATTCCACATTCGATTCCAATCCATTCCAGATTGCATTCCGTTGCAGAACACATTCCATTCAACATTCCATTCCATTCCATTTAAACTTTCCATTCCATTCCGTTCCGCATTCGATTTCACCTTTCATTCCATTCCAAATTCCATTCCACACTGCATTCAATTCCATTCCACATTCCTTTCCACAATCTGTTCCATTCCATTCCACCTTCCATTCCACGTTCCATTCCACGTTCCATTCCACGTTCCATTCCACATTCAATTAAACATTTCATTCCACATTCCATTCCATTCCATTCCACAATCCATTCCACTTTACATTCCACATTGCATTCCACATTCGATTCTATTCCATTCCGCGCTCTATTCTACGTTCCATTCCACGTTCCATTCCATTCCATGCCATGTTCCATTCCACGTTCCATTCCATTCCACTCCACGTTCCATTCCATGTTCCATTCCATTCCATTCCACGTTCCATTCCATGTTCCATTCCATTCCATTCCACGTTCCATTCCTCCTTCCATTCCATTCCATTCCACGTTCCATTACACATTCCATTGTACATTCCATTCTAAGTTCCATTCCACATTCCATTCCACTTTCCATTCCACATTCGATTCCAGGTTCCATTCCATTCCATTCCAAGCTCCATTCCACATTCTATTCCATTCCTTTTAATGTTCCATTCCACATTCCATTCCACGTTCCATTCCACATTCCATTGCACATCGCATTCTACGTTGCATTCCATATTCCATGTTCCATTCCACTTTCCATTCCACGTTCCATTCCATTCGATTCCATTCCACGTTCTATTCCAGGTTCCATTCAACTTTCAATTCCTCATTCCATTCCACATTCCCTTCTACATTCCATTGCAGTGCATTCCACATTCCATTCCGCATTCCATTCCATTCCTTCCACATTCGATTCCACATTCCATTCCACATGCCATTCCACCTTTTATTCCATTCCATTCCACGTTCCATTCCGCATTACATTCCACACCCATTCCAAATTCCCTTCCGTTCCATTCCACATTCCTTTCAACTTTCCATTCCACATTCCTTTCCATTGCATTCCATTCCACATCCCATTCCACATTCCTTTCCACATTCCATTGCAAATTCCGTTTCATTGCATTCCCCATTCCATTCCATTCCATTTCACATTGTATTCCATTGCAGTCCACATTCCATTCATCATTGCCTTCCATTCCTTTTAAACTTTCCATTCCATTGTGTTCCACATTCGATTTCACCTTCCATTCCATTAGAAATTCCATTCCAAATTCCATTCCATTCCATTCCACTTTCCATTCCACATTTCGTTCAATTTCATTCCACGTTCCATTCCACGTTCCATTCCACATTGAATTGCACTTTCCACTCCACATTCCATTCCATTTCATTCCAAATTCCATTCCGCTTTGCATTCCACATTGCATTCCACATTCCATTCCATTCCATTCCACGTTTCATTTCACGTTCCATTCCACATTCAATTCCATGATAAATTCCACGTTCCGTTCCATTCCATTGCACATTCCATTCCACCCTCCATTCCATTCCATTCCACGTTCCATTCCACTTTCCATTGTACATTGCATTCCAAGTTCCATTCCACATTCCATTCCACTTTCCATTCCACATTCCATTCCAGGTTCCATTCCATTGCATTCCAAGTTCCATTCCACATTCAATTCCATTACATTCCACGTTCCATTCCACATTCCATTCCACATTCCATTCAACATTCCATTTCTTTCCATTTCACATTCCTTTCCATTCCATTCCACATTCATTTCCACATTCAACTCCTTTCCATTCCACATTCCATTGGACATTCCATTCCATTCCTTTCCACATTCCTTTCCATTGCATTCCAATTTCCATTCTAATCCATTCCATTTTCCATTCCATAACATTCCCCATTCCATTCCATTCCATTCCACATTCTATTGCATTCCACATTCCATTCTCTTCCATTTCACATTCCACTCCATTCCATTCCATTCCTTTCCACATTCCGTTCCATTCCATTTCATTCCATTCCATTTCATTCCATTCCTCATTCTATTCCATTCCACATTCCATTCCATTCCACATTCCATTCCACTGTACTCTATTCCATTCCATTCCACATTCCATTCCATGCCATTCCATTCCCCATTTCATTCCATTACACATTCCATTCCATTCCATACCGCATTCCATTGCATTCATTTAGTGCATTCCATTCCATTCCATTCCACATGCCATTATATTCGACATTCCATTCCACATTCCATTCCACGTTCCATTACACGTTCCATTCCATTCCATTCCACATTCCATTCCACTTTCCATTGCATGACATTCCACGTTCCATTCCACATTCCATTGCCCATGCCTCTCCCCGTTCCATGTCACATTCAATTTCACTTTCCATTCCTCTTTCCATTCCAAGGTCCATTCCAATACATTCCACATTCCATTCCACATTCTATTCCACATTCCATTCCACAATCCATTCCGTTCCATTCTCTTCCATTCCACATTCTATTACAAATTCCATTCCTCATTCAATTTCATTCCATTCCACATTCCATTCCATTCCATTCCACATTCCATTTCACATTTCATTCCATGTTGCATTCCACATTCCATTCCACATTCATCTCTAATTTCCATTCAAAATTCCATTCCATGTTCCACTCCATTCCATTCCACTTTCAGTTGCACATTCCATTCCATTCCATTAAACATTCTATTCCACATTCCGTTCCTTTCCATTCCACATTCCATTCCATTCCATTCCACATTCCATTCCACATTCCATTCCATTCAATTTCACATTCCATTCCAAATTCCATTCCATTCCATTCAACTTTCCATTTAACATTGCCTTGCATTACATTCCACATTCCATTCTGTTCCATTCCACTTTCCATTACATTCCATACCACATTCCATTCCACATTCCATTCCATTGAATTTCACATTGTCTTCCAAATTCCTTGCCATTCCATTCCACTTTCCTTTCCACATTGCCTTGCATTACATTCCACATTCCATTCCACATTCCAATCCAATCCATTCAATGTTCCATTTCAATTTCCTTTCCTCAGTCCATTGCACATTCTATTTCACGTTCCATTCCTATCCATTACACGTTCCACCCCACTTTCTATTCCATTCCATTCCACGTTCCATTCCACATTCCATTGCACATTCCATTCCACGTTCCATTCCATTCCACTCCAAGTTCCATTCCACATTCCGTTCCCTCCCTTTCCACGTTCCATTCTATTCCATTCCACGTTCCATTCCACTTTCCATTCCACATACCATTCCACTTTCCATTCCACAATCCATTCCATTCAATTCCATTCCATTCCATTCCACGTTCCATTCCATTTTCCATTCCTCGTTGCATTCCATTCCACTCCAGGTTCCATTCTACATTACATTCCTTCCCTTTCCACGTTCCTTTCCGTTCCATTCTACGTTCCATTCCACTTTCCATTCCGCATTCCATTCCACATTCCATTCCACATTACGTTCCATTCCATTCCACATTCCTTTCCACCTTCCATTCCAAATTCCATTCCATTCCATTACTCATTCCATTCCACATTCCATTCCACATTCCATTCCAAATACCATTCCATTGCATTCCCCATTCCATTCCACATTCGATTCCAATCCATTCCAGATTGCATTCCGTTGCAGAACCTATTCCATTCAACATTCCATTCCATTCCATTTAAACTTTCCATTCCATTCCGTTCCGCATTCGATTTCACCTTCCATTTCATTCCAAATTCCATTCCACACTGCATTCAATTCCATTCCACATTCCATTCCCCAATCTGTTCCATTCCATTCCACGTTCCATTCCACGTTCCATTCCACGTTCCATTCCACGTTCCATTCCACATTCAATTAAACATTTCATTCCACATTCCATTCCATTCCATTCCACAATCCATTCCACTTTACATTCCACATTGCATTCCACATTCGATTCTCTTCCATTCCGCGCTCTATTCCACGTTCCATTCCACGTTCCATTCCATTCCATACCAAGTTCCATTCCACGTTCCATTCCATTCCACTCCACGTTCCTTTCCATAGTCCATTCCATTCCATTCCACGTTCCATTCCCCTTTCCATTCCATTCCATTCCACGTTCCATTACACATTCCATTGTACATTCCATTCTAAGTTCCATTCCACATTCCATTCCACTTTCCATTCCACATTCGATTCCAGGTTCCATTCCATTCCATTCCAAGCTCCATTCCACATTCTATTCCATTCCTTTTAACGTTCCATTCCACATTCCATTCCACGTTCCATTCCATATTCCATTGCACATCGCATTCTACGTTGCATTCCGTATTCCATGTTTCATTCCACTTTCCATTCCACGTTCCATTCCATTCGATTCCATTCCACGTTCTATTCCAGGTTCCATTCAACTTTCAATTCCTCATTCCATTCCACATTACCTTCTACATTCCATTGCAGTGCATTCCACATTCCATTTCGCATTCCATTCCATTCCTTTCCACATTCGATTCCACATTCCATTCCACATGCCATTCCACCTTTCATTCCATTCCATTCCACGTTCCATTCCGCATTACATTCCACACCCATTCCAAATTCTCTTCCGTTCCATTCCACATTCCTTTAAACTTTCCATTCCGCATTCCTTTCCATTGTATTCCATTCCACATCCCATTCCACATTCCTTTCCACATTCCATTGCAAATTCCGTTTCATTGCATTCCCCATTCCATTCCACATTCCATTCCATTGCATTTCACATTGCATTCCATTGAGGTCCACATTCCATTCAACATTGCCTTCCATTCCTTTTAAACTTTCCATTCCATTGTGTTCCACATTCGATTTCACCTTCCATTCCATTAGGAATTCCATTCCAAATTTCATTCCATTCCACTCCACTTTCCATTCCACATTTCGTTCCATTTCATTCCACGTTCCATTCCACGTTCCATTCCACATTGAATTCCACTTTCCATTCCACATTCCATTCCATTCCATTCCAAATTCCATTCCGCTTTGCATTCCACATTGCATTGCACATTCCATTCCATTCCATTCCACGTTTCATTTCACGTTCCATTACACATTCCATTCCATGATAAATTCCACGTTCCGTTCCATTCCATTGCACTTTCCATTCCGCAATCCATTCCATTCCATTCCACGTTCCATTCCACTTTCCATTGTACATTGCATTCCAAGTTCCATTCCACATTCCATTCCACTTGCCATTCCACATTCCATTCCAGGTTCCATTCCATTGCATTCCAAGTTCCATTCCACATTCAATTCCATTACATTCCACGTTCCATTCCACATTCCATTCCACATTCCATTCCACATTCCATTCAACGTTCCATTTCTTTCCATTTCACATTCCTTTCCATTCCATTCCACATTCATTTCCACATTCAACTCCATTCCATTCCACATTCCATTGGACATTCCATTCCATTCCATTCCACATTCCTTTCCATTGCATTCCAATTTCCATTCTAATCCATTCCATTTTCCATTCCATAACATTCCCCATTCCATTCCATTCCATTCCATTCCACATTCTATTGCATTCCACATTCCATTCTCTTCCATTTCACATTCCACTCCATTCCATTCCATTCCTTTCCACATTCCGTTCCATTCCACTTCATTCCATTCCATTTCATTCCATTCCTCATTCTATTCCATTCCACATTCCATTCCATTCCACATTCCATTCCACTGTATTCTATTCCATTCCATTCCACATTCCATTCCATGCCATTCCGTTCCCCATTTCATTCCATTACACATTCCATTCCATTCCATACCGCATTCCATTCCATTCATTTAGTGCATTCCTTTGCATTCCATTCCACATGCCATTATATTCGACATTCCATTCCACATTCCATTCCACGTTCCATTACACGTTCCATTCCATTCCATTCCACTATCCATTGCGTGACATTCCACGTTCCATTCCACATTCCATTGCCCATGCCTCTCCCCGTTCCATGCCACATTCAATTTCACGTTCCATTCCACTTTCCATTCCAAGGTCCATTCCAATACATTCCACTTTCCATTCCACATTCCATTCCACATTCCATTCCACAATCCATGCCGTTCCATTCTCTTCCATTCCACATTCTATTACAAATTCCATTCCTCATTCAATTTCATTCCATTCCACATTCCATTCCATTCCATTCCAAATTCCATTTCACATTTCATTCCATGTTGCATTCCACATTCCATTCCACATTCCACTCTAATTTCCATTCAAAATTCTATTCCACGTTCCACTCCATTCCATTCCACGTTCCACTCCATTCCATTCCACGTTCAGTTGCACATTCCGTTCCATTCCTTTAAACTTTCTATTCCACATTCCATTCCGTTCCATTCCACATTCCATTCCACATTCCATTCCACATTCCATTCCATTCAATTTCACATTCCATACCAAATTCCATTCCATTCCATTCAACTTTCCATTCCACATTGCCTTGCATTACATTCCACATTCCATTCTGTTCCATTCCACTTTCCATTACATTCCATACCACATTCCATTCCACATTCCATTCCATTGAATTTAACATTGCTTTCCAAACTCCATCCCATTCCATTCCACATTCCTTTCCACATTGCCTTGCTTTACATTCCACATTCCATTCTGTTCCATTCCACTTTCCATTACATTCCATACCACATTCCATTCCACATTCCATTCCATTGAATTTCACATTGCTTTCCAAATTCTATCCCATTCCATTCCACTTTCCTTTCCACATTGCCTTGCATTCCATTCCACATTCCATTCCACATTCCAATCCAATCCATTCAATGTTCCATTTCAAGTTCTTTCCACAGTCCATTCCACATTCTATTTCACGTTCCATTCCACTCCATTACACGTTCCACCCCACTTTCCATTGCATTCCATTCCACGTTCCATTCCACATTCCATTGCACATTCCATTCCACGTTCCATTCCATTCCACTCCAAGTTCCATTCCACATTCCATTCCCTCCCTTTCCACGTTCCATTCTATTCCATTCCACGTTCCCTTCCACTTTCCATTCCACATTCCATTCCACTTTCCTTTCCACAATCCATTCCATTCAATTCCATTCCACTTTCCATTCGGCATTCCATTCCACATTCCATTCCACATTACGTTCCATTCCATTCCACATTCCTTTTCACTTTCCATTCCAAATTCCATTCCATTCCATTACTCATTCCATTCCACATTCCATTCCACGTTCCCTTCCACTTTCCATTCCACATTCCATTCCACTTTCCATTCCACAATCCATTCCATTCAATTCCATTCCATTCCATTCCACGTTCCATTCCATGTTCCATTCCTCGTTGCATTCCAATCCACTCCAGGTTCCATTCTACATTACATTCCTTCCCTTTCCACGTTCCTTTCTGTTCCATTCTACGTTCCATTCCACTTTCCATTCCGCATTCCATTCCACATTCCATTCCACATTACGTTCCATTCCATTCCACATTCCTTTCCACTTTCCATTCCAAATTCCATTCCATTCCATTACTCATTCCATTCCACATTCCATTCAAAATACCATTTTATTGCATTCCCCATTCCATTCCACATTCGATTCCAATCCATTCCAGGTTGCATTCCGTTGCAGAACCCATTCCACTCAACATTCCATTCCATTCCATTTAAACTTTCCATTCCATTCCGTTCCGCATTCGATTTCACCTTCCATTTCATTCCAAATTCCATTCCACACTGCATTCAATTCCATTCCACATTCCATTCCCCAATCTGTTCCATTCCATTCCACCTTCCATTCCACGTTCCATTCCACGTTCCATTCCACGTTCCATTCCACATTCAATTAAACATTTCATTCCACATTCCATTCCATTCCATTCCACAATCCATTCCACTTTACATTCCACATTGCATTCCACATTCGATTCTCTTCCATTCCGTGCTCTATTCCACGTTCCATTCCACGTTCCATTGCATTCCATACCAAGTTCCATTCCACGTTCCATTCCATTCCACTCCACGTTCCATTCCATGTTCCATTCCATTCCATCCCACGTTCCATTCCCCTTACCATTCCATTCCATTCCACGTTCCATTACACATTACTTTGTACATTCCATTCTAAGTTCCATTCCACATTCCATTCCACTTTCCATTCCACATTCGATTCCAGGTTCCATTCCATTCCATTCCATACCGCATTCCATTCCATTCATTTAGTGCATTCCATTCCATTCCATTCCACATGCCATTATATTCGACATTCCATTCCACATTCCATTCCACTTTCCATTGCATGACATTCCACGTTCCATTCCACATTCCATTGCCCATGCCTGTCCCCGTTCCATGCCACATTCAATTTCACGTTCCATTCCACTTTCCATTCCAAGGTCCATTCCAATACATTCTACATTCCATTCCACATTCCTTTCCACATTCCATTGCAAATTCCGTTTCATTGCATTCCCCATTCCATTCCACATTCCATTCCATTGCATTACACATTGCATTCCATTGAGGTCCACATTCCATTCAACATTGCCTTCCATTCCTTTTAAACTTTCCATTCCATTGTGTTCCACATTCGATTTCACCTTCCATTCCGTTAGAAATTCCATTCCAAATTCCATTCCATTCCATTCCACTTTCCATTCCACATTTCGTTCCATTTCATTCCACGTTCCATTCCACATTCCATTCCACATTGAATTCCACTTTCCATTCCACATTCCATTCCATTCCATTCCAAATTCCATTCCGCTTTGCATTCCACATTGCATTCCACATTCCATTCCATTCCATTCCACGTTTCATTTCATGTTCCATTCCACATTCCATTCCATGATAAATTCCACTTCCGTTCCATTCCATTGCACATTCCATTCCACAATCCATTCCATTCCATTCCACGTTCCATTCCACTTTCCATTGTGCATTGCATTCCAAGTTCCATTCCACATTCCATTCCACTTGCCATTCCACATTCCATTCCAGGTTCCATTCCATTGCATTCCAAGTTCCATTACACATTCAATTCCATTACATTCCACGTTCCATTCCACATTCCATTCCACATTCCATTCAACGTTCCATTTCTTTCCATTTCACATTCCTTTCCATTCCATTCCGCATTCATTTCCACATTCAACTCCATTCCATTCCACATTCCATTGGACATTCCATTCCTTTCCATTCCACATTCCTTTCCATTGCATTCCAATTTCCATTCTAATCCATTCCATTTTCCATCCCATAACATTCCCCATTCCATTCCATTCCATTCCATTCCACATTCCATTGCATTCCACATTCCATTCTCTTCCATTTCACATTCCACTCCATTCCATTCCTTTCCACATTCCATTCCACTCCATTTCATTCCATTCCATTTCATTCCATTCCTCATTCTATTCCATTTCACATTCCATTCCTTTCCACATTCCATTCCACTGTATTCTATTCCATTCCATTCCACATTCCATTCCATGCCATTCCGTTCCCCATTTCATTCCATTACACATTCCATTCCACTGTATTCTATTCCATTCCATTCCACATTCCATTCCATGCCATTCCGTTCCCCATTTCATTCCATTACACATTCCATTCCATTCCATACCGCATTCCATTCCATTCATTTAGTGCATTCCATTGCATTCCATTCCACATGCCATTATATTCGACATTCCATTCCACATTCCATTCCACGTTCCATTACACGTTACATTCCATTCCATTCCACTATCCATTGCATGACATTACACGTTCCATCCCACATTCCATTGCCCATGCCTTTCCCCGTTCCATGCCACATTCAATTTCACGTTCCATTCCACTTTCCATTCCAAGGTCCATATCAATACATTCCACATTCCATTCCACATTCCATTCCACATTCCATTCCATTCCATTTCACATTGCATTCCATTGCAGTCCACATTCCATTCAACATTGCCTTCCATTCCTTTTAAACTTTCCATTCCATTTTGTTCCACATTCGATTTCACCTTCCATTCCATTAGAAATTCCATTCCAAATTCCATTCCATTCCATTCCACTTTCCATTCCACATTTCGTTCAATTTCATTCCACGTTCCATTCCACATTCCATTCCACATTGAATTCCACTTTCCATTCCATATTCCATTCCATTCCAAATTCAATTCCGCTTTGCATTCCACATTGCATTCCACATTCCATTCCATTCCATTCCACGTTTCATTTCACGTTCCATTCCACATTCCATTCCATGATAAATTCCACGTTCCGTTCCATTCCATTGCACATTCCATTCCACCCTCCATTCCATTCCATTCCACGTTCCATTCCACTTTCCATTGTACATTGCATTGCAAGTTCCATTACACATTCCATTCCACTTTCCATTCCACATTCCATTCCAGGTTCCATTCCATTGCATTCCAAGTTCCATTCCACATTCAATTCCATTCCATTCCACGTTCCATTCCACATTCCTTTCCACATTCCATTCAACGTTCCATTTCTTTCCATTTCACATTCCTTTCCATTCCATTCCACATTCATTTCCACATTCAACTCCATTCCATTCCACATTCCATTGGACATTCCATTCCATTCCATTCCACATTCCTTTCCATTGCATTCCAATTTCCATTCTAATCCATTCCATTTTCCATTCCATAACATTCCCCATTCCATTCCATTCCATTCCATTCCACATTCTATTGCATTCCACATTCCATTCTCTTCCATTTCAAATTCCACTCCATTCCATTCCATTCCTTTCCACATTCCGTTCCATTCCTTTTCATTCCATTCCATTTCATTCCATTCCTCATTCTATTCCATTCCACATTCCATTCCATTCCACATTCCATTCCACTGTATTCTATTCCATTCCATTCCACATTCCATTCCATGCCATTCCATTCCCCATTTCATTCCATTACACATTCCATTCCATTGAGCATTCCATTCCATTCATTTAGTGCATTCCATTCCATTCCATTCCACATGCCAATATATTCGACATTCCATTCCACATTCCATTCCACGTTCCATTACGTGTTCCATTCCATTCCATTCCACATTCCATTCCACGTTCCATTGCATGACATTCCACGTTCCATTCCACATTCCATTGCCCATGCCTGTCCCCGTTCCATTACACATTCAATTTCACGTTCCATTCCACTTTCCATTCCAAGGTCCATTCCAATACATTCCACATTCCATTCCACATTCTATTCCACATTACATTCCACAATCCATTCCGTTCCATTCTCTTCCATTCCACATTCTACTACAAATTCCATTCGTCATTCAATTTCATTCCATTCCACATTCCATTCCATTCCATTCCACATTCCATTTCACATTTCATTCCATGTTGCATTCCACATTCCGTTCCACATTCCACTCTAATTTCCATTCAAAATTCCATTCCACGTTCCACTCCATTCCATTCCACGTTCAGTTGCACATTCCATTCCATTCCATTAAACTTTCTATTCCACATTCCATTCCGTTCCATTCCACATACCATTCCATTCCATTCCACATTCCTTTCCATTCAATTTCACATTCCATTCGAAATTCCATTCCATTCCATTCAACTTTCCATTCCACATTGCCTTGCATTACATTCCACATTCCATTCTGTTCCATTCCCCTTTCCATTACATTCCATACCACATTCCATTCTACATTCCATTCCATTGAATTTCACGTTGCCTTCCAAATTCATTCCATTCCATTCAACTTTCCATTACACATTGCCTTGCATTACATTCCACATTCCATTCTGTTCCATTCCACTTTCCATTACATTCCATACCACATTCCATTCCACATTCCATTCCATTGAATTTCACATTGCCTTCCAAATTCGATCCCATTCCATTACACTTTCCTTTCCACATTGCCTTGCATTACATTCCACATTCCATTACACATTCCAATCCAATCCATTCAATGTTCCATTTCAAGTTCTTTTCCACAGTCCATTCCACATTCCATTCCACGTTCCATTCCACTTTCCATTCCACATACCATTGCACTTTCCATTCCACAATCCATTCCATTCAATTCCATTCCATTCCTTTCCACGTTCCATTCCATGTTCCATTCCTCGTTGCATTCCATTCCAATCCAGGTTCCATTCTACATTACATTCCTTCAGTTTCCACGTTCCTTTCCATTCCATTCTACGTTCCATTCCACTTTCCATTCCGCATTCCATTCCACATTCCATTCCACATTACGTTCCATTCCATTCCACATTCCTTTCCACTTTCCATTCCAAATTCCATTCCATAGCATTACTCATTCCATTCCACATTCCATTCCACATTCCATTCCAAATACCATTCCATTGAATTCCCCATTCCATTCCACATTCGATTCCAATCCATTCCAGATTGCATTCCGTTGCAGAACCCATTCCATTCAACATTCCATTCCATTCCATTTAAACTTTCCATTCCATTCCGTTCCGCATTCGATTTCACCTTCCATTCCATTCCAAATTCCATTCCACACTGCTTTCAATTCCATTCCACATTCCATTCCCCAATCTGTTCCATTCCATTCCACCTTCCATTCCACGTTCCATTCCACGTTCCATTCCACGTTCCATTCCACATTCAATTAAACATTTCATTCCACATTCCATTCCATTCCATTCCACAATCCATTCCACTTTACATTCCACATTGCATTCCACATTCGATTCTCTTCCATTCCGCGCTCTATTCCACGTTCCATTCCACGTTCCATTCCATTCCATACCAAGTTCCATTCCACGTTCCATTCCATTCCACTCCACGTTCCATTCCATGTTCCATTCCATTCCATTCCACGTTCCATTCCCCTTTCCATTCCATTCCATTCCACGTTCCATTACACATTCTATTGTACATTCCATTCTAAGTTCCATTCCACATTCCATTCCACTTTCCATTCCACATTCGATTCCAGGTTCCATTCCATTCCATTCCAAGCTCCATTCCACATTCTATTCCATTCCTTTTAACGTTCCATTCCACATTCCATTCCACGTTCCATTGCACATTCCATTGCACATCGCATTCTACGTTGCATTCCATATTCCATGTTCCATTCCACTTTCCATTCCACGTTCCATTCCGCTTTCCATTCCACGTTCCATTCCGCATTACATTCCATACCCATTCCAAATTCCCTTCCGTTCCATTCCACATTAATTTCCACTTTCCATTCCACATTCCTTTCCATTGCATTCCATTCCACATCCCATTCCACATTGCTTTCCACATTCCATTGCAAATTCCGTTTCATTGCATTCCCCATTCCATTCCACATTCCATTCCACTCCATTTCACATTGTATTTCATTGCAGTCCACATTTCATTCATCATTGCCTTCCATTCCTTTTAAACTTTCCATTCCATTTTGTTCCACATTCGATTTCACCTTCCATTCCATTAGAAATTCCATTCCAAATTCCATTCCATTACATTCCACTTTCCATTCCATTCCACATTCCATTCCACATTTCGTTCAATTTCATTCCACGTTCCATTCCACGTTCCATTCCACATTGAATTCCACTTTCCATTCCACATTCCATTCCATTCCATTCCCTTCCATTCCAATTTCCATTCCGCTTTGCATTCCACATTGCATTGCACATTCCATTCCATTCCATTCCACGTTTCATTTCACGTTCCATTGCACATTCCATTCCATGATAAATTCTACGTTCCGTTCCATTCCATTGCACATTCCATTCCACCCTCCATTCCATTCCATTCCACGTTCCATTCCACTTTCCATTGTACATTGCATTCCAAGTTCCATTCCACATTCCATTCCACTTTCCATTCCACATTCCATTCCAGGTTCCATTCCATTGCATTCCAAGTTCCATTCCACATTCAATTCCATTACATTCCACGTTCCATTCCACATTCCATTCCACATTCCATTCAACATTCCATTTCTTTCCATTTCACATTCCTTTCCATTCCATTCCACATTCATTTCCACATTCAAGTCCTTCCCATTCCACATTCCATTGGACACTCCATTCCATTCCTTTCCACATTCCTTTCCATTGCATTCCAATTTCCATTCTAATCCATTCCATTTTCCATTCCATAACATTCCCCATTCCATTCCATTCCATTCCATTCCACATTCTATTGCATTCCACATTCCATTCTCTTCCATTTCACATTCCACTCCATTCCATTCCATTCCTTTCCACATTCCGTTCCATTCCATTTCATTCCATTCCATTTCATTCCATTCCTCATTTTATTCCATTCCACATTCCATTCCATTCCACATTCCATTCCACTGTATTCTATTCCATTCCATTCCACATTCCATTCCATGCCATTCCATTCCGCATTTCATTCCATTACACATTCCATTCCATTCCATACCGCATTCCATTCCATTCATTTAGTGCATTCCATTCCATTCCATTCCACATGCCATTATATTGGACATTCCATTCCACATTCCATTCCACGTTCCATTACACGTTCCATTCCATTCCATTCCACATTCCATTCCACTTTCCATTGCATGACATTCCACGTTCCATTCCACATTCCATTGCCCATGCCTCTCCCCGTTCCATGCCACATTCAATTTCACTTTCCATTCCTCTTTCCATTCCAAGGTCCATTCCAATACATTCCACATTCCATTCCACATTCTATTCCACATTCCATTCCACAATCCATTCCGTTCCATTCTCTTCCATTCCACATTCTATTACAAATTCCATTCCTCATTCAATTTCATTCCATTCCACATTCCATTCCATTCCATTCCACATTCCATTTCACATTTCATTCCATGTTGCATTCCACATTCCATTCCACATTCCACTCTAATTTCCATTCAAAATTCCATTCCATGTTCCACTCCATTTCATTCCACTTTCAGTTGCACATTCCATTCCATTCCATTAAACTTTCCATTCCACATTCCATTCCGTTCCATTCCACATTCCATTCCATTCCATTCCACATTCCATTCCACAATCCATTCCATTCAATTTCACATTCCATTCCAAATTCCATTCCATTCCATTCAACTTTCCATTCCACATTGCCTTGCATTACATTCCACATTCCATTCTGTTCCATTCCACTTTCCATTACATTCCATACCACATTCCATTCCACATTCCATTCCATTGAATTTCACATTGCCTTCCAAATTCTTTGCCATTCCATTCCACTTTCCTTTCTACATTGCCTTGCATTACATTCCACATTCCATTCCGCATTCCAATCCAATCCATTCAATGTTCCATTTCAAGTTCCTTTCCTCAGTCCATTCCACATTCTATTTCACGTTCCATTCCAATCCATTACACGTTCCACCCCACTTTCCATTCCATTCCATTCCACGTTCCATTCCACATTCCATTGCACATTCCATTCCACGTTCCATTCCATTCCACTCCAAGTTCCATTCCACATTCCGTTCCCTCCCTTTCCACGTTCCATTCTATTCCATTCCACGTTCCATTCCACTTTCCATTCCACATACCATTCCACTTTCCATTCCACAATCCATTCCATTCAATTCCATTCCATTCCATTCCACGTTCCATTCCATGTTCCATTCCTCGTTGCATTCCATTCCAATCCAGGTTCCATTCTACATTACATTCCTTCCCTTTCCACGTTCCTTTCCATTCCATTCTACGTTGCATTCCACTTTCCATTCCGCATTCCATTCCACATTCCATTCCACATTACGTTCCATTCCATTCCACATTCCTTTCCACTTTCCATTCCAAATTCCATTCCATTCCATTACTCATTCCATTCCACATTCTATTCCACATTCCATTCCAAAGACCATTCCATTGCATTCCCCATTCCATTCCACATTCGATTCCAATCCATTCCAGATTGCATTCCGTTGCAGAACCCATTCCATTCAACATTCCATTCCATTCCATTTAAACTTTCCATTCCATTCCGTTCCGCATTCGATTTCACCTTCCATTCCATTCCAAATTCCATTCCACACTGCATTCAATTCCATTCCACATTCCATTCCCCAATCTGTTCCATTCCATTCCACCTTCCATTCCATGTTCCATTCCACGTTCCATTCCACATTCCATTCCACATTCCATTCCACCTTTCATTCCATTCCATTCCATGTTCCATTCCGCATTACATTCCACACCCATTCCAAATTCCCTTCCGTTCCATTCCACATTCCTTTCCACTTTCCATTCCACATTCCTTTCCATTGCATTCCATTCCACATCCCATACCACATTCCTTTAAACATTCCATTGCAAATTCCATTTCATTGCATTCCCCATTCCATTCCACATTCCATTCCATTCCATTTCACATTGAATTCCATTGCAGTCCACATTCAATTCATCATTGCCTTCCATTCGTTTTAAACTTTCCATTCCATTGTGTTCCACATTCGATTTCACCTTCCATTCCATTACAAATTCCATTCCAAATTCCATTCCATTCCATTCCACATTCCATTCCACATTTCGTCTAATTTCATTCCACGTTCCATTCCGCGTTCCATTCCACATTGAATTCCACTTTCCATTCCACATTCCATTCCATTCCAAATTCCATTCCTCTTTGCATTCCACATTGCATTGCACATTCCATTCCATTCCATTCCACGTTTCATTTCACGTTCCATTGCACATTCCATTCCATGATAAATTCCACGTTCCGTTCCATTCCATTGCAGATTCCATTCCACCCTCCATTCCATTCCATTCCACGTTCCATTCCACTTTAAATTGTACATTGCATTCCAAGTTCCATTCCACATTCCATTCCACATTCCATTCCAGGTTCCATTCCATTGCATTCCAAGTTCCATTCCACATTCAATTCCATTCCATTCCACGTTCCATTCCACATTCCATTCCACATTCCATTCAACGTTCCATTTCTTTCCATTTCACATTCCTTTCCATTCCTTTCCACATTCATTTCCACATTCAACTCCTTTCCATTCCACAGTCTATTGGACATTCCATTCCATTCCATTCCACATTCCTTTCCATTGCATTCCAATTTCCATTCTAATCCATTCCATTTTCCATTCCATAACATTCCCCATTCCATTCTATTCCATTCCATTCCACATTCTATTGCATTCCACATTCCATTCTCTTCCATTTCACATTCCACTCCATTCCATTCCATTCCTTTCCACATTCCGTTCCATTCCATTTCATTCCATTCCATTTCATTCCATTCCTCATTCTATTCCATTCCACATTCCATTCCATTCCACATTCCATTCCACTGCATTCTATTCCATTCTATTCCACATTCCATTCCATGCCATTCCATTCCCCATTTCATTCCATTACACATTCCATTCCATTCCATACCACATTCCATTCCATTCATTTAGTGCATTCCATTCCATTCCATTCCACATGCCATTTTATTCGACATTCCATTCCACATTCCATTCCACGTTCCATTACACATTCCATTCCATTCCATTCTACATTCCATTCCACTTTCCATTGCATTACATTCCACGTTCCATTCCACTTTCCATTGCCCATGCCTGTCCCCGTTCCATGCCACGTTCAATTTCACGTTCTATTCCACTTTCCATTCCAAGATCCATTCCAATACATTCCTCTTTCCATTCCACATTCCATTCCACAATCCATTCCGTTCCATTCTCTTCCATTCCACATTCTATTACAAATTCCATTCCTCATTCAATTTCATTCCATTCCACATTCCATTCCATTCCATTCCACATTCCATTTCACATTTCATTCCATGTTGCATTCCACATTCCATTCCACATTCCACTGTAATTTCCATTCAAAATTCCATTCCACGTTCCACTCCATTCCATTGCACGTTCAGTTGCACATTCCATTCCATTCCATTAAACTTTATATTCCACATTCCATTCCGTTCCATTCCACATTCCATTCCAGGTTCCATTCCATTGCATTCCAAGTTCCATTCCACATTCAATTCCATTCCATTCCACGTTTCATTCCACATTCCATTGCACATCGCATTCTACGTTGCATTCCGTATTCCATGTTCCATTCCACTTTCCATTCCACGTTCCATTCCATTCGATTCCATTCCACGTTCTATTCCAGGTTCCATTCAACTTTCAATTCCTCATTCCATTCCACATTCCCTTCTACATTCCATTGCAGTGCATTCCACATTCCATTCCGCATTCCATTCCATTCCTTTCCACATTCGATTCCACATTCCATTCCACATGCCATTCCACCTTTCATTCCATTCCATTCCACGTTCCATTCAGCATTACATTCCACACCCATTCCAAATTCCCTTCCGTTCCATTCCACATTCCTTTAAACTTTCCATTCCGCATTCCTTTCCATTGCATTCCATTCCACATCCCATTCCACATTCCTTTCCACATTCCATTGCAAATTCCGTTTCATTGCATTCCCCATTCCATTCCACATTCCATTCCATTCCATTTCACATTGCATTCCATTGAGGTCCACATTCCATTCAACATTGCCTTCCATTCCTTTTAAACTATCCATTCCATTGTGTTCCACATTCGATTTCACCTTCCATTCCATTAGAAATTCCATTCCAAATTTCATTCCATTCCATTCCACCTTCCATTCCACATTTCGTTCAATTTCATTCCACGTTCCATTCCACGTTCCATTCCACATTGAATTCCACTTTCCATTCCACATTCCATTCCATTCCATTCCATTCAAAATTTCATTCCGCTTTGCATTCCACATTGCATGCCACATTCCATTCCATTCCATTGCATTCCAAGTTTCATTTCACGTTCCATTCCACATTCAATTCCATGATAAATTCCACGTTCCGTTCCATTCCATTGCACATTCCATTCCACCCTCCATTGCATTCCATTCCACGTTCCATTCCACTTTCCATTGTACATTGCATTCCAAGTTCCATTCCACATTCCATTCCACTTTCCATTCCACATTCCATTCCAGGTTCCATTCCATTGCATTCCAAGTTCCATTCCACATTCAATTCCATTCCATTCCACGTTCCATTCCACATTCCTTTCCACATTCCATTCAACGTTCCATTTCTTTCCATTTCACATTCCTTTCCATTCCATTCCACATTCATTTCCACATTCAACTCCATTCCATTCCACATTCCATTGGACATTCCATTCCATTCCATTCCACATTCCTTTCCATTGCATTCCAATTTCCATTCTAATCCATTCCATTTTCCATTCCATAACATTCCCCATTCCATTCCATTCCATTCCATTCCATTCCACATTCTATTGCATTCCACATTCCATTCTCTTCCATTTCACATTCCACTCCATTCCATTCCATTCCTTTCCACATTCCGTTCCATTCCATTTCATTCCATGCCATTTCATTCCATTCCTCATTCTATTCCATTCCACATTCCATTCCATTCCACATTCCATTTCACTGTATTCTATTCCATTCCATTCCACATTCCATTCCATGCCATTCCATTCCCCATTTCATTCCATTACACATTCCATTCCATTCCATACCGAATTCCATTCCACTCATTTAGTGCATTCCATTCCATTCCATTCCACATGCCATTATATTCGACATTCCATTCCACATTCCATTCCACGTTCCATTACACGTTCCATTCCATTCCATTCCACATTCCATTCCACTTTCCATTGCATGACATTCCACGTTCCATTCCACATTCCATTGCCCATGCCTCTCCCCGTTCCATGCCACATTCAATTTCACGTTCCATTCCACTTTCCATTCCAAGGTCCATTCCAATACATTCCACATTCCATTCCACATTCCATTCCACAATGCATTCCGTTCCATTCTCTTCCATTCCACATTCTATTACAAATTCCATTCCTCATTCAATTTCATTCCATTCCACATTCCATTCCATTCCATTCCACATTCCATTTCACATTTCATTCCATGTTGCATTCCACATTCCATTCCACATTCCACTCTAATTTCCATTCAAAATTCCATTCCACGTTCCACTCCATTCCATTCCACGTTCAGTTGCACATTCCATTCCATTCCATTAAACTTTCTATTCCACATTCCATTCTGTTCCATTCCACATTCCATTCCATTCCATTCCACATTCCATTCCACATTCCATTCCATTCAATTTCACATTCCATTCCAAATTCCATTCCATTCCATTCAACTTTCCATTCCACATTGCCTTGCATTACATTCCACATTCCATTCTGTTCCATTCCACTTTCCATTACATTCCATACCACATTCCATTCCACATTCCATTCCATTGAATTTCACATTGCCTTCCAAATTCCTTGCCATTCCATTCCACTTTCCTTTCCACATTGCCTTGCATTCCATTCCACATTCCATTCCACATTCCAATCCAATCCATTCAATTTTCCATTTCAAGTTCCTTTCCTCAGTCCATTCCACATTCTATTTCACGTTCCATTCCACTCCATTACACGTTCCACCCCACTTTCCATTCCATTCCATTCCACGTTCCATTCCACATTCCATTGCACATTCCATTCCACGTTCCATTCCATTCCACTCCAAGTTCCATTCCACATTCCGTTCCCTCCCTTTCCTCGTTCCATTCTATTCCATTCCACGGTCCATTCCACTTTCCATTCCACTTTCCATTCCACAATCCGTTCCATTAAATTCCATTCCATTCCATTCCACGTTCCATTCCATGTTCCATTCCTCGTTGCATTCCATTCCAATCCGGGTTCCATTCTACATTACATTCCTTCCCTTTCCACGTTCCTTTCCGTTCCATTCCACGTTCCATTCCACTTTCCATTCCGCATTCCATTCCACATTCCATTCCACATTACGTTCCATTCCATTCCACATTCCTTTCCACTTTCCATTCCAAATTCCATTCCATTCCATTACTCATTCCATTCCACATCCCATTCCACATTCCATTCCAAATACCATTCCATTGCATTCCCCATTCCATTCCGCATTCGATTCCAATCCATTCCAGATTGCATTCCGTTGCAGAACCCATTCCATTCAACATTCCATTCCACTCCATATAACTTTCCATTCCATTCCGTTCCGCATTCGATTTCACCTTCCATTCCATTCCAAATTCCATTCCACACTGCATTCAATTCCATTCCACATTCCATTCCCCAATCTGTTCCATTCCATTCCACCTTCCATTCCATGTTCCATTCCACCTTCCATTCCACGTTCCATTCCACATTCAATTAAACATTTCATTCCACATTCCATTCCATTCCATTCCACAATCCATTCCAGTTTACATTCCACATTGCATTCCACGTTCGATTCTCTTCCATTCCGCGCTCTATTCCACGTTCCATTCCACGTTCCATTCCATTCCATACCAAGTTCCATTCCCCTTTCCATTCCATTCCACTCCGCGTTCCATTCCATGTTCCATTCCATTCCATTCCACGTTCCATTCCCCTTTCCATTTCATTCCATTCCACGTTCCATTACACATTCCATTGTACATTCCATTCTAAGTTCCATTCCACATTCTATTCCACTTTCCATTCCACATTCGATTCCAGGTTCCATTCCATTCCATTCCAAGCTCCATTCCACATTCTATTCCATTCCTTTTAACGTTCCATTCCACATACCATTCCACGTTCCATTCCACATTCCATTGCACATCGCATTCTACGTTGCATTCCGTATTCCATGTTCCATTCCACTTTCCATTCCACGTTCCATTCCATTCGATTCCATTCCACGTTCTATTCCAGGTTCCATTCAACTTTCAGTTCCTCATTCCATTCCACATTCCCTTCTACATTCCATTGCAGTGCATCCCACATTCCATTCCGCTTTCCATTCCATTCCTTTCCACATTCGATTCCACATTCCATTCCACATGCCATTCCACCTTTCATTCCATTCCATTCCACGTTCCATTCCGCATTACATTCCACACCCATTCCAAATTCCCTTCCGTTCCATTCCACATTCCTTTAAAGTTTCCATGCCGCATTCCTTTCCATTGCATTACATTCCACATCCCATTCCACATTCCTTTCCACATTCCATTGCAAATTCCGTTTCATTGCATTCCCCATTCCATTCCACATTCCATTCCATTCCATTTCACATTGCATTCCATTGAGGTCCACATTCCATTCAACATTGCCTTCCATTCCTTTTAAACTTTCCATTCCATTGTGTTCCACATTCGATTTCACCTTCCACTCCATTAGAAATTCCGTTCCAAATTCCATTCCATTCCATTCCACTTTCCATTCCACATTTCGTTCAATTTCATTCCACGTTCCATTCCACGTTCCATTCCACATTGAATTCCACTTTCCATTCCACATTCCATTCCATTCCATTCCATTCCAAATTCCATTCCGCTTTGCATTCCACATTGCATTCCACATTCCATTCCATTCCATTCCACGTTTCATTTCACGTTCCATTCCACATTCCATTCCATGATAAATTCCACGTTCCGTTCCATTCCATTGCACATTCCATTCCACCCTCCATTCCGTTCCATTCCACGTTCCATTCCACTTTCCATTGTACATTGCATTCCAAGTTCCGTTCCACATTCCATTCCAGGTTCCATTCCATTGCATTCCAAGTTCCATTCCACATTCAATTCCATTCCATTCCACGTTCCATTCCACATTCCTTTCCACATTCCATTCAACATTGCATTTCTTTCCATTTCACATTCCTTTCCATTCCATTCCACATTCATTTCCACATTCAACTCCATTCCATTCCACATTCCATTGGACATTCCATTCCATTCCATTCCACATTCCTTTCCATTGCATTCCAATTTCCATTCTAATCCATTCCATTTTCCATTCCATAACATTCCCCATTCCATTCCATTCCATTCCTTTCCACATTCTATTGCATTCCACATTCCATTCTCTTCCATTTCACATTCCACTCCATTCCATTCCATTCCTTTCCACATTCCGTTCCATTCCATTTCATTCCATTCCATTTCATTCCATTCCTCATTCTATTCCATTCCACATTCCATTCCATTCCACATTCCATTCCACTGTATTCTATTCCATTCCATTCCACATTCCATTCCATGCCATTCCATTCCCCATTTCATTCCATTACACATTCCATTCCATTCCATACCGCATTCCATTCCACTCATTTAGTGCATTCCATTCCATTCCATTCCACATGCCATTATATTCGACATTCCATTCCACATTCCATTCCACGTTCCATTCCACATTCCATTCCACATTCCATTCCACAATCCATTCCGTTCCATTATCTTCCATCCCACGTTCTATTACAAATTCCATTCCTCATTCAATTTCATTCCATTCCACATTCCATTCCATTCCATTCCACATTCCATTTCACATTTCATTCCATGTTGCATTCCACATTCCATTCCACATTCCACTCTAATTTCCATTCAAAATTCCATTCCACGTTCCACTCCATTCCATTCCACGTTCAGTTGCACATTCCATTCCATTCCATTAAACTTTCTATTCCACATTCCATTCCGTTCCATTCCACATTACATTCCATTCCATTCCACATTCCATTCCATTGAATTTCACATTCCATTCGAAATTCCATTCCATTCCATTCAACTTTCCATTCCACATTGCCTTGCATTACATTCCACATTCCATTCTGTTCCATTCCACTTTACATTACATTCCATACCACATTCCATTCTACATTCCATTCCATTGAATTTCACATTGCCTTCCAAATTCCATTCCATTCCATTCAACTTTCCATTCCACATTGCCTTGCATTACATTCCACATTCCATTCTGTTCCATTCCACTTTCCATTACATTCCATACCACATTCCATTCCATTGAATTTCAGATTGCCTTCCAAATTCGATCCCATTCCATTCCACTTTCCTTTCCACATTGCCTTGCATTACTTTCCACATTCCATTCCACATTCCAATCCAATCCATTCAATGTTCCATTTCAAGTTCCTTTCCACAGTCCATTCCACATTCCATTCCACGTTCCATTCCACTTTCAATTCCACATACCATTCCACTTTCCATTCCACAATCCGTTCCATTCAATTCCATTCCATTCCATTCCACGTTCCATTCCATGTTCCATTCCTCGTTGCATTCCATTCCAATCCAGGTTCCATTCTACATTACATTTCTTCCCTTTCCACGTTCCTTTCCGTTCCGTTCTACGTTCCATTCCACTTTCCATTCCGCATTCCATTCCACATTCCATTCCACATTACGTTCCATTCCATTCCACATTCCTTTCCACTTTCCATTCCAAATTCCCTTCCATTGCATTACTCAGTCCATTCCACATTCCATTCCACATTCCATTCGAAATACCATTCCATTGCATTCCCCATTCCATTCCACATTCGATTCCAATCCATTCCAGATTGCATTCCGTTGCAGAACCCATTCCATTCAACATTCCATTCCATTCCATTGAAACTTTCCATTCCATTCCGTTCCGCATTCGATTTCACCTTCCATTCCATTCCAAATTCCATTCCACACTGCATTCAATTCCATTCCATATTCTATTCCCCAATCTGTTCCATTCCATTCCACCTTCCATTCCACGTTCCATTCCACGTTCCATTCCACGTTCCTTTCCACATTCAATTAAATATTTCATTCCACATTCCATTCCATTCCATTCCACAATCCATTCCACTTTACATTCCACATTGCATTCCACATTCGATTCTATTCCATTCCGCGCTCTATTCCACGTTCCATTCCACGTTCCATTCCATTCCATACCAAGTTCCATTCCACATTCCATTCCATTCCACTCCGCGTTCCATTCCATGTTCCATTCCATTCCATTCCACGTTCCATTCCCCTTTCCATTCCATTCCATTCCACGTTCCATTACACATTCCATTGTACATTCCATTCTAAGTTCCATTCCACATTCCATTCCACTTTCCATTCCACATTCGATTCCAGGTTCCATTCCATTCCATTCCAAGCTCCATTCCACATTCTATTCCATTCCTTTTAACGTTCCATTCCACATTCCATTCCACGTTCCATTCCACATTCCATTGCACATCGCACTCTACGTTGCATTCCATATTCCATGTTCCATTCCACTTTCCATTCCACGTTCCATTCCATTCGATTCCATTCCACGTTCTATTGCAGGTTCCATTCAACTTTCAAATCCTCATTCCATTCCACATTCCCTTCTACATTCCATTGCAGTGCATTCCACATTCCATTCCGCATTCCATTCCATTCCTTTCCACATTTGATTCCACATTCCATTCCACATTCCATTCCACCTTTCATTCCATTCCATTCCACGTTCCATTCCGCATTACATTCCACACACATTCCAAATTCCCTTCCGTTCCATTCCACGTTCCTTTCCACTTTCCATTCCACATTCCTTTCCATTGCATTCCATTCCACATCCCATTCCACATTCCTTTCCACATTCCATTGCAAATTCCGTTTCATTGCATTCCCCATTCCATTCCACATTCCATTCCACTCCATTTCACACTGTATTCCATTGCAGTCCACATTCCATTCATCATTGCCTTCCATTCCTTTTAAACTTTCCATTCCATTTTGTTCCACATTCGATTTCACCTTCCATTCCATTAGAAATTCCATTCCAAATTCCATTCCATTACATTCCACTTTCCATTCCATTCCACTTTCCATTCCACATTTCGTTCAATTTCATTCCACGTTCCATTCCACGTTCCATTCCACATTGAATTCCACATTCCATTCCACATTCCATTCCATTCCCTTCCATTCCAATTTCCATTCCGCTTTGCATTCCACATTGCATTGCACATTCCATTCCATTCCATTCCACGTTTCATTTCACGTTCCATTGCAGATTCCATTCTATGATAAATTCTACGTTCCGTTCCATTTCATTGCTCATTCCATTCCACCCTCCATTCCATTCCATTCCACATTCCATTCCACTTTCCATTGTACATTGCATTCCAAGTTCCATTCCACATTCCATTCCACTTTCCATTCCACATTGCATTCCAGGTTCCATTCCATTGCATTCCAAGTTCCATTCCACATTCAATTCCATTCCATTCCACGTTCCATTCCACATTCCATTCCACATTCCATTCAACATTCCATTTCTTTCCATTTCACATTCCTTTCCATTCCATTCCAGATTCATTTCCACATTCAAGTCCTTTCCATTCCACATTCCATTGGACACTCCATTCCATTCCTTTCCACATTCCTTTCCATTGCATTCCAATTTCCATTCTAATCCATTCCATTTTCCATTCCATAACATTCCCCATTCCATTCCATTCCATTCCATTCCACATTCTATTGCATTCCACATTCCATTCTCTTCCATTTCACATTCCACTCCATTCCATTCCATTCCTTTCCACATTCCGTTCCATTCCATTTCATTCCATTCCATTTCATTCCATTCCTCATTCTATTCCATTCCACATTCCATTCCATTCCACATTCCATTCCACTGTATTCTATTCCATTCCATTCCACATTCCATTCCATGCCATTCCATTCCCCATTTCATTCCATTACACATTCCATTCCATTCCATACCGCATTCCATTCCATTCATTTAGTGCATTCCATTCCATTCCATTCCACATGCCATTATATTCGACATTCCATTCCACATTCCATTCCACGTTCCATTACACGTTCCATTCCATTCCATTCCACATTCCATTCCACTTTCCATTGCATGACATTCCACGTTCCATTCCACATTCCATTGCCCATGCCTCTCCCCGTTCCATGCCACATTCAATTTCACTTTCCATTCCTCTTTCCATTCCAAGGTCCATTCCAATACATTCCACATTCCATTCCACATTCCATTCCACATCCCATTCCACAATCCATGCCGTTCCATTCTCTTCCATTCCACATTCTATTACAAATTCCATTCCTCATTCAATTTCATTCCATTCCACATTCCATTCCATTTCATTCCACATTCCATTTCACATTTCATTCCATGTTGCATTCCACATTCCATTCCACATTCCACTCTAATTTCCATTCAAAATTCCATTCCACGTTCCACTCCATTCCATTCCACGTTCAGTTGCACATTCCATTCCATTCCATTAAACTTTCTATTCCACATTCCATTCCGTTCCATTCCACATTCCATTCCATTCCATTCCACATTCCATTCCACATTCCATTCCATTCAATTTCACATTCCATTCCAAATTCCATTCCATTCCATTCAACTTTCCATTCCACATTGCCTTGCATTACATTCCACATTCCATTCTGTTCCATTCCACTTTCCATTACATTCCATACCACATTCCATTCCACATTCCATTCCATTGAATTTCACATTGCCTTCCAAATTCCTTGCCATTCCATTCCACTTTCCTTTCCACATTGCCTTGCATTCCATTCCACATTCCATTCCACATTCCAATCCAATCCATTCAATTTTCCATTTCAAGTTCCTTTCCTCAGTCCATTCCACATTCTATTTCACGTTCCATTCCACTCCATTACACGTTCCACCCCACTTTCCATTCCATTCCATTCCACGTTCCATTCCACATTCCATTGCACATTCCATTCCACGTTCCATTCCATTCCACTCCAAGTTCCATTCCACATTCCGTTCCCTCCCTTTCCTCGTTCCATTCTATTCCATTCCACGGTCCATTCCACTTTCCATTCCACTTTCCATTCCACAATCCGTTCCATTAAATTCCATTCCATTCCATTCCACGTTCCATTCCATGTTCCATTCCTCGTTGCATTCCATTCCAATCCGGGTTCCATTCTACATTACATTCCTTCCCTTTCCACGTTCCTTTCCGTTCCATTCCACGTTCCATTCCACTTTCCATTCCGCATTCCATTCCACATTCCATTCCACATTACGTTCCATTCCATTCCACATTCCTTTCCACTTTCCATTCCAAATTCCATTCCATTCCATTACTCATTCCATTCCACATCCCATTCCACATTCCATTCCAAATACCATTCCATTGCATTCCCCATTCCATTCCGCATTCGATTCCAATCCATTCCAGATTGCATTCCGTTGCAGAACCCATTCCATTCAACATTCCATTCCACTCCATATAACTTTCCATTCCATTCCGTTCCGCATTCGATTTCACCTTCCATTCCATTCCAAATTCCATTCCACACTGCATTCAATTCCATTCCACATTCCATTCCCCAATCTGTTCCATTCCATTCCACCTTCCATTCCATGTTCCATTCCACCTTCCATTCCACGTTCCATTCCACATTCAATTAAACATTTCATTCCACATTCCATTCCATTCCATTCCACAATCCATTCCAGTTTACATTCCACATTGCATTCCACGTTCGATTCTCTTCCATTCCGCGCTCTATTCCACGTTCCATTCCACGTTCCATTCCATTCCATACCAAGTTCCATTCCCCTTTCCATTCCATTCCACTCCGCGTTCCATTCCATGTTCCATTCCATTCCATTCCACGTTCCATTCCCCTTTCCATTTCATTCCATTCCACGTTCCATTACACATTCCATTGTACATTCCATTCTAAGTTCCATTCCACATTCTATTCCACTTTCCATTCCACATTCGATTCCAGGTTCCATTCCATTCCATTCCAAGCTCCATTCCACATTCTATTCCATTCCTTTTAACGTTCCATTCCACATACCATTCCACGTTCCATTCCACATTCCATTGCACATCGCATTCTACGTTGCATTCCGTATTCCATGTTCCATTCCACTTTCCATTCCACGTTCCATTCCATTCGATTCCATTCCACGTTCTATTCCAGGTTCCATTCAACTTTCAGTTCCTCATTCCATTCCACATTCCCTTCTACATTCCATTGCAGTGCATCCCACATTCCATTCCGCTTTCCATTCCATTCCTTTCCACATTCGATTCCACATTCCATTCCACATGCCATTCCACCTTTCATTCCATTCCATTCCACGTTCCATTCCGCATTACATTCCACACCCATTCCAAATTCCCTTCCGTTCCATTCCACATTCCTTTAAAGTTTCCATGCCGCATTCCTTTCCATTGCATTACATTCCACATCCCATTCCACATTCCTTTCCACATTCCATTGCAAATTCCGTTTCATTGCATTCCCCATTCCATTCCACATTCCATTCCATTCCATTTCACATTGCATTCCATTGAGGTCCACATTCCATTCAACATTGCCTTCCATTCCTTTTAAACTTTCCATTCCATTGTGTTCCACATTCGATTTCACCTTCCACTCCATTAGAAATTCCGTTCCAAATTCCATTCCATTCCATTCCACTTTCCATTCCACATTTCGTTCAATTTCATTCCACGTTCCATTCCACGTTCCATTCCACATTGAATTCCACTTTCCATTCCACATTCCATTCCATTCCATTCCATTCCAAATTCCATTCCGCTTTGCATTCCACATTGCATTCCACATTCCATTCCATTCCATTCCACGTTTCATTTCACGTTCCATTCCACATTCCATTCCATGATAAATTCCACGTTCCGTTCCATTCCATTGCACATTCCATTCCACCCTCCATTCCGTTCCATTCCACGTTCCATTCCACTTTCCATTGTACATTGCATTCCAAGTTCCGTTCCACATTCCATTCCAGGTTCCATTCCATTGCATTCCAAGTTCCATTCCACATTCAATTCCATTCCATTCCACGTTCCATTCCACATTCCTTTCCACATTCCATTCAACATTGCATTTCTTTCCATTTCACATTCCTTTCCATTCCATTCCACATTCATTTCCACATTCAACTCCATTCCATTCCACATTCCATTGGACATTCCATTCCATTCCATTCCACATTCCTTTCCATTGCATTCCAATTTCCATTCTAATCCATTCCATTTTCCATTCCATAACATTCCCCATTCCATTCCATTCCATTCCTTTCCACATTCTATTGCATTCCACATTCCATTCTCTTCCATTTCACATTCCACTCCATTCCATTCCATTCCTTTCCACATTCCGTTCCATTCCATTTCATTCCATTCCATTTCATTCCATTCCTCATTCTATTCCATTCCACATTCCATTCCATTCCACATTCCATTCCACTGTATTCTATTCCATTCCATTCCACATTCCATTCCATGCCATTCCATTCCCCATTTCATTCCATTACACATTCCATTCCATTCCATACCGCATTCCATTCCACTCATTTAGTGCATTCCATTCCATTCCATTCCACATGCCATTATATTCGACATTCCATTCCACATTCCATTCCACGTTCCATTCCACATTCCATTCCACATTCCATTCCACAATCCATTCCGTTCCATTATCTTCCATCCCACGTTCTATTACAAATTCCATTCCTCATTCAATTTCATTCCATTCCACATTCCATTCCATTCCATTCCACATTCCATTTCACATTTCATTCCATGTTGCATTCCACATTCCATTCCACATTCCACTCTAATTTCCATTCAAAATTCCATTCCACGTTCCACTCCATTCCATTCCACGTTCAGTTGCACATTCCATTCCATTCCATTAAACTTTCTATTCCACATTCCATTCCGTTCCATTCCACATTACATTCCATTCCATTCCACATTCCATTCCATTGAATTTCACATTCCATTCGAAATTCCATTCCATTCCATTCAACTTTCCATTCCACATTGCCTTGCATTACATTCCACATTCCATTCTGTTCCATTCCACTTTCCATTACATTCCATACCACATTCCATTCTACATTCCATTCCATTGAATTTCACATTGCCTTCCAAATTCCATTCCATTCCATTCAACTTTCCATTCCACGTTGCCTTGCATTACATTCCACATTCCATTCTGTTCCATTCCACTTTCCATTACATTCCATACCACATTCCATTCCACATTCCATTCCATTGAATTTCACATTGCCTTCCAAATTCGATCCCATTCCATTCCACTTTCCTTTCCACATTGCCTTGCATTACATTCCACATTCCATTCCACATTCCAATCCAATCCATTCAATGTTCCATTTCAAGTTCCTTTCCACAGTCCATTCCACATTCCATTCCACGTTCCATTCCACTTTCCATTCCACATACCATTCCACTTTCCATTCCACAATCCATTCCACTCAATTCCATTCCATTCCATTCCACGTTCCATTCCATGTTCCATTCCTCGTTGCATTCCATTCCAATCCAGGTTCCATTCTACATTACATTCCTTCCCTTTCCACGTTCCTTTCCGTTCCATTCTACCTTCCATTCCACTTTCCATTCCGCATTCCATTCCACATTCCATTCCACATTACGTTCCATACCATTCCACATTCCTTTCCACTTTCCATTCCAAATTCCATTCCATTCCATTACTCATTCCATTCCACATTCCATTCCAAATACCATTCCATTGCCTTCCCCATTCCATTCCACATTCGATTCCAATCCATTTCAGATTGCATTCCGTTGCAGAACCCATTCCATTCAACATTCCATTCCATTCCATTTAAACTTTCCATTCCATTCCGTTCCGCATTCGATTTCACCTTCCATTCCATTCCAAATTCCATTCCACACTGCATTCAATTCCATTCCACATTCCATTCCCCAATCTGTTCCATTCCATTCCACCTTCCATTTCACGTTCCATTCCACGTTCCATTCCACTTTCCATTCCACATTCCATTAAACATTTCATTCCACATTCCATTCCATTCCATTCCACAATCCATTCCACTTTACATTCCACATTGCATTCCACATTCGATTCTATTCCATTCCACGCTCTATTCCACGTTCCATTCCATTCCATACCAAGTTCCATTCCACGTTCCATTTCATTCCACTCCACGTTCCATTCCATGTTCCATTCCATTCCATTCCACGTTCCATTCCCCTTTCCATTCCATTCCATTCCACGTTCCATTACACATTCCATTGTACATTCCATTCTAAGTTCCATTCCACATTCCATTCCACTTTCCATTCCACATTCGATTCCAGGTTCCATTCCATTCCATTCCAAGCTCCATTCCACATTCTATTCCATTCCTTTTAACGTTCCATTCCACATTCCATTCTACGTTCCATTCCACATTCCATTGCACATCGCATTCTACGTTGCATTCCATATTCCATGTTCCATTCCACTTTCCATTCCACGTTCCATTCCATTCGATTCCATTTCACGTTCTATTCCAGGTTCCATTCAACTTTCAATTCCTCATTCCATTCCACATTCCCTTCTACATTCCATTGCAGTGCATTCCGCATTCCATTCCATTCCTTTCCACATTCGATTCCACATTCCATTCCACATTCCATTCCACCTTTCATTCCATTCCATTCCACGTTCCATTCCGCATTACATTCCACACCCATTCCAAATTCCCTTCCGTTCCATTCCACATTCCTTTCCACTTTCCATTCCACATTCCTTTCCATTGCATTCCATTCCACATCCCATACCACATTCCTTTAAACATTCCATTGCAAATTCCGTTTCATTCCATTCCCCATTCCATTCCACATTCCATTCCATTCCATTTCACATTGAATTCCATTGCAGTCCACATTCCATTCATCATTGCCTTCCATTCGTTTTAAACTTTCCATTCCATTGTGTTCCACATTCGATTTCACCTTCCATTCCATTACAAATTCCATTCCAAATTCCATTCCATTCCATTCCACGTTCCATTCCACATTTCGTCTAATTTCATTCCACGTTCCATTCCACGTTCCATTCCACATTGAATTCCACTTTCCATTCCACATTCCATTCCATTCCAAATTCCATTCCTCTTTGCATTCCACATTGCATTGCACATTCCATTCCATTCCATTCCACGTTTCATTTCACGTTCCATTGCACATTCCATTCCATGAAAAATTCCACGTTCCGTTCCATTCCATTGCAGATTCCATTCCACCCTCCATTCCATTCCATTCCACGTTCCATTCCACTTTAAATTGTACATTGCATTCCAAGTTCCATTCCACATTCCATTCCACATTCCATTCCAGGTTCCATTCCATTGCATTCCAAGTTCCATTCCACATTCAATTCCATTCCATTCCACGTTCCATTCCACATTCCATTCCACATTCCATTCAACGTTCCATTTCTTTCCATTTCACATTCCTTTCCATTCCTTTCCACATTCATTTCCACATTCAACTCCTTTCCATTCCACAGTCTATTGGACATTCCATTCCATTCCATTCCATATTCCTTTCCATTGCATTCCAATTTCCATTCTAATCCATTCCATTTTCCATTCCATAACATTCCCCATTCCATTCTATTCCATTCCATTCCACATTCTATTGCATTCCACATTCCATTCTCTTCCATTTCACATTCCACTCCATTCCATTCCATTCCCTTCCACATTCCGTTCCATTCCATTTCATTCCATTCCATTCCATTTCATTCCATTCCTCATTCTATTCCATTCCACATTCCATTCCATTCCACATTCCATTCCACATTCCATTCCATGCCGTTCCATTCCCCATTTCATTCCATTACACATTCCATTCCATTCCATACCGCATTCCATTCCATTCATTTAGTGCAATCCATTCCATTCCATTCCACATGCCATTATATTCGACATTCCATTCCACATTCCATTCCACGTTCCATTACACGTTCCATTCCATTCCATTCCACATTCCATTCCACTTTCCATTGCATGACATTCCACGTTCCATTCCACATTCCATTGCCCATGCCTGTCCCCGTTCCATGCCACATTCAATTTCACTTTCCATTCCACTTTCCATTCCAAGGTCCATTCAAATACATTCCACATTCCATTCCACATTCCATTCCACAATGCATTCCGTTCCATTCTCTTCCATTCCACATTCTATTACAAATTCCATTCCTCATTCAATTTCATTCCATTCCACATTCCATTCCATTCCATTCCACATTCCATTTCACATTTCATTCCATGTTGCATTCCACATTCCATTCCACATTCCACTCTAATTTCCATTCAAAATTCCATTCCACGTTCCACTCCATTCCATTCCACTTTCAGTTGCACATTCCATTCCATTCCATTAAACTTTCTATTCCACATTCCGTTCTGATCCATTCCACATTCCATTCCATTCCATTCCACATTCCATTCCCCATTCCATTCCATTCAATTTCACATTCCATTCCAAATTCCATTCCATTCCATTCACCTTTCCATTCCACATTTCCTTGCATTACATTCCACATTCCATTCTGTTCCATTCCACTTTCCATTACATTCCATACCACATTCCATTCCACATTCCATTCCATTGAATTTCACATTGCCTTCCAAATTCCTTGCCATTCCATTCCACTTTCTTTTCCACATTGCCTTGCATTACCTTCCACATTCCATTCCACATTCCAATCCAATCCATTCAATGTTCCATTTCAAGTTCCTTTCCTCAGTCCATTCCACATTCTATTTCACGTTCCATTCCACTCCATTACACGTTCCACCCCACTTTGCATTCCATTCCATTCCACGTTCCATTCCACATTCCATTGCACATTCCATTCCATGTTCCATTCCATTCCACTCCAAGTTCCATTCCACATTCCTTTCCCTCCCTTTCCACGTTCCATTCTACTCCATTCCACGTTCCATTCGACTTTCCATTCCACATACCATTCCGTTTTCCATTCCACAATCCATTCCATTCAATTCCATTCCATTCCATTCCACCTTCCATTCCACGTTCCATTCCACGTTCCATTCCACATTCAATTAAATATTTCATTCCACATTCCATTCCATTCCATTCCACAATCCATTCCACTTTACATTCCTCATTGCATTCCACATTCGATTCTATTCCATTCCGTGCTCTATTCCACGTTCCATTCCACGTTCCATTCCATTCCATGCCACGTTCCATTCCACGTTCCATTCCATTCCACTCCACGTTCCATTCCATGTTGCATTCCATTCCATTCCACGTTCCATTCCCCTTTCCATTCCATTCCATTCCACGTTCCATTACACATTCCATTGTACATTCCATTCTAAGATCCATTCCACATTCCATTCCACTTTCCATTCCACATTCGATTCCAGGTTCCATTCCATTCCATTCCAAGCTCCATTCCACATTCTATTCCATTCCTTTTAACGTTCCATTCCACATTCCATTCCACGTTCCATTCCACATTCCATTGCACATCGCATTCTACGTTGCATTCCATATTCCATGTTCCATTCCACTTTCCATTCCACGTTCCATTCCATTTGATTCCATTCCACGTTCTATTCCAGGTTCCATTTAACTTTCAATTCCTCATTCCATTCCACATTCCCTTCTGCATTCCATTGCAGTGCATTCCACATTCCATTCCGCATTCCATTCCATTGCTTTCCACATTCGATTCCACATTCCATTCCACATTCCATTCCACCTTTCATTCCATTCCATTCCACGTTCCATTCCGCATTACATTCCACACCCATTCCAAATTCCCTTCCGTTCCATTCCACATTCCTTTCCACTTTCCATTCCACATTCCTTTCCACTGCATTCCATTCCACATCCCATTCCCCATTCCTTTCCACATTCCATTGCAAATTCCGTTTCATTGCATTCCCCATTCCATTCCACATTCCATTCCATTCCATTTCACATTGTATTCCATTGCAGTCCACATTCCATTCAATATTGCCTTCCATTCCTTTTAAACTTTCCATTCCATTGTGTTCCACATTCGATTTCACCTTCCATTCCATTAGAAATTCCATTCCAAATTCCATTCCATTCCATTCCACTTTCCATTCCACATTTCGTTCAATTTCATTCCACGTTCCATTCCACGTTCCATTCCACATTGAATTCCACTTTCCATTCCACATTCCATTCCATTCCATTCCATTCCAAATTCCATTCCGCTTTGCATTCCACATTGTATTCCACATTCCATTCCATTCCATTCCGGGTTTCATTTCACGTTCCATTCCACATTCCATTCCATGATAAATTCCACGTTCCGTTCCATTCCATTGCACATTCCATTCCACCCTCCATTCCATTCCATTCCACGTTCCATTCCACTTTCCATTGTACATTGCATTCCAAGTTCCATTCCACATTCCATTCCACTTTCCATTCCACATTCCATTCCAGGTTCCATTCCATTGCATTCCAAGTTCCATTCCATATTCAATTCCATTACATTCCACGTTCCATTCCACATTCCTTTCCACATTTCATTCAACGTTCCATTTCTTTCCATTTCACATTCCTTTCCATTCCATTCCACATTCATTTCCAAATTCAACTCCATTCCAGTCCACATTCCATTGAACATTCCATTCCATTCCATTCCACATTCCTTTCCATTGCATTCCAATTTCCATTCTAATCCTTTCCATTTTCCATTCCATAACATTCCCCATTCCATTCTATTCCATTCCATTCCACATTCTATTGCATTCCACATTCCATTCTCATCCATTTCACATTCCACTCCGTTCCATTCCATTCCTTTCCACATTCCGCTCCATTCCATTTCATTCCATTCCATTTCATTCCATTCCTCATTCTATTCCATTCCACATTCCATTCCATTCCACATTCCATTCCACTGTATTCTATTCCATTCCATTCCACATTCCATTCCATGCCATTCCATTCCCCATTTCATTCCATTACACATTCCATTCCATTCCATACCGCATTCCATTCCATTCATTTAGTGCATTCCATTCCATTCCACATGGCATTATAACCGACATTCCATTCCACATTCCATTCCACGTTCCATTACACGTTCCATTCCATTCCATTCCACATTCCATTCCACTTTCCATTGCATGACATTCCACGTTCCATTCCACATTCCATTGCCCATGCCTGTCCCCGTTCCATGCCACATTCAATTTCACGTTCCATTCCCCTTTCCATTCCAAGGTCCATTCCAATACATTCCACTTTCCATTCCACATTCCATTCCACATTCCATTCCACAATGCATTCCGTTCCATTCTCTTCCATTCCACATTCTATTACAAATTCCATTCCTCATTCAATTTCATTCCATTCCACATTCCATTCCATTCCATTCCACATTCCATTTCACATTTCATTCCATGTTGCATTCCACATTCCATTCCACATTCCACTCCAATTTCCATTCAAAATTCCATTCCACGTTCCACTCCATTCCACTCCACGTTCAGTTGCACATTCCATTCCATTCCTTTAAACTTTCTATTCCACATTCCATTCCGTTCCATTCCACATTCCATTCCATTCCATTCCACATTCCATTCCACATTCCATTCCATTCAATTTCACATTCCATTCAAATTCCATTCCATTCCATTCAACTTTCCATTCCACATTGCCTTGCATTACATTCCACATTCCATTCTGTTCCATTCCACTTTCCATTACATTCCATACCACATTCCATTCCACATTCCATTCCATTGAATTTCACATTGCTTTCCAAGTTCCATCCCATTCCATTCCACTTTCCTTTCCACATTGCCTTGCATTCCATTCCACATTCCATTCCACATTCCAATCCAATCCATTCAATGTTCCATTTCAAGTTCCTTTCCACAGTCCATTCCACATTCTATTTCACGTTCCATTCCACTCCATTACACGTTCCACCCCACTTTCCATTCCATTCCATTCCACGTTCCATTCCACATTCCATTGCACATTCCATTCCACGTTCCATTCCATTCCACTCCAAGTTCCATTCCACATTCCGTTCCCTCCATTTCCACGTTCCATTCTATTCCATTCCACGTTCCATTCCACTTTCCATTCCAAATTCCATTCCGCATTCCATTCCATTCACTTTCACATTCCATTCCAAATTCCATTCCATTCCATTCAACTTTCCATTCCACATTGCCTTGCATTACATTCCACATTCCATTCTGTTCCATTCCACTTTCCATTACATTCCATACCACATTCCATTCCACATTCCATTCCATTGAATTTCACATTGCTTTCCAAATTCCATCCCATTCCATTCCGCTTTCCTTTCCACATTGCCTTGCATTCCATTCCACATTCCATTCCACATTCCAATCCAATCCATTCAATGTTCCATTTCAAGTTCCTTTCCACATTCCATTCCACATTCTATTTCACGTTCCATTCCACTCCATTACACGTTCCACCCCACTTTCCATTCCATTCCATTCCACGTTCCATTTCACATTCCATTGCACATCCATTCCACGTTCCATTCAATTCCACTCCAAGTTCCATTCCACATTCCGTTCCCTCCATTTCCACATTCCATTCTATTCCATTCCACTTTCCATTCCACTTTCCATTCCACATTCCATTCCACATTCCATTCCACACTCCATTCAACGTTCCATTTCTTTCCATTTCACATTCCTTTCCATTCCATTCCACATTCATTTCCACATTCAACTCCTTTCCATTCCACAGTCCATTGGACATTCCATTCCATTCCATTCCACATTCCTTTCCATTGCATTCCAATTTCCATTCTAATCCATTCCATTTTCCATTCCATAGCATTCCCCATTCCATTCTATTCCATTCCATTCCACATTCTATTGCATTCCACATTCCATTCTCTTCCATTTCACATTCCACTCCATTCCATTCCATTCCTTTCTACATTCCGTTCCATTCCTTTCCACATTCCGTTCCATTCCATTTCATTCCATTCCATTTCATTCCATTCCTCATTCTATTCCATTCCACATTCCATTCCATTCCACATTCCATTCCACTGCATTCTATTCCATTCCATTCCACATTCCATTCCATGCCATTCCATTCCCCATTTCATTCCATTACACATTCCATTCCATTCCATACCACATTCCATTCCGTTCATTTAGTGCATTCCATTCCATTCCATTCCACATGCCATTATATTCGACATTCCATTTCACATTCCATTCCACGTTCCATTACACATTCCATTCCATTCCATTCCACATTCCATTCCACTTTCCATTGCATGACATTCCACGTTCCATTCCACTTTCCATTGCCCATGCCTGTCCCCGTTCCATGCCACATTCAATTTCACGTTCCATTCCACTTTCCATTCCAAGATCCATTCCAATACATTCCTCTTTCCATTCCACATTCCATTCCACAATCCATTCCGTTCCATTCTCTTCCATTCCACATTCTATTAAAAATTCCATTCCTCATTCAATTTCATTCCATTCCACATTCCATTCCATTCCATTCCACATTCCATTTCACATTTCATTCCATGTTGCATTCCACATTCCATTCCACATTCCACTCCAATTTCCATTCAAAATTCCATTCCACGTTCCACTCCATTCCATTGCATGTTCAGTTGCACATTCCATTCCATTCCATTAAACTTTCTATTCCACATTCCATTCCGTTCCATTCCACATTCCATTCCAGGTTCCATTCCATTGCATTCCAAGTTCCATTCCACATTCAATTCCATTCCATTCCACGTTCCATTCCACATTCCATTGCACATCGCATTCTACGTTGCGTTCCGTATTCCATGTTCCATTCCACTTTCCATTCCACGTTGCATTCCATTCGATTCCATTCCACGTTCTATTCCAGGTTCCATTCAACTTTCAATTCCTCATTCCATTCCACATTCCCTTCTACATTCCATTGCAGTGCATTCCACATTCCATTCCGCATTCCATTCCATTCCTTTCCACATTCGATTCCACATTCCATTCCACATGCCATTCCACCTTTCATTCCATTCCATTCCACGTTCCATTCCGCATTACATTCCACACCCATTCCAAATTCCCTTCCGTTCCATTCCACATTCCTTTAAACTTTCCATTCCGCATTCCTTTCCATTGCATTCCATTCCACATCCCATTCCACATTCCTTTCCACATTCCATTGCAAATTCCGTTTCATTGCATTCCCCATTCCATTCCACATTCCATTCCATTCCTTTTCACATTGCATTCCATTGAGGTCCACATTCCATTCAACATTGCCTTCCATTCCTTTTAAACTATCCATTCCATTGTGTTCCACATTCGATTTCACCTTCCATTCCATTAGAAATTCCATTCCAAATTTCATTCCATTCCATTCCACCTTCCATTCCACATTTCGTTCAATTTCCTTCCACGTTCCATTCCACGTTCCATTCCACATTGAATTCCACTTTCCATTCCACATTCCATTCCATTCCATTCCATTCAAAATTCCATTCCGCTTTGCATTCCACATTGCATGCCACATTCCATTCCATTCCATTCCACGTTTCATTTCACGTTCCATTCCACATTCAATTCCATGATAAATTCCACGTTCCGTTCCATTCCATTGCACATTCCATTCCACCCTCCATTGCATTCCATTCCACGTTCCATTCCACTTTCCATTGTACATTGCATTCCAAGTTCCATTCCACATTCCATTCCACTTTCCATTCCACATTCCATTCCAGGTTCCATTCCATTGCATTCCAAGTTCCATTCCACATTCAATTCCATTCCATTCCACGTTCCATTCCACATTCCCTTCCACCTTCCATTCAACGTTCCATTTCTTTCCATTTCACATTCCTTTCCATTCCATTCCACATTCATTTCGACATTCAACTCCATTCCATTCCACATTCCATTGGACATTCCATTCCATTCCATTCCACATTCCTTTCCATTGCATTCCAATTTCCATTCTAATCCATTCCACATTCAATTCCATTCCATTCCACGTTCCATTCCACATTCCATTGCACATCGCATTCTACGTTGCGTTCCGTATTCCATGTTCCATTCCACTTTCCATTCCACGTTGCATTCCATTCGATTCCATTCCACGTTCTATTCCAGGTTCCATTCAACTTTCAATTCCTCATTCCATTCCACATTCCCTTCTACATTCCATTGCAGTGCATTCCACATTCCATTCCGCATTCCATTCCATTCCTTTCCACATTCGATTCCACATTCCATTCCACATGCCATTCCACCTTTCATTCCATTCCATTCCACGTTCCATTCCGCATTACATTCCACACCCATTCCAAATTCCCTTCCGTTCCATTCCACATTCCTTTAAACTTTCCATTCCGCATTCCTTTCCATGGCATTCCATTCCACATCCCATTCCACATTCCTTTCCACATTCCATTGCAAATTCCGTTTCATTGCATTCCCCATTCCATTCCACATTCCATTCCATTCCATTTCACATTGCATTCCATTGAGGTCCACATTCCATTCAACATTGCCTTCCATTCCTTTTAAACTATCCATTCCATTGTGTTCCACATTCGATTTCACCTTCCATTCCATTAGAAATTCCATTCCAAATTTCATTCCATTCCATTCCACCTTCCATTCCACATTTCGTTCAATTTCCTTCCACGTTCCATTCCACGTTCCATTCCACATTGAATTCCACTTTCCATTCCACATTCCATTCCATTCCATTCCATTCCATTCAAAATTCCATTCCGCTTTGCATTGCACATTGCATGCCACATTCCATTCCATTCCATTCCACGTTTCATTTCACGTTCCATTCCACATTCAATTCCATGATAAATTCCACGTTCCGTTCCATTCCATTGCACATTCCATTCCACCCTCCATTGCATTCCATTCCACGTTCCATTCCACTTTCCATTGTACATTGCATTCCAAGTTCCATTCCACATTCCATTCCACTTTCCATTCCACATTCCATTCCAGGTTCCATTCCATTGCATTCCAAGTTCCATTCCACATTCAATTCCATTCCATTCCACGTTCCATTCCACATTCCTTTCCACATTCCATTCAACGTTCCATTTCTTTCCATTTCACATTCCTTTCCATTCCATTCCACATTCATTTCCACATTCAATTCCATTCCATTCCACATTCCATTGGACATTCCATTCCATTCCACATTCCTTTCCATTGCATTCCAATTTCCATTCTAATCCATTCCATTTTCCATTCCATAACATTCCCCATTCCATTCCATTCCATTCCATTCCACATTCTATTGCATTCCACATTCCATTCTCTTCCATTTCAAATTCCACTCCATTCCATTCCATTCCTTTCCACATTCCGTTCCATTCCATTTCATTCCATGCCATTTCATTCCATTCCTCATTCTATTCCATTCCACATTCCATTCCATTCCACATTCCATTCCACTGTATTCTATTCCATTCCATTCCACATTCCATTCCATGCCATTCCATTCCCCATTTCATTCCATTACACATTCCATTCCATTCCATACCGAATTCCATTCCACTCATTTAGTGCATTCCATTCCATTCCATTCCACATGCCATTATATTCGACATTCCATTCCACATTCCATTCCACGTTCCATTACACGTTCCATTCCATTCCATTCCACATTCCATTCCACTTTCCATTGCATGACATTCCACGTTCCATTCCACATTCCATTGCCCATGCCTCTCCCCGTTCCATGCCACATTCAATTTCACGTTCCATTCCACTTTCCATTCCAAGGTCCATTCCAATACATTCCACATTCGATTCCACATTCCATTCCACAATCCATTCCGTTCCATTCTCTTCCATTCCACATTCTATTACAAATTCCATTCCTCATTCAATTTCATTCCATTCCACATTCCATTCCATTCCATTCCACATTCCATTTCACATTTCATTCCATGTTGCATTCCACATTCCATTCCACATTCCACTCTAATTTCCATTCAAAATTCCATTCCACGTTCCACTCCATTCCATTCCACGTTCAGTTGCACATTCCATTCCATTCCATTAAACTTTCTATTCCACATTCCATTCTGTTCCATTCCACATTCCATTCCATTCCATTCCACATTCCATTCCATTCAATTTCACATTCCATTCGAAATTCCATTCCATTCCATTCAACTTTCCATTCCACATTGCCTTGCATTACATTCCACATTCCATTCTGTTCCATTCCACTTTACATTACATTCCACACCACATTCCATTCTACATTCCATTCCATTGAATTTCACATTGCCTTCCAAATTCCATTGCATTCCATTCAACTTTCCATTCCACATTGCCTTGCATTACATTCCACATTCCATTCTGTTCCATTCCACTTTCCATTACATTCCATACCACATTCCATTCCATTGAATTTCACATTGCCTTCCAAATTCGATCCCATTCCATTCCACTTTCCTTTCCACATTGCCTTGCATTACATTCCACATTCCATTCCACATTCCAATCCAATCCATTCAATGTTCCATTTCAAGTTCCTTTCCACAGTCCATTCCACATTCCATTCCACGTTCCATTCCACTTTCCATTCCACATACCATTCCACTTTCCATTCCACAATCCGTTCCATTCAATTCCATTCCATTCCATTCCACGTTCCATTCCATTTTCCATTCCTCGTTGCATTCCATTCCAATCCAGGTTCCATTCTACATTACATTCCTTCCCTTTCCACGTTCCTTTCCGTTCCATTCTACGTTCCATTCCACTTTCCATTCCGCATTCCAATCCACATTCCATTCCACATTACGTTCCATTCCATTCCACATTCCTTCCCACTTTCCATTCCAAATTCCCTTCCATTGCATTACTCAGTCCATTCCACATTCCATTCCACATTCCATTCCAAATACCATTCCATTGCATTCCCCATTCCATTCCACATTCGATTCCAATCCATTCCAGATTGCATTCCGTTGCAGAACGCATTCCATTCAACATTCCATTCCATTCCATTTAAACTTTCCATTCCATTCCGTTCCGCATTCGATTTCACCTTCCATTCCATTCCAAATTCCATTCCACACTGCATTCAATTCCATTCCATATTCCATTCCCCAATCTTTTCCATTCCATTCCGCCTTCCATTCCACGTTCCATTCCACGTTCCATTCCACGTTCCATTCCACATTCAATTAAATATTTCATTCCACATTCCATTCCATTCCATTCCACAATCCATTCCACTTTACATTCCACATTGCATTCCACATTCGATTCTATTCCATTCCGCGCTCTATTCCACGTTCCATTCCACGTTCCATTCCATTCCATACCAAGTTCCATTCCACATTCCATTCCATTCCACTCCGCGTTCCATTCCATGTTCCATTCCATTCCATTCCACGTTCCATTCCCCTTTCCATTCCATTCCATTCCACGTTCCATTACACATTCCATTGTACATTCCATTCTAAGTTCCATTCCACATTCCATTCCACTTTCCATTCCACATTCGATTCCAGGTTCGATTCCATTCCATTCCAAGCTCCATTCCACATTCTATTCCATTCCTTTTAACGTTCCATTCCACATTCCATTCCACGTTCCATTCCACATTCCATTGCACATCGCACTCTACGTTGCATTCCATATTCCTTGTTCCATTCCACTTTCCATTCCACGTTCCATTCCATTCGATTCCATTCCACGTTCTATTCCAGGTTCCATTCAACTTTCAAATCCTCATTCCATTCCACATTCCCTTCTACATTCCATTGCAGTGCATTCCACATTCCATTCCGCATTCCATTCCATTCCTTTCCACATTCGATTCCACATTCCATTCCACATTCCATTCCACCTTTCATTCCATTCCATTCCACGTTCCATTCCGCATTACATTCCACACACATTCCAAATTCCCTTCCGTTCCATTCCACGTTCCTTTCCACTTTCCATTCCACATTCCTTTCCATTGCATTCCATTCCACATCCCATTCCACATTCCTTTCCACATTCCATTGCAAATTCCGTTTCATTGCATTCCCCATTCCATTCCACATTCCATTCCACTCCATTTCACATTGTATTCCATTGCAGTCCACATTCCATTCATCATTGCCTTCCATTCCTTTTAAACTTTCCATTCCATTTTGTTCCACATTCGATTTCACCTTCCATTCCATTAGAAATTCCATTCCAAATTCCATTCCATTCCATTCCACATTCCATTCCACATTTCGTCTAATTTCATTCCACGTTCCATTCCACGTTCCATTCCACATTGAATTCCACTTTCCATTCCACATTCCATTCCATTCCAAATTCCATTCCCCTTTGCATTCCACATTGCATTGCACATTCCATTCCATTCCATTCCACGTTTCATTTCACGTTCCATTGCACATTCCTTTCCATGATAAATTCCACGTTCCGTTCCATTCCATTGCAGATTCCATTCCACCCTCCATTCCATTCCATTCCACGTTCCATTCCACTTTAAATTGTACATTGCATTCCAAGTTCCATTCCACATTCCATTCCACATTCCATTCCAGGTTCCATTCCATTGCATTCCAAGTTCCATTCCACATTCAATTCCATTCCATTCCACGTTCCATTCCACATTCCATTCCAAATTCCATTCAACGGTCCATTTCTTTCCATTTCACATTCCTTTCCATTCCTTTCCACATTCATTTCCACATTCAACTCCTTTCCATTCCACAGACTATTGGACATTCCATTCCATTCCATTCCACATTCCTTTCCATTGCATTCCAATTTCCATTCTAATCCATTCCATTTTCCATTCCATAACATTCCCCATTCCATTCCATTCCATTCCATTCCACATTCTATTGCATTCCACATTCCATTCTCTTCCATTTCACATTCCACTCCATTCCATTCCATTCCTTTCTACATTCCGTTCCATTCCTTTCCACATTCCGTTCCATTCCATTTCATTCCATTCCATTTCATTCCATTCCTCATTCTATTCCATTCCACATTCCATTCCATTCCACATTCCATTCCACTGCAATCTATTCCATTCCATTCCACATTCCATTCCATGCCATTCCAATCCCCATTTCATTCCATTACACATTCCATTCCATTCCATACCACATTCCATTCCATTCATTTAGTGCATTCCATTCCATTCCATTCCACATGCCATTATATTCGACATTCCATTTCACATTCCATTCCACGTTCCATTACACATTCCATTCCATTCCATTCCACATTCCATTCCACTTTCCATTGCATTACATTCCACGTTCCATTCCACTTTCCATTGCCCATGCCTGTCCCCGTTCCATGCCACATTCAATTTCACGTTCCATTCCACTTTCCATTCCAAGATCCATTCCAATACATTCCTCTTTCCATTCCACATTCCATTCCACAATCCATTCCGTTCCATTCTCTTCCATTCCACATTCTATTACAAATTCCATTCCTCATTCAATTTCATTCCATTCCACATTCCATTCCATTCCATTCCACATTCCATTTCACATTTCATTCCATGTTGCATTCCACATTCCATACCACATTCCACTCCAATTTCCATTCAAAATTCCATTCCACGTTCCACTCCATTCCATTGCACGTTCAGTTGCACATTCCATTCCATTCCATTAAACTTTCTATTCCACATTCCATTCCGTTCCATTCCACATTCCATTCCAGGTTCCATTCCATTGCATTCCAAGTTGCATTCCACATTCAATTCCATTCCATTCCACGTTCCATTCCACATTCCATTGCACATCGCATTCTACGTTGCGTTCCGTATTCCATGTTCCATTCCACTTTCCATTCCACATTGCATTCCATTCGATTCCATTCCACGTTCTATTCCAGGTTCCATTTAACTTTCAATTCCTCATTCCATTCCACATTCCCTTCTACATTCCATTGCAGTGCATTCCACATTCCATTCCGCATTCCATTCCATTCCTTTCCACATTCGATTCCACATTCCATTCCACATGCCATTCCACCTTTCATTCCATTCCATTCCACGTTCCATTCCGCATTACATTCCACACCCATTCCAAATTCCCTTCCATTCCATTCCACATTCCTTTCCACTTTCCATTCCGCATTCCTCTCCATTGCATTCCATTCCACATCCCATTCCACATTCCTTTCCACATTCCATTGCAAATTCCGTTTCATTGCATTCCCCATTCCATTCCACATTCCATTCCATTCCATTTCACATTGCATTCCATTGAGGTCCACATTCCATTCAACATTGCCTTCCATTCCTTTTAAACTTTCCATTCCATTGTGTTCCACATTCGATTTCACCTTCCATTCAATTAGAAATTCCATTCCAAATTCCTTTCCATTCCATTCCACTTTCCATTCCACATTTCGTTCAATTTCATTCCACGTTCCATTCCACGTTCCATTCCACATTGAATTCCACTTTCCATTCCACATTCCATTCCATTCCATTCCATTTCAAATTCCATTCCGCTTTGCATTCCACGTTGCATGCCACATTCCATTCCATTCCATTCCACGATTCATTTCACATTCCATTCCACATTCCATTCCATGATAAATTCCACGTTCCGTTCCATTCCATTGCACATTCCATTCCACCCTCCATTCCATTCCATTCCACGTTCCATTCCACTTTCCATTGTACATTGCATTCCAAGTTCCATTCCACATTCCATTCCACTTTCCATTCCACATTCCATTCCAGGTTCCATTCCATTGCATTCCAAGTTCCATTCCACATTCAATTCCATTCCATTCCACGTTCCATTCCACATTCCATTGCACATCGCATTCTACGTTGCGTTCCGTATTCCATGTTCCATTCCACTTTCCATTCCATGTTGCATTCCATTCGATTCCATTCCACGTTCTATTCCAGGTTCCATTCAACTTTCAATTCCTCATTCCATTCCACATTCCCTTCTACATTCCATTGCAGTGCATTCCACATTCCATTCCGCATTCCATTCCATTCCTTTCCACATTCGATTCCACATTCCATTCCACATTCCATTCCACCTTTCATTCCATTCCATTCCACGTTCCATTCCGCATTACATTCCACACCCATTCCAAATTCCCTTCCGTTCCATTCCACATTCCTTTAAACTTTCCATTCCGCATTCCTTCCCATTGCATTCCATTCCACATCCCATTCCACATTCCTTTCCACATTCCATTGCAAATTCCGTTTCATTTTATTCCCCATTCCATTCCACATTCCATTCCATTCCATTTCACATTGCATTCCATTGAGGTCCACATTCCATTCAACATTGCCTTCCATTCCTTTTAAACTATCCATTCCATTGTGTTCCACATTCGATTTCACCTTCCATTCCATTAGAAATTCCATTCCAAATTTCATTCCATTCCATTCCACCTTCCATTCCACATTTCGTTCAATTTCATTCCACCTTCCATTCCACTTTCCATTCCACATTGAATTCCACTTTCCATTCCACATTCCATTCCATTCCATTCAATATTCCATTCCGCTTTGCATTCCACATTGCATGCCACATTCCATTCCATTCCATTCCACGTTTCATTTCACGTTCCATTCCACATTCCATTCCATGATAAATTCCACGTTCCGTTCCATTCCATTGCACATTCCATTCCACCCTCCATTCCATTCCATTCCACGTTCCATTCCACTTTCCATTGTACATTGCATTCCAAGTTCCATTCCACATTCCATTCCACTTTCCATTCCACATTCCATTCCAGGTTCCATTCCATTGCATTCCAAGTTACATTCCACATTCAATTAAATTGCATTCCACGTTCCATTCCACATTCCTTTCCACATTCCATTCAACGTTCCATTTCTTTCCATTTCACATTCCTTTCCATTCCATTCCACATTCATTTCCACATTCAACTCCATTCCATTCCACATTCCATTGGACATTCCATTCCATTCCTTTCCACATTCCTTTCCATTGCATTCCAATTTCCATTCTAATCCATTCCATTTTCCATTCCATAACATTCCCCATTCCATTCCATTTCATTCAATTCCACATTCTATTGCATTCCACATTCCATTCTCTTCCATTTCACATTCCACTCCATTCCATTCCATTCCTTTCCACATTCCGTTCCATTCCATTTCATTCCATTCCATTTCATTCCATTCCTCATTCTATTCCATTGCACATTCCATTCCATTCCACATTCCATTCCACTGTATTCTATTCCATTCCATTCCACATTCCATTCCATGCCATTCCATTCCCCATTTCATTCCATTACACATTCCATTCCATTCCATACCGCATTCCATTCCACTCATTTAGTGCATTCCATTCCATTCCATTCCACATGCCATTATATTCGACATTCCATTCCACATTCCATTCCACGTTCCATTACACGTTCCATTCCATTCCATTCCACATTCCATTCCACTTTCCATTGCATGACATTCCACGTTCCATTCCACATTCCATTGCCCATGCCTGTCCCCGTTCCATGCCACAATCAATTTCACGTTCCATTCCACTTTCCATTCCAAGGTCCATTCCAATACATTCCACATTCCATTCCACATTCCATTCCACAATCCATTCCGTTCCATTCTCTTCCATTCCACATTCTATTACAAATTCCATTCCTCATTCAATTTCATTCCATTCCACATTCCATTCCATTCCATTCCACATTCCATTTCACATTTCATTCCATGTTGCATTCCACATTCCATTCCACATTCCACTCTAATTTCCATTCAAAATTCCATTCCACGTTCCACTCCATTCCTTTCCACGTTCAGTTGCACATTCCATTCCATTCCATTAAACTTTCTATTCCACATTCCATTCCGTTCCATTCCACACTCCATTCCATTCCATTCCACATTCCTTTCCATTCAATTTCACATTCCATTCGAAATTCCATTCCATTCCATTCAACTTTCCATTCCACATTGCCTTGCATTACATTCCACATTCCATTCTGTTCCATTCCACTTTCCATTACATTCCATACCACATTCCATTCTACATTCCATTCCATTGAATTTCACATTGCCTTCCAAATTCCATTCCATTCCATTCAACTTTCCATTCCACATTGCCTTGCATTACATTCCACATTCCATTCTGTTCCATTCCACTTTCCATTACATTCCATACCACATTCCATTCCACATTCCATTCCATTGAATTTCACATTGCCTTCCAAATTCGTTCCCATTCCATACCACTTTCCTTTCCACATTGCCTTGCATTACATTCCACATTCCATTCCACATTCCAATCCAATCCATTCAATGTTCCATTTCAAGTTCCTTTCCACAGTCCATTCCACATTCCATTCCACGTTCCATTCCACTTTCCATTCCACATACCATTCCACTTTCCATTCCACAATCCATTCCATTCAATTCCATTCCATTCCTTTCCACGTTCCATTCCATGTTCCATTCCTCGTTGCATTCCATTCCAATCCAGGTTCCATTCTACATTACATTGCTTCCCTTTCCGCGTTCCTTTCCGTTCCATTCTACGTTCCATTCCATTTTCCATTCCGCATTCCATTCCACATTCCATTCCACATTACGTTCCATTCCATTCCACATTCCTTTCCACTTTCCATTCCAAATTCCATTCCATTGCATTACTGATTCCATTCCACATTCCATTCCACATTCCATTCCAAATACCATTCCATTGAATTCCCCATTCCATTCCACATTCGATTCCAATCCATTCCAGATTGCATTCCGTTGCAGAACCCATTACATTCAACATTCCATTCCATTCCATTTAAACTTTCCATTCCATTCCATTCCGCATTCGGTTTCACCTTCCACTCCATTCCAAATTCCATTCCACACTGCATTCAATTCCATTCCACATTCCATTCCCCAATCTGTTCCATTCCATTCCACCTTCCATTCCACGTTCCATTCCACGTTCCATTCCACATTCAATTAAACATTTCATTCCACATTCCATTCCATTCCATTCCACAATCCATTCCACTTTACATTCCACATTGCATTCCACATTCGATTCTATTCCATTCCGCGCTCTATTCCACGTTCCATTCCACATTCCATTCCATTCCATACCAAGTTCCATTCCACGTTCCATTCCATTCCACTCCACGTTCCATTCCATGTTCCATTCCATTCCATTCCACGTTCTATTCCCCTTTCCATTCCATTCCATTCCACGTTCCATTACACATTCCATTGTACATTCCATTCTAAGTTCCTTTCCACATTCCATTCCACTTTCCATTCCACATTCGATTCCAGGTTCCATTCCATTCCATTCCAAGCTCCATTCCACATTCTATTCCATTCCTTTTAACGTTCCATTCCACATTCCATTCCACGTTCCATTCCACATTCCATTGCACATCGCATTCTACGTTGCATTCCATATTCCATGTTCCATTCCACTTTCCATTCCACGTTCCATTCCATTCGATTCCATTCCACGTTCTATTCCAGGTTCCATTCAACTTTCAATTCCTCATTCCATTCCACATTCCCTTCTACATTCCATTGCAGTGCATTCCACATTCCATTCCGCATTCCATTCCATTCCTTTCCACATTCGATTCCACATTCCATTCCACATGCCATTCCACCTTTCATTCCATTCCATTCCACGTTCCATTCCACATTTCATTCCATTCCATTCCACGTTCCATTCCGCATTACATTCCACACCCATTCCAAATTCCCTTCCATTCCATTCCACATTCCTTTCCACTTTTCATTCCACATTCCTTTCCATTGCATTCCATTCCACATCCCATTCCACATTCCTTTCCACATTCCATTGCAAATTCCGTTTCATTGCATTCCCCATTCCATTCCACATTCCATTCCATTCCATTTCACACTGTATTCCATTGCAGTCCACATTCCATTCATCATTGCCTTCCATTCCTTTTAAACTTTCCATTCCATTGTGTTCCACATTCGATTTCACCTTCCACTCCATTAGAAATTCCGTTCCAAATTCCATTCCATTCCATTCCACTTTCCATTCCACATTTCGTTCAATTTCATTCCACGTTCCATTCCACGTTCCATTCCACATTGAATTCCACTTTTCATTCCACATTCCATTCCATTCCATTCCATTCCAAATTCCATTCCGCTTTGCATTCCACATTGCATTGCACATTCCATTCCATTCCATTCTACTTTTCATTTCACGTTCCATTGCACATTCCATTCCATGATAATTTCTACGTTCCGTTCCATTCCATTGCACATTCCATTCCACCCTCCATTCCATTCCATTCCACGTTCCATTCCACTTTCCATTGTACATTGCATTCCAAGTTCCATTCCACATTCCATTCCACTTTCCATTCCACATTCCATTCCAGGTTCCATTCCATTGCATTCCAAGTTCCATTCCACATTCAATTCCATTACATTCCACGTTCCATTCCACATTCCATTCCACATTCCATTCAACATTCCATTTCTTTGCATTTCACATTCCTTTCCATTCCATTCCACATTCATTTCCACATTCAACTCCTTTCCATTCCACATTCCATTGGACATTCCATTCCATTCCTTTCCACATTCCTTTCCATTACATTCCAATTTCCATTCTAATCCATTCCATTTTCCATTCCATAACATTCCCCATTCCATTCCATTCCATTCCATTGCACATTCTATTACATTCCCCATTCCATTCTCTTCCCCATTTCACATTCCACTCCTTTCCATTCCATTCCTTTCCACATTCCGTTCCATTCCATTTCATTCCATTCCTCATTCTATTCCATTCCACATTCCATTCCATTCCACATTCCATTCCACTGTACTCTATTCCATTCCATTCCACATTCCATTCCATGCCATTCCATTCCCCATTTCATTCCATTACACATTCCATTCCATTCCATACCGCATTCCATTCCATTCATTTAGTGCATTCCATTGCATTCCATTCCACATGCCATTATATTCGACATTCCATTCCACATTCCATTCCACGTTCCATTACACGTTCCATTCCATTCCATTCCACATTCCATTCCACTTTCCATTGCATGGCATTCCACGTTCCATTCCACATTCCATTGCCCATGCCTCTCCCCGTTCCATGCCACATTCAATTTCACTTTCCATTCCTCTTTCCATTCCAAGGTCCATTCCAATACATTCCACATTCCATTCCACATTCTATTCCACAATCCATTCCAGAATCCATTCCGTTCCATTCTCTTCCATTCCACATTCTATTACAAATTCCATTCCTCATTCAATTTCATTCCATTCCACATTCCATTCCATTCCATTCCACATTCCATTTCACATTTCATTCCATGTTGCATTCCACATTCCATTCCACATTCCACTCTAATTTCCATTCAAAATTCCATTCCACGTTCCACTCCATTCCATTCCACGTTCAGTTGCACATTCCATTCCATTCCATTAAACTTTCTATTCCACATTCCGTTCCGTTCCATTCCACATTCCATTCCATTCCATTCCACATTCCATTCCACATTCCATTCCATTCAATTTCGCATTCCTTTCCAAATTCCATTCCATTCCATTCAACTTTCCATTCCACATTGCCTTGCATTACATTCCACATTCCATTCTGTTCCATTCCACTTTCCATTACATTCCATACCACATTCCATTCCACATTCCATTCCATTGAATTTCACATTGCCTTCCAAATTCCTTGCTATTCCATTCCACTTTCCTTTCCACATTGCCTTGCATTACATTCCACATTCCATTCCACATTCCAATCCAATCCATTCAATGTTCCATTTCAAGTTCCTTTCCTCAATACATTCCACATTCTATTTCACGTTCCATTCCACTCCATTACACGTTCCACCACACTTTCCATTCCATTCCATTCCACGTTCCATTCCACATTCCATTGCACATTCCATTCCACGTTCCATTCCATTCCACTCCAAGTTCCATTCCACATTCCGTTCCCTCCCTTTCCACGTTAAATTCTATTCCATTCCACGTTCCATTCCACTTTCCATTCCACATACCATTCCACTTTCCATTCCACAATCCGTTCCATTCAATTCCATTCCATTCCATTCCACGTTCCATTCCATGTTCCATTCCTCGTTGCATTCCATTCCAATCCAGGTTCCATTCTACATTACATTCCTTCCCTTTCCACGTTCATTTCCGTTCCATTCCACGTTCCCTTCCACTTTCCATTCCGCATTCCATTCCACATTCCATTCCACATTACGTTCCATTCCATTCCACATTCCTTTCCACTTTCCATTCCAAATTCCATTCCATTCCATTACTCATTCCATTCCACATTCCATTCCACATTCCATTCCAAATACCATTCCATTGCATTCCCCATTCCATTCCAAATTCGATTCCAATCCATTCCAGATTGCATTCCGTTGCAGAACCCATTCCATTCAACATTCCATTCCATTCCATTTAAACTTTCCATTCCATTCCGTTCCGCATTCGATTTCACCTTCCATTCCATTCCAAATTCCATTCCACACTGCATTCAATTCCATTCCACATTCCATTCCCCAATCTGTTCCATTCCATTCCACCTTCCATTCCATGTTCCATTCCACGTTCCATTCCACGTTCCATTCCACATTCAATTAAACATTTCGTTCCACATTCCATTCCATTCCATTCCACAATCCATTCCACTTTACATTCCACATTGCATTCCACATTCGATTCTCTTCCATTCCGCGCTCTATTCCACGTTCCATTCCACGTTCCATTCCATTCCATACCAAGTTCCATTCCACGTTCCATTCCATTCCACTCCACGTTCCATTCCATGTTCCATTCCATTCCATTCCACGTTCCACTCCCCTTTCCATTCCATTCCATTCCACGTTCCATTACACATTCCATTGTACATTCCATTCTAAGTTCCATTCCACATTCCATTCCACTTTCCATTCCACATTCGATTCCAGGTTCCATTCCATTCCATTCCAAGCTCCATTCCACATTCTATTCCATTCCTTTTAACGTTCCATTCCACATTCCATTCCACGTTCCATTCCACATTCCATTGCACATCGCATTCTACGTTGCATTCCGTATTCCATGTTCCATTCCACTTTCCATTCCACGTTCCATTCCATTCGATTCCATTCCACGTTCTATTCCAGGTTCCATTCAACTTTCAATTCCTCATTCCATTCCACATTCCCTTCTACATTCCATTGCAGTGCATTCCACATTCCATTCCGCATTCCATTCCATTCCTTTCCACATTCGATTCCACATTCCATTCCACATGCCATTCCACCTTTCATTCCATTCCATTCCACGTTCCATTCCGCATTACATTCCACACCCATTCCAAATTCCCTTCCGTTCCATTCCACATTCCTTTAAACTTTCCATTCCGCCTTCCTTTCCATTGCATTCCATTCCACATCCCATTCCACATTCCTTTCCACATTCCATTGCAAATTCCGTTTCATTGCATTCCCCATTCCATTCCACATTCCATTCCATTGAATTTCACATTGCTTTCCAAATTCCATCCCATTCCATTCCACTTTCCTTTCCACATTGCCTTGCATTACATTCCACATTCCATTCCACATTCCAATCCAATCCATTCAATGTTCCATTTCAAGTTCCTTTCCACAGTCCATTCCACATTCTATTTCACGTTCCATTCCACTCCATTACACGTTCCACCCCACTTTCCATTCCATTCCATTCCACGTTCCATTCCACATTCCATTGCACATTCCATTCCACGTTCCATTCCATTCCACTCCAAGTTCCATTCCACATTCCGTTCCCTCCCTTTCCACGTTCCATTCTATTCCATTCCACCTTCCATTCCACTTTCCATTCCACATTCCATTCCACTTTCCATTCCACAATCCATTCCATTCAATTCCATTCCATTCCATTCCACGTTCCATTCCATGTTCCATTCCTCGTTGCATTCCATTCCACTCCAGGTTCCATTCTACATTACATTCCTTCCCTTTCCACGTTCCTTTCCGTTCCATTCCACGTTCCATTCCACTTTCCATTCCGCATTCCATTCCACATTCCATTCCACATTACGTTCCATTCCATTCCACATTCCTTTCCACTTTCCATTCCAAATTCCATTCCATTCCATTACTCATTCCATTCCACATTCCATTCCACATTCCATTCCAAATACCATTCCATTGCATTCCCCATTCCATTCCACATTCGATTCCAATCCATTCCAGATTGCATTCCGTTGCAGAACACATTCCATTCAACATTCCATTCCATTCCATTTAAACTTTCCATTCCATTCCGTTCCGCATTCGATTTCACCTTTCATTCCATTCTAAATTCCATTCCACACTGCATTCAATTCCATTCCACATTCCATTCCACAATCTGTTCCATTCCATTCCACCTTCCATTCCACATTCCATTCCACGTTCCAGTCCACGTTCCATTCCACATTCAATTAAACATTTCATTCCACATTCCATTCCATTCCATTCCACAATCCATTCCACTTTACATTCCACATTGCATTCCACATTCGATTCTATTCCATTCCGCGCTCTATTCTACGTTCCATTCCACGTTCCATTCCATTCCATGCCACGTTACGTTCCACGTTCCATTCCATTCCACTTCACGTTCCATTCCATGTTCCATTCCATTCCATTCCACGTTCCATTCCTCCTTCCATTCCATTCCATTCCACGTTCCATTACACATTCCATTGTACATTCCATTCTAAGTTCCATTCCACATTCCATTCCACTTTCCATTCCACATTCGATTCCGGGTTCCATTCCATTCCATTCCAAGCTCCACTCCACATTCTATTCCATTCTTTTAATGTTCCATTCCACATTCCATTCCACGTTCCATTCCACATTCCATTGCACATCGCATTCTACGTTGCATTCCATATTTCATGTTCCATTCCACTTTCCATTCCACCTTCCATTCCATTCGATTCCATTCCACGTTCCATTCCAGGTTCCATTCAAATTTCAATTCCTCATTCCATTCCACATTCCCTTCTACATTCCATTGCAGTGCATTCCACATTCCATTCTGCATTCCATTCCATTCCTTTCCACATTCGATTCCACATTCCATTCCACATGCCATTCCACCTTTTATTCCATTCCATTCCACGTTCCATTCCGCATTCCATTCCACACCCATTCCAAATTCCCTTCCGTTCCATTCCACATTCCTTTCCACTTTCCATTCCACATTCCTTTCCATTGCATTCCATTCCACATCCCATTGCACATTCCTTTCCACATTCCATTGCAAATTCCATTTCATTGCATTCCCCATTCCATTCCATTCCATTTCACATTGTATTCCATTGCAGTCCACATTCCATTCATCATTGCCTTCCATTCCTTTTAAACTTTCCATTCCATTGTGTTCCACATTCGATTTCACCTTCCATTCCATTAGAAATTCCATTCCAAATTCCATTCCATTCCATTCCACTTTCCATTCTACATTTCGTTCAATTTCATTCCACGTTCCATTCCACGTTCCATTCCACATTGAATTCCACTTTCCATTCCACATTCCATTCCATTCCATTCCATTCCAAATTCCATTCCGCTTTGCATTCCACATTGCATTCCACATTCCATTCCATTCCATTCCACGTTTCATTTCACGTTCCATTCCACATTCCATTCCATGATAAATTCCACGTTCCGTTCCATTTCATTGCACATTCCATTCCACCCTCCATTCCATTCCATTCCACGTTCCATTCCACTTTCCATTGTACATTGCATTCCAAGTTCCATTCCACATTCCATTCCACTTTCCATTCCACATTCCATTCCAGGTTCCATTCCATTGCATTCCAAGTTCCATTCCACATTCAATTCCATTACATTCCACGTTCCATTCCACATTCCATTCCACATTCCATTCAACATTCCATTTCTTTCCATTTCACATTCCTTTCCATTCCATTCCACATTCATTTCCACATTCAACTCCTTTCCATTCCACATTCCATTGGACATTCCATTCCATTCCTTTCCACATTCCTTTCCATTGCATTCCAATTTCCATTCTAATCCATTCCATTTTCCACTCCATAACATTCCCCATTCCATTCCATTCCATTACATTCCACATTCTATTGCATTCCACATTCCATTCTCTTCCATTTCACATTCCACTCCATTCCATTCCTTTCCACATTCCGTTCCATTCCACTTCATTCCATTCCATTTCATTCCATTCCTCATTCTATTCCATTCCACATTCCATTCCATTCCACATTCCATTCCACTGTACTCTATTCCATTCCATTCCACATTCCATTCCATGCCATTCCATTCCCCATTTCATTCCATTACACATTCCATTCCATTCCATACCGCATTCCATTCCATTCATTTAGTGCATTCCATTGCATTCCATTCCACATGCCATTATATTCGACATTCCATTCCACATTCCATTCCACGTTCCATTACACGTTCCATTCCATTCCATTCCACATTCCATTCCACTTTCCATTGCATGGCATTCCACGTTCCATTCCACATTCCATTGCCCATGCCTCTCCCCGTTCCATGCCACATTCAATTTCACTTTCCATTCCTCTTTCCATTCCAAGGTCCATTCCAATACATTCCACATTCCATTCCACATTCTATTCCACAATCCATTCCAGAATCCATTCCGTTCCATTCTCTTCCATTCCACATTCTATTACAAATTCCATTCCTCATTCAATTTCATTCCATTCCACATTCCATTCCATTCCACATTCCATTTCACATTTCATTCCATGTTGCATTCCACATTCCATTCCACATTCCACTCTAATTTCCATTCAAAATTCCATTCCACGTTCCACTCCATTCCATTCCACGTTCAGTTGCACATTCCATTCCATTCCATTAAACTTTCTATTCCACATTCCGTTCCGTTCCATTCCACATTCCATTCCATTCCATTCCACATTCCATTCCACATTCCATTCCATTCAATTTCGCATTCCTTTCCAAATTCCATTCCATTCCATTCAACTTTCCATTCCACATTGCCTTGCATTACATTCCACATTCCATTCTGTTCCATTCCACTTTCCATTACATTCCATACCACATTCCATTCCACATTCCATTCCATTGAATTTCACATTGCCTTCCAAATTCCTTGCTATTCCATTCCACTTTCCTTTCCACATTGCCTTGCATTACATTCCACATTCCATTCCACATTCCAATCCAATCCATTCAATGTTCCATTTCAAGTTCCTTTCCTCAATACATTCCACATTCTATTTCACGTTCCATTCCACTCCATTACACGTTCCACCACACTTTCCATTCCATTCCATTCCACGTTCCATTCCACATTCCATTGCACATTCCATTCCACGTTCCATTCCATTCCACTCCAAGTTCCATTCCACATTCCGTTCCCTCCCTTTCCACGTTAAATTCTATTCCATTCCACGTTCCATTCCACTTTCCATTCCACATACCATTCCACTTTCCATTCCACAATCCGTTCCATTCAATTCCATTCCATTCCATTCCACGTTCCATTCCATGTTCCATTCCTCGTTGCATTCCATTCCAATCCAGGTTCCATTCTACATTACATTCCTTCCCTTTCCACGTTCATTTCCGTTCCATTCCACGTTCCCTTCCACTTTCCATTCCGCATTCCATTCCACATTCCATTCCACATTACGTTCCATTCCATTCCACATTCCTTTCCACTTTCCATTCCAAATTCCATTCCATTCCATTACTCATTCCATTCCACATTCCATTCCACATTCCATTCCAAATACCATTCCATTGCATTCCCCATTCCATTCCAAATTCGATTCCAATCCATTCCAGATTGCATTCCGTTGCAGAACCCATTCCATTCAACATTCCATTCCATTCCATTTAAACTTTCCATTCCATTCCGTTCCGCATTCGATTTCACCTTCCATTCCATTCCAAATTCCATTCCACACTGCATTCAATTCCATTCCACATTCCATTCCCCAATCTGTTCCATTCCATTCCACCTTCCATTCCATGTTCCATTCCACGTTCCATTCCACGTTCCATTCCACATTCAATTAAACATTTCATTCCACATTCCATTCCATTCCATTCCACAATCCATTCCACTTTACATTCCACATTGCATTCCACATTCGATTCTCTTCCATTCCGCGCTCTATTCCACGTTCCATTCCACGTTCCATTCCATTCCATACCAAGTTCCATTCCACGTTCCATTCCATTCCACTCCACGTTCCATTCCATGTTCCATTCCATTCCATTCCACGTTCCACTCCCCTTTCCATTCCATTCCATTCCATGTTCCATTACACATTCCATTGTACATTCCATTCTAAGTTCCATTCCACATTCCATTCCACTTTCCATTCCACATTCGATTCCAGGTTCCATTCCATTCCATTCCAAGCTCCATTCCACATTCTATTCCATTCCTTTTAACGTTCCATTCCACATTCCATTCCACGTTCCATTCCACATTCCATTGCACATCGCATTCTACGTTGCATTCCGTATTCCATGTTCCATTCCACTTTCCATTCCACGTTCCATTCCATTCGATTCCATTCCACGTTCTATTCCAGGTTCCATTCAACTTTCAATTCCTCATTCCATTCCACATTCCCTTCTACATTCCATTGCAGTGCATTCCACATTCCATTCCGCATTCCATTCCATTCCTTTCCACATTCGATTCCACATTCCATTCCACATGCCATTCCACCTTTCATTCCATTCCATTCCACGTTCCATTCCGCATTACATTCCACACCCATTCCAAATTCCCTTCCGTTCCATTCCACATTCCTTTAAACTTTCCATTCCGCCTTCCTTTCCATTGCATTCCATTCCACATCCCATTCCACATTCCTTTCCACATTCCATTGCAAATTCCGTTTCATTGCATTCCCCATTCCATTCCACATTCCATTCCATTGAATTTCACATTGCTTTCCAAATTCCATCCCATTCCATTCCACTTTCCTTTCCACATTGCCTTGCATTACATTCCACATTCCATTCCACATTCCAATCCAATCCATTCAATGTTCCATTTCAAGTTCCTTTCCACAGTCCATTCCACATTCTATTTCACGTTCCATTCCACTCCATTACACGTTCCACCCCACTTTCCATTCCATTCCATTCCACGTTCCATTCCACATTCCATTGCACATTCCATTCCACGTTCCATTCCATTCCACTCCAAGTTCCATTCCACATTCCGTTCCCTCCCTTTCCACGTTCCATTCTATTCCATTCCACCTTCCATTCCACTTTCCATTCCACATTCCATTCCACTTTCCATTCCACAATCCATTCCATTCAATTCCATTCCATTCCATTCCACGTTCCATTCCATGTTCCATTCCTCGTTGCATTCCATTCCACTCCAGGTTCCATTCTACATTACATTCCTTCCCTTTCCACGTTCCTTTCCGTTCCATTCCACGTTCCATTCCACTTTCCATTCCGCATTCCATTCCACATTCCATTCCACATTACGTTCCATTCCATTCCACATTCCTTTCCACTTTCCATTCCAAATTCCATTCCATTCCATTACTCATTCCATTCCACATTCCATTCCACATTCCATTCCAAATACCATTCCATTGCATTCCCCATTCCATTCCACATTCGATTCCAATCCATTCCAGATTGCATTCCGTTGCAGAACACATTCCATTCAACATTCCATTCCATTCCATTTAAACTTTCCATTCCATTCCGTTCCGCATTCGATTTCACCTTTCATTCCATTCTAAATTCCATTCCACACTGCATTCAATTCCATTCCACATTCCATTCCACAATCTGTTCCATTCCATTCCACCTTCCATTCCACATTCCATTCCACGTTCCAGTCCACGTTCCATTCCACATTCAATTAAACATTTCATTCCACATTCCATTCCATTCCATTCCACAATCCATTCCACTTTACATTCCACATTGCATTCCACATTCGATTCTATTCCATTCCGCGCTCTATTCTACGTTCCATTCCACGTTCCATTCCATTCCATGCCACGTTACGTTCCACGTTCCATTCCATTCCACTTCACGTTCCATTCCATGTTCCATTCCATTCCATTCCACGTTCCATTCCTCCTTCCATTCCATTCCATTCCACGTTCCATTACACATTCCATTGTACATTCCATTCTAAGTTCCATTCCACATTCCATTCCACTTTCCATTCCACATTCGATTCCGGGTTCCATTCCATTCCATTCCAAGCTCCACTCCACATTCTATTCCATTCTTTTAATGTTCCATTCCACATTCCATTCCACGTTCCATTGCACATTCCATTGCACATCGCATTCTACGTTGCATTCCATATTCCATGTTCCATTCCACTTTCCATTCCACCTTCCATTCCATTCGATTCCATTCCACGTTCCATTCCAGGTTCCATTCAACTTTCAATTCCTCATTCCATTCCACATTCCCTTCTACATTCCATTGCAGTGCATTCCACATTCCATTCTGCATTCCATTCCATTCCTTTCCACATTCGATTCCACATTCCATTCCACATGCCATTCCACCTTTTATTCCATTCCATTCCACGTTCCATTCCGCATTCCATTCCACACCCATTCCAAATTCCCTTCCGTTCCATTCCACATTCCTTTCCACTTTCCATTCCACATTCCTTTCCATTGCATTCCATTCCACATCCCATTGCACATTCCTTTCCACATTCCATTGCAAATTCCGTTTCATTGCATTCCCCATTCCATTCCATTCCATTTCACATTGTATTCCATTGCAGTCCACATTCCATTCATCATTGCCTTCCATTCCTTTTAAACTTTCCATTCCATTGTGTTCCACATTCGATTTCACCTTCCATTCCATTAGAAATTCCATTCCAAATTCCATTCCATTCCATTCCACTTTCCATTCTACATTTCGTTCAATTTCATTCCACGTTCCATTCCACGTTCCATTCCACATTGAATTCCACTTTCCATTCCACATTCCATTCCATTCCATTCCATTCCAAATTCCATTCCGCTTTGCATTCCACATTGCATTCCACATTCCATTCCATTCCATTCCACGTTTCATTTCACGTTCCATTCCACATTCCATTCCATGATAAATTCCACGTTCCGTTCCATTCCATTGCACATTCCATTCCACCCTCCATTCCATTCCATTCCACGTTCCATTCCACTTTCCATTGTACATTGCATTCCAAGTTCCATTCCACATTCCATTCCACTTTCCATTCCACATTCCATTCCAGGTTCCATTCCATTGCATTCCAAGTTCCATTCCACATTCAATTCCATTACATTCCACGTTCCATTCCACATTCCATTCCACATTCCATTCAACATTCCATTTCTTTCCATTTCACATTCCTTTCCATTCCATTCCACATTCATTTCCACATTCAACTCCTTTCCATTCCACATTCCATTGGACATTCCATTCCATTCCTTTCCACATTCCTTTCCATTGCATTCCAATTTCCATTCTAATCCATTCCATTTTCCACTCCATAACATTCCCCATTCCATTCCATTCCATTACATTCCACATTCTATTGCATTCCACATTCCATTCTCTTCCATTTCACATTCCACTCCATTCCATTCCATTCCTTTCCACATTCCGTTCCATTCCACTTCATTCCATTCCATTTCATTCCATTCCTCATTCTATTCCATTCCACATTCCATTCCATTCCACATTCCATTCCACTGTACTCTATTCCATTCCATTCCACATTCCATTCCATGCCATTCCATTCCCCATTTCATTCCATTACACATTCCATTCCATTCCATACCGCATTCCATTCCATTCATTTAGTGCATTCCATTGCATTCCATTCCACATGCCATTATATTCGACATTCCATTCCACATTCCATTCCACGTTCCATTACACGTTCCATTCCATTCCATTCCACATTCCATTCCACTTTCCATTGCATGACATTCCACGTTCCATTCCACATTCCATTGCCCATGCCTCTCCCCGTTCCGTGCCACATTCAATTTCACTTTCCATTCCTCTTTCCATTCCAAGGTCCATTCCAATACATTCCACATTCCATTCCACATTCTATTCCACATTCCATTCCACAATCTATTCCGTTCCATTCTCTTCCATTCCACATTCTATTACAAATTCCATTCCTCATTCAATTTCATTCCATTCCACATTCCATTCCATTCCATTAAACATTCCATTTCACATTTCATTCCATGTTGCATTCCACATTCCATTCCACATTCCACTCTAATTTCCATTCAAAATTCCATTCCACGTTCCACTCCATTCCATTCCACGTTCAGTTGCACATTCCATTCCATTCCATTAAACTTTCTATTCCACATTCCGTTCCGTTCCATTCCACATTCCATTCCATTCCATTCCACATTCCATTCCATTCAATTTCGCATTCCATTCCAAATTCCATTCCATTCCATTCAACTTTCCATTCCACATTGCCTTGCATTACATTCCACATTCCATTCTGTTCCATTCCATTTTCCATTACATTCCATACCACATTCCATTCCACATTCCATTCCATTGAATTTCACATTGCCTTCCAAATTCCTTGCCATTCCATTCCACTTTCCTTTCCACATTGCCTTGCATTCCATTCCACATTCCATTCCACATTCCAATCCAATCCATTCAATGTTCCATTTCAAGTTCCTTTCCTCAGTCCATTCCACATTCTATTTCACATTCCATTCCACTCCATTACACGTTCCACCCCACTTTCCATTCCATTCCATTCCAGGTTCCATTCCACATTCCATTGCACATCCCATTCCACGTTCCATTCCATTCCACTCCAAGTTCCATTCCACATTCCGTTCCCTCCCTTTCCACATTCCATTCTATTCCATTCCACGTTCCATTCCACTTTCCATTCCACATACCATTCCACTTTCCATTCCACAATCCATTCCATTCAATTCCATTCCATTCCATTCCACGTTCCATTCCATGTTCCATTCCTCGTTGCATTCCATTCCAATCCAGGTTCCATTCTACATTACATTCCTTCCCTTTCCACGTTCCTTTCCGTTCCATTCTACGTTCCATTCCACTTTCCATTCCGCATTCCATTCCACATTCCATTCCACATTACGTTCCATTCCATTCCACATTCCTTTCCACTTTCCATTCCAAATTCCATTCCATTCCATTACTCATTCCATTCCACATTCTATTCCACATTCCATTCCAAATACCATTCCATTGCATTCCCCATTCCATTCCACATTCGATTCCAAACCATTCCAGATTGCATTCCGTTGCAGAAACCATTCCATTCAACATTCCATTCCATTCCATTTAAACTTTCCATTCCATTCCGTTCCGCATTCGATTTCACCTTCCATTCCATTCCAAATTCCATTCCACACTGCATTCAATTCCATTCCACATTCCATTCCCCAATCTGTTCCATTCCATTCCACCTTCCATTCCATGTTCCATTCCTCGTTCCATTCCACTTTCCATTCCACATTCAATTAAACATTTCATTCCACATTCCATTCCATTCCATTCCACAATCCATTCCACTTTACATTCCACATTGCATTCCACATTCGATTCTCTTCCATTCCGCGCTCTATTCCACGTTCCATTCCACGTTCCATTCCATTCCATACCAAGTTCCATTCCACGTTCCATTCCATTCCACTCCACGTTCCATTCCATGTTCCATTCCATTCCATTCCACGTTCCATTCCCCTTTCCATTCCATTCCATTCCACGTTGCATTACACATTCCATTGTACATTCCATTCTAAGTTCCATTCCACATTCCATTCCACTTTCCATTCCACATTCGATTCCAGGTTCCATTCCATTCCATTCCAAGCTCCATTCCACATTCTATTCCATTCCTTTTAACGTTCCATTCCACATTCCATTCCACGTTCCATTGCACATTCCATTGCACATCGCATTCTACGTTGCATTCCGTATTCCATGTTCCATTCCACTTTCCATTCCACGTTCCATTCCATTCGATTCCATTCCACGTTGTATTCCAGGTTCCATTCAACTTTCAATTCCTCATTCCATTCCACATTCCCTTCTACATTCCATTGCAGTGCATTCCACATTCCATTCCGCATTCCATTCCATTACTTTCCACATTCGATTCCACATTCCATTCCACATGCCATTCCACCTTTTATTCCATTCCATTCCACGTTCCATTCCGCATTCCATTCCACACCCATTCCAAATTCCCTTCCGTTCCATTCCACATTCCTTTCCACTTTCCATTCCGCATTCCTTTCCATTGCATTCCATTCCACATCCCATTCCACATTCCTTTCCACATTCCATTGCAAATTCCGTTTCATTGCATTCCCCATTCCGTTCCATTCCATTTCACATTGTATTCCATTGCAGTCCACATTCCATTCATCATTGCCTTCCATTCCTTTTAAACTTTCCATTCCATTGTGTTCCACATTCGATTTCACCTTCCATTCCATTAGAAATTCCATTCCAATTTCCATTCCATTCCATTCCACTTTCCATTCCACATTTCGTTCAATTTCATTCCACGTTCCATTCCACGTTCCATTCCACATTGAATTCCACTTTCCATTCCACATTCCATTCCATTCCATTCCATTCCAAATTCCATTCCGCTTTGCATTCCACATTGCATTCCACATTCCATTCCATTCCATTCCACGTTTCATTTCACGTTCCATTCCACATTCCATTCCATGATAAATTCCACGTTCCGTTCCATTCCATTGCACATTCCATTCCACCCTCCATTCCATTCCATTCGACGTTCCATTCCACTTTCCATTGTACATTGCATTCCAAGTTCCATTCCACATTCCATTCCACTTTCCATTCCACATTCCATTCCAGGTTCCATTCCATTGCATTCCAAGTTCCATTCCACATTCAATTCCATTACTTTCCACGTTCCATTCCACATTCCATTCCACATTCCATTCAACATTCCATTTCTTTCCATTTCACATTCCTTTCCATTCCATTCCACATTCATTTCCACATTCAACTCCTTTCCATTCCACATTCCATTGGACATTCCATTCCATTCCTTTCCACATTCCTTTCCATTGCATTCCAATTTGCATTCTAATCCATTCCATTTTCCATTCCATAACATTCCCCATTCCATTCCATTCCATTACATTCCACATTCTATTGCATTCCACATTCCATTCTCTTCCATTTCACATTCCACTCCATTCCATTCCATTCCTTTCCACATTCCGTTCCATTCCATTTCATTCCATTCCATTTCATTCCATTCCTCATTCTATTCCATTCCACATTCCATTCCATTCCACATTCCATTCCACTGTATTCTATTCCATTCCATTCCACATTCCATTCCATGCCATTCCATTCCCCATTTCATTCCATTACACATTCCATTCCATTCCATACCGCATTCCATTCCATTCATTTAGTGCATTCCATTCCATTCCATTCCACATGCCATTATATTCGACATTCCATTCCACATTCCATTCCACGTTCCATTACACGTTCCATTCCATTCCATTCCTCATTCCATTCCGCTTTCCATTGCATGACATTCCACGTTCCATTCCACATTCCATTGCCCATGCCTCTCCCCGTTCCATGCCACATTCAATTTCACTTTCCATACCTCTTTCCATTCCAAGGTCCATTCCAATACATTCCACATTCCATTCCACATTCTATTCCACATTCCATTCCACAATCCATTCCGTTCCATTCTCTTCCATTCCACATTCTATTACAAATTCCATTCCTTATTCAATTTCATTCCATTCCACATTCCATTCCATTCCATTCCACATTCCATTTCACATTTCATTCCATGTTGCATTCCACATTCCATTCCACATTCCACTCTAATTTCCATTCAAAATTGCATTCCATGTTCCACTCCATTCCATTCCACTTTCAGTTGCACATTCCATTCCATTCCATTAAACTTTCTATTCCACATTCCAATCCGTTCCATTCCACATTCCATTCCATTACATTCCACATTCCATTCCACATTCCATTCCATTCAATTTCACATTCCATTCCAAATTCCATTCCATTCCATTCAACTTTCCATTCCACATTGCCTTGCATTACATTCCACATTCCATTCTGTTCCATTCCACTTTCCATTACATTCCATACCACATTCCATTCCACATTCCATTCCATTGAATTTCACATTGCCTTCCAAATTCCTTGCCATTCCATTCCACTTTCCTTTCCACATTGCCTTGCATTACATTCCACATTCCATTCCACATTCCAATCCAATCCATTCAATGTTCCATTTCAAGTTCCTTTCCTCAGTACATTCCACATTCTATTTCACGTTCCATTCCACTCCATTACACGTTCCACCCCACTTTCCATTCCATTCCATTCCACGTTCCATTCCACATTCCATTGCACATTCCATTCCACGTTCCATTCCATTCCACTCCAAGTTCCATTCCACATTCCGTTCCCTCCCTTTCCACGTTCCATTCTATTCCATTCCACGTTCCATTCCACTTTCCATTCCACATACCATTCCACTTTCCATTCCACAATCCATTCCATTCAATTCCATTCCATTCCATTCCACGTTCCATTCCATATTCCATTGCTCGTTGCATTCCATTCCAATCCAGGTTCCATTCTACATTACATTCCTTCCCTTTCCACGTTCCTTTCCGTTCCATTCTACGTTCCATTCCACTTTCCATTCCGCATTCCATTCCACATTCCATTCCACATTACGTTCCATTCCATTCCACATTCCTTTCCACTTTCCATTCCAAATTCCATTCCATTCCATTACTCATTCCATTCCACATTCCATTCCACATTCCATTCCAAATACCATTCCATTGCATTCCCCATTCCATTCCACATTCGATTCCAATCCATTCCAGATTGCATTCCGTTGCAGAACCCATTCCATTCAACATTCCATTCCATTCCATTTAAACTTTCCATTCCATTCCGTTCCGCATTCGATTTCACCTTCCATTCCATTCCAAATTCCATTCCACACTGCATTCAATTCCATTCCACATTCCATTCCCCAATCTGTTCCATTCCATTCCACCTTCCATTCCATGTTCCATTCCACGTTCCATTCCACGTTCCATTCCACGTTCCATTCCACATTCAATTAAACATTTCATTCCACATTCCATTCCATTCCATTCCACAATCCATTCCACTTTACATTCCACATTGCATTCCACATTCGATTCTCTTCCATTCCGCGCTCTATTCCACGTTCCATTCCACGTTCCATTCCATTCCATACCAAGTTCCATTTCACGTTCCATTCCATTCCACTCCACGTTCCATTCCATGTTCCATTCCATTCCATTCCACGTTCCATTCCCCTTTCCATTCCATTCCGTTCCACATTCCATTACACATTCCATTGTACATTCCATTCTAAGTTCCATTCCACATTCCATTCCACTTTCCATTCCACATTCGATTCCAGGTTCCATTCCATTCCATTCCAAGCTCCATTCCACATTCTATTCCATTCCGTTTAACGTTCCATTCCACATTCCATTCCACGTTCCATTCCACATTCCATTGCACATCGCATTCTAAGTTGCATTCGGTATTCCATGTTCCATTCCACTTTCCATTCCACGTTCCATTCCATTCGATTCCATTCCACGTTGTATTCCAGGTTCCATTCAACTTTCAATTCCTCATTCCATTCCACATTCCCTTCTACATTCCATTGCAGTGCATTCCACATTCCATTCCGCATTCCATTCCATTCCTTTCCACATTCGATTCCACATTCCATTCCACATGCCATTCCACCTTTCATTCCATTCCATTCCACGTTCCATTCCGCATTACATTCCACACCCATTCCAAATTCCCTTCCGTTCCATTCCACATTCCTTTAAACTTTCCATGCCGCATTCCCTTCCATTGCATTCCATTCCACATCCCATTCCACATTCCTTTCCACATTCCATTGCAAATTCCGTTTCATTGCATTCCCCATTCCATTCCACATTCCATTCCATTGAATTTCACATTGCTTTCCAAATTCCATCCCATTCCATTCCACTTTCCTTTCCACATTGCCTTGCATTACATTCCACATTCCATTCCACATTCCAATCCAATCCATTCAATGTTCCATTTCAAGTTCCGTTCCACAGTCCATTCCACATTCTATTTCACGTTCCATTCCACTCCATTACACGTTCCACCCCACTTTCCATTCCATTCCATTCCACGTTCCATTCCACATTCCATTGCACATTCCTTTCCACGTTCCATTCCATTCCACTCCAAGTTCCATTCCACATTCCGTTCCCTCCCTTTCCACGTTCCATTCTATTCCATTCCACGTTCCATTCCACTTTCCATTCCACATACCATTCCACTTTCCATTCCACAATCCATTCCATTCAATTCCATTCCATTCCATTCCACGTTCCATTCCATGTTCCATTCCTCGTTGCATTCCATTCCACTCCAGGTTCCATTCTACATTACATTCCTTCCCTTTCCACGTTCCTTTCCGTTCCATTCCACGTTCCATTCCACTTTCCATTCCGCATTCCATTCCACATTCCATTCCACATTACGTTCCATTCCATTGCACATTTCTTTCCACTTGCCATTCCAAATTCCATTCCATTCCATTACTCATTCCATTCCACATTCCATTCCACATTCCATTCCAAATACCATTCCATTGCATTCCCCATTCCATTCCACATTCGATTCTAATCCATTCCAGATTGCATTCCGTTGCAGAACACATTCCATTCAACATTCCATTCCATTCCATTTAAACTTTCCATTCCATTCCGTTCCACATTCGATTTCACCTTTCATTCCATTCCAAATTCCATTCCACACTGCATTCAATTCCATTCCACATTCCATTCCACAATCTGTTCCATTCCATTCCACCTTCCATTCCACGTTCCATTCCACGTTCCATTCCACGTTCCATTCCACATTCAATTAAACATTTCATTCCACATTCCATTCCATTCCATTCCACAATCCATTCCACTTTACATTCCACATTGCATTCCACATTCGATTCTATTCCATTCCGCGCTCTATTCTACGTTCCATTCCACATTCCATTCCATTCCATGCCACATTCCATTCCACGTTCCATTCCATTCCACTCCACGTTCCATTCCATGTTCCATTCCATTCCATTCCACGTTCCATTCCATGTTCCATTCCATTCCATTCCACGTTCCATTCCTCCTTCCATTCCATTCCATTCCACGTTCCATTACACATTCCATTGTACATTCCATTCTAAGTTCCATTCCACATTCCATTCCACTTTCCATTCCACATTCGATTCCAGGTTCCATTCCATTCCATTCCAAGCTCCATTCCACATTCTATTCCATTCCTTTTAATGTTCCATTCCACATTCCATTCCACGTTCCATTCCACATTCCATTGCACATCGCATTCTACGTTGCATTCCATATTCCATGTTCCATTCCACTTTCCATTCCACGTTCCATTCCATTCGATTCCATTCCACGTTCTATTCCAGGTTCCATTCAACTTTCAATTCCTCATTCCATTCCACATTCCCTTCTACATTCCATTGCAGTGCATTCCACATTCCATTCTGCATTCCATTCCATTCCTTTCCACATTCGATTCCACATTCCATTCCACATGCCATTCCACCTTTTATTCCATTCCATTCCACGTTCCATTCCGCATTCCATTCCACACCCATTCCAAATTCCCTTCCGTTCCATTCCACATTCCTTTCCACTTTCCATTCCACATTCCTTTCCATTGCATTCCATTCCACATCCCATTCCACATTCCTTTCCACATTCCATTGCAAATTCCGTTTCATTGCATTACCCATTCCATTCCATTCCATTTCACATTGTATTCCATTGCAATCCACATTCCATTCATCATTGCCTTCCATTCCTTTTAAACTTTCCATTCCATTGTGTTCCACATTCGATTTCACCTTCCATTCCATTAGAAATTCCATTCCAAATTCCATTCCATTCCATTCCACTTTCCATTCCACATTTCGTTCAATTTCATTCCACGTTCCATTCCACGTTCCATTCCACATTGAATTGCACTTTCCATTCCACATTCCATTCCATTTCATTCCAAATTCCATTCCGCTTTGCATTCCACATTGCATTCCACATTCCATTCCATTCCATTCCACGTTTCATTTCACGTTCCATTCCACATTCCATTCCATGATAAATTCCACGTTCCGTTCCATTCCATTGCACATTCCATTCCACCCTCCATTCCATTCCATTCCACGTTCCATTCCACTTTCCATTGTACATTGCATTCCAAGTTCCATTCCACATTCCATTCCACTTTCCATTCCACATTCCATTCCAGGTTCCATTCCATTGCATTCCAAGTTCCATTCCACATTCAATTCCATTACATTCCACGTTCCATTCCACATTCCATTCCACATTCCATTCAACATTCCATTTCTTTCCATTTCACATTCCTTTCCATTCCATTCCACATTCATTTCCACATTCAACTCCTTTCCATTCCACATTCCATTGGACATTCCATTTTATTCCTTTCCACATTCCTTTCCATTGCATTCCAATTTCCATTCTAATCCATTCCATTTTCCATTCCATAACATTCCCCATTCCATTCCATTCCATTCCATTCCACCTTCTATTGCATTTCACATTCCATTCTCTTCCATTTCGCATTCCACTCCATTCCATTCCATTCCTTTCCACATTCCGTTCCATTCCATTTCATTCCATTCCATTTCATTCCATTCCTCATTCTATTCCATTCCACATTCCATTCCATTCCATTCCACATTCCATTCCACTGTACTCTATTCCATTGCATTCCACATTCCATTCCATGCCATTCCATTCCCCATTTCATTCCATTACACATTCCATTCCATTCCATACCGCATTCCGTTCCGTTCATTTAGTGCATTCCATTCCATTCCATTCCACATGCCATTATATTCGACATCCCATTCCACATTCCTTTCCACATTCCATTGCAAATTCCGTTTCATTGCATTCCCCATTCCATTCCACATTCCATTCCATTGAATTTCACATTGCTTTCCAAATTCCATCCCATTCCATTCCACTTTCCTTTCCACATTGCCATGCATTACATTCCACATTCCATTCCACATTCCAATCCAATCCATTCAATGTTCCATTTCAAGTTCCTTTCCACAGTCCATTCCACATTCTATTTCACGTTCCATTCCACTCCATTACACCTTCCACCCCACTTTCCATTCCATTCCATTCCACGTTCCATTCCACATTCCATTGCCCATTCCATTCCACGTTCCATTCCATTCCACTCCAAGTTCCAATCCACATTCCGTTCCCTCCCTTTCCACGTTCCATTCTATTCCATTCCACGTTCCATTCCACTTTCCATTCCACATTCCATTCCACTTTCCATTCCACAATCCATTCCATTCAATTCCATTCCATTCCATTCCACGTTCCATTCCATGTTCCATTCCTCGTTGCATTCCATTCCACTCCAGGTTCCATTCTACATTACATTCCTTCCCTTTCCACGTTCCTTTCCGTTCCATTCCACGTTCCATTCCACTTTCCATTCCGCATTCCATTCCACATTCCATTCCACATTACGTTCCATTCCATTCCACATTCCTTTCCACTTTCCATTCCAAATTCCATTCCATTCCATTACTCATTCCATTCCACATTCCATTCCACTTTCCATTCCAAATACCATTCCATTGCATTCCCCATTCCATTCCACATTCGATTCCAATCCATTCCAGATTGCATTCCGTTGCAGAACACATTCCATTCAACATTCCATTCCATTCCATTTAAACTTTCCATTCCATTCCATTCCGCATTCGATTTCACCTTTCATTCCATTCCAAATTCCATTCCACACTGCATTCAATTCCATTCCACAATCTGTTCCATTCCATTAGACCTTCCATTCCACGTTCCATTCCACGTTCCATTCCACGTTCCATTCCACATTCAATTAAACATTTCATTCCACATTCCATTCCATTCCATTCCACAATCCATTCCACTTTACATTCCACATTGCATTCCACATTCGATTCTATTCCATTCCGCGCTCTATTCTACGTTCCATTCTACGTTCCATTCCTTTGCATGCCACGTTCCATTCCACGTTCCATTCCATTCCACTCCACGTTCCATTCCATGTTCCATTCCATTCCATTCCACGTTCCATTCCATGTTCCATTCCATTCCATTCCACGTTCCATTCCTCCTTCCATTCCATTCCATTCCACGTTCCATTACACATTCCATTGTACATTCCATTCTAAGTTCCATTCCACATTCCATTCCACTTTCCATTCCACATTCGATTCCAGGTTCCATTCCATTCCATTCCAAGCTCCATTCCACATTCTATTCCATTCCTTTTAATGTTCCATTCCACATTCCATTCCACGTTCCATTCCACATTCCAGTCCACATTTCGTTCAATTTCATTCCACGTTCCATTCCACGTTCCATTCCACATTGAATTCCACTTTCCATTCCCCATTCCATTCCATTCCATTTCACATTGTATTCCATTGCAGTCCACATTCCATTCATCATTGCCTTCCATTCCTTTTAAACTTTCCATTCCATTGTGTTCCACATTCGATTTCACCTTCCATTCCATTGGAAATTCCATTCCAAATTCCATTCCATTCCATTCCACTTTCCATTCCACATTTCGTTCAATTTCATTCCACGTTCCATTCCACGTTCCATTCCACATTGAATTCCACTTTCCATTCCACATTCCATTCCATTCCATTCCATTCCAAATCCCATTCCGCTTTGCATTCCACATTGCATTCCACATTCCATTCCATTCCATTCCACGTTTCATTTCACGTTCCATTCCACATTCCATTCCATGATAAATTCCACGTTCCGTTCCATTCCATTGCACATTCCATTCCACCCTCCATTCCATTCCATTCCACGTTCCATTCCACTTTCCATTGTACATTGCATTCCAAGTTCCATTCCACATTCCATTCCACTTTCCATTCCACATTCCATTCCAGGTTCCATTCCATTGCATTCCAAGTTCCATTCCACATTCAATTCCATTACATTCCACGTTCCATTCCACATTCCATTCCACATTCCATTCAACATTGTATTTCTTTCCATTTCACATTCCTTTCCATTCCATTCCACATTCATTTCCACATTCAACTCCGTTCCATTCCACATTCCATTGGACATTCCATTCCATTCCTTTCCACATTCCTTTCCATTGCATTCCAATTTCCATTCTAATCCATTCCATTTTCCATTCCATAACATTCCCCATTCCATTCCATTCCATTCCATTCCACATTCTATTGCATTCCACATTCCATTCTCTTCCATTTCACATTCCACTCCATTCCATTCCATTCCTTTCCACATTCCGTTCCCTTCCACTTCATTCCATTCCATTTCATTCCATTCCTCATTCTATTCCATTCCACATTCCATTCCATTCCACATTCCATTCCACTGTACTCTATTCCATTCCATTCCACATTCCATTCCATGCCATTCCATTCCCCATTTCATTCCATTACACATTCCATTCCATTCCATACCGCATTCCATTCCATTCATTTAGTGCATTCCATTGCATTCCATTCCACATGCCATTATATTCGACATTCCATTCCACATTCCATTCCACGTTCCATTACACGTTCCATTCCATTCCATTCCACATTCAATTCCACTTTCCATTGCATGACATTCCACGTTCCATTCCACATTCCATTGCCCATGCCTCTCCCCGTTCCATGCCACATTCAATTTCACTTTCCATTCCTCTTTCCATTCCAAGGTCCATTCCAATACATTCCACATTCCATTCCACATTCTATTCCACATTCCATTCCACAATCCATTCCGTTCCATTCTCTTCCATTCCACATTCTATTACAAATTCCATTCCTCATTCAATTTCATTCCATTCCACATTCCATTCCATTCCATTCCACATTCCATTTCACATTTCATTCCATGTTGCATTCCACATTCCATTCCACATTCCACTCTAATTTCCATTCAAAATTCCATTCCACGTTCCACTCCATTCCATTCCACGTTCAGTTGCACATTCCATTCCATTCCATTAAACTTTCTATTCCACATTCCGTTCCGTTCCATTCCACATTCCATTCCATTCCATTCCACATTCCATTCCACATTCCATTCCATTCAATTTCACATTCCATTCCAAATTCCATTCCATTCCATTCAACTTTCCATTCCACATTGCCTTGCATTACATTCCACATTCCATTCTGTTCCATTCCGCTTTCCATTACATTCCATACCACATTCCATTCCACATTCCATTCCATTGAATTTCACATTGCCTTCCAAATTCCTTGCCATTCCATTCCACTTTCCTTTCCACATTGCCTTGCATTCCATTCCACATTCCATTCCACATTCCAATCCAATCCATTCAATGTTCCATTTCAAGTTCCTTTCCTCAGTACATTCCACATTCTATTTCACATTCCATTCCACTCCATTACACGTTCCACCCCACTTTCCATTCCATTCCATTCCAGGTTCCATTCCACATTCCATTGCACATTCCATTCCACGTTCCATTCCATTCCACTCCAAGTTCCATTCCACATTCTGTTCCCTCCCTTTCCACATTCCATTCTATTCCATTCCACGTTCCATTCCACTTTCCATTCCACATACCATTCCACTTTCCATTCCACAATCCATTCCATTCAATTCCATTCCAATGCATTCCACGTTCCATTCCATATTCCATTCCTCGTTGCATTCCATTCCAATCCAGGTTCCATTCTACATTACATTCCTTCCCTTTCCACGTTCCTTTCCGTTCCATTCTACGTTCCATTCCACTTTCCATTCCGCATTCCATTCCACATTCCATTCCACATTAACTTCCATTCCATTCCACATTCCTTTCCACTTTCCATTCCAAATTCCATTGCATTCCATTACTCATTCCATTCCACATTCCATTCCACATTCCATTCCAAATACCATTCCATTGCATTCCCCATTCCATTCCACATTCGATTCCAAACCATTCCAGATTGCATTCCGTTGCAGAACCCATTCCATTAAACATTCCATTCCAATCCATTCCAGATTGCATTCCGTTGCAGAACCCATTCCATTCAACATTCCATTCCATTCCATTTAAACTTTCCATTCCATTCCGTTCCGCATTCGATTTCACCTTCCATTCCATTCCAAATTCCATTCCACACTGCATTCAATTCCATTCCACATTCCATTCCCCAATCTGTTCCATTCCATTCCACCTTCCATTCCATGTTCCATTCCACGTTCCATTCCACGTTCCATTCCACATTCAATTAAACATTTCATTCCACATTCCATTCCATTCCATTCCACAATCCATTCCACTTTACATTCCACATTGCATTCCACATTCGATTCTCTTCCATTCCGCGCTCTATTCCACTTTCCATTCCACGTTCCATTCCATTCCATACCAAGTTCCATTCCAAGTTCCTTTCCATTCCACTCCACGTTCCATTCCATGTTCCATTCCATTCCATTCCACGTTCCATTCCCCTTTCCATTCCATTCCATTCCACGTTCCATTACACATTCCATTGTACATTCCATTCTAAGTTCCATTCCACATTCCATTCCACTTTCCATTCCACATTCGATTCCAGGTTCCATTCCATTCCATTCCAAGCTCCATTCCACATCCTATTCCATTCCTTTTAACGTTCCATTCCACATTCCATTCCACGTTCCATTCCACATTCCATTGCACATCGCATTCTACGTTGCATTCCGTATTCCATGTTCCATTCCACTTTCCATTCCACGTTCCATTCCATTCGATTCCATTCCACGTTCTATTCCAGGTTCCATTCAACTTTCAATTCCTCATTCCATTCCACATTCCCTTCTACATTCCATTGCAGTGCATTCCACATTCCATTCCGCATTCCATTCCATTCCTTTCCACATTCGATTCCACATTCCATTCCACATGCCATTCCACCTTTCATTCCATTCCATTCCACGTTCCATTCCGCATTACATTCCACACCCATTCCAAATTCCCTTCCGTTCCATTCCACATTCCTTTAAACTTTCCATTCCGCATTCCTTTCCATTGCATTCCATTCCACATCCCATTCCACATTCCTTTCCACATTCCATTGCAAATTCCGTTTCATTGCATTCCCCATTCCATTCCACATTCCATTCCATTGAATTTCACATTTCTTTCCAAATTCCATCCCATTCCATTCCACTTTCCTTTCCACATTGCCTTGCATTACATTCCACATTCCATTCCACATTCCAATCCAATCCATTCAATGTTCCGTTTCAAGTTCCTTTCCACAGTCCATTCCACATTCTATTTCACGTTCCATTCCACTCCATTACACGTTCCACCCCACTTTCCATTCCATTCCATTCCACGTTCCATTCCACATTCCATTGCACATTCCATTCCACGTTCCATTCCATTCCACTCCAAGTTCCATTCCACATTCCTTTCCCTCCCTTTCCACGTTCCATTCTATTCCATTCCACTTTCCATTCCACTTTCCATTCCACATTCCATTCCACTTTCCATTCCACAATCCATTCCATTCAATTCCATTCCATTCCATTCCACGTTCCATTCCATGTTCCATTCCTCGTTGCATTCCATTCCACTCCAGGTTCCATTCTACATTACATTCCTTCCCTTTCCACGTTCCTTTCTGTTCCATTCCACGTTCCATTACACTTTACATTCTGCATTCCATTCCACATTCCATTCCACATTACGTTCCATTCCATTCCACATTCCTTTCCACTTTCCATTCCAAATTCCATTCCATTCCATTACTCATTCCATTCCACATTCCATTCCACATTCCATTCCAAATACCATTCCATTGCATTCCCCATTCCATTCCACATTCGATTCCAATCCATTCCAGATTGCATTCCGTTGCAGAACACATTCCATTCAACATTCCATTCCATTCCATTTAAACTTTCCATTCCATTCCGTTCCGCATTCGATTTCACCTTTCATTCCATTCCAAATTCCATTCCACACTGCATTCAATTCCATTCCACATTCCATTCCACAATCTGTTCCATTCCATTCCACCTTCCATTCCACGTTCCATTCCACGTTCCATTCCACGTTCCATTCCACATTCAATTAAACATTTCATTCCACATTCCATTCCATTCCATTCCACAATCCATTCCACGTTACATTCCATATTGCATTCCACATTCGATTCTATTCCTTTCCGCGCTCTATTCTACGTTCCATTCCACGTTCCATTCCATTCCATGCCACGTTCCATTCCACGTTCCATTCCATTCCACTCCACGTTCCATTCCATGTTCCATTCCATTCCATTCCACGTTCCATTCCATGTTCCATTCCATTCCATTCCACGTTCCATTCCTCCTTCCATTCCATTCCTTTCCACGTTCCATTACACATTCCATTGTACATTCCATTCAAAGTTCCATTCCACATTCCATTCCACTTTCCATTCCACATTCGATTCCAGGTTCCATTCCATTCCATTCCAAGCTCCATTCCACATTCTATTCCATTCCTTTTAATGTTCCATTCCACATTCCATTCCACGTTCCATTCCACATTCCATTGCACATCGCATTCTACGTTGCATTCCGTATTCCATGTTCCATTCCACTTTCCATTCCACGTTCCATTCCATTCGATTCCATTCCACGTTCTATTCCAGGTTCCATTCAACTTTCAATTCCTCATTCCATTCCACATTCCCTTCTACATTCCATTGCAGTGCATTCCACATTCCATTCCGCATTCCATTCCATTCCTTTCCACATTCGATTCCACATTCCATTCCACATGCCATTCCACCTTTTATTCCATTCCATTCCACGTTCCATTCCACATTACATTCCACACCCATTCCAAATTCCCTTCCGTTCCATTCCACATTCCTTTCCACTTTCCATTCCACATTCCTTTCCATTGCATTGCATTCCACATCCCATTCCACATTCCTTTCCACATTCCATTGCAAATTCCGTTTCATTGCATTCCCCATTCCATTCCATTCCATTTCACATTGTATTCCATTGCAGTCCACATTCCATTCATCATTGCCTTCCATTCCTTTTAAACTTTCCATTCCATTGTGTTCCACATTCGATTTCACCTTCCATTCCATTAGAAATTCCATTCCAAATTCCATTCCATTCCATTCCACTTTCCATTCCACATTTCGTTCAATTTCATTCCACGTTCCATTCCACGTTCCATTCCACATTGAATTCCACTATCCATTCCACATTCCATTCCATTCCAAATTCCATTCCGCTTTGCATTCCACATTGCATTCCACATTCCATTCCATTCCATTCCACGTTTCATTTCACGTTCCATTCCACATTCCATTCCATGATAAATTCCACGGTCCGTTCCATTCCATTGCACATTCCATTCCACCCTCCATTCCATTCCATTCCACGTTCCATTCCACTTTCCATTGTACATTGCATTCCAAGTTCCATTCCACATTCCATTCCACTTTCCATTCCACATTCCATTCCAGGTTCCATTCCATTGCATTCCAAGTTCCATTCCACATTCAATTCCATTACATTCCACGTTCCATTCCACATTCCATTCCACATTCCATTCAACATTCCATTTCTTTCCATTTCACATTCCTTTCCATTCCATTCCACATTCATTTCCATATTCAACTCCTTTCCATTCCACAGTCCATTGAACATTCCATTCCATTCCTTTCCACATTCCTTTCCATTGCATTCCAATTTCCATTCTAATCCATTCCATTTTCCATTCCATAACATTCCCCATTCCATTCCATTCCATTCCATTCCACATTCTATTGCATTCCACATTCCATTCTCTTCCATTTCACATTGCACTCCATTCCATTCCATTCCTTTCCACATTCGATTCCACATTCCATTCCACATGCCATTCCACCTTTAATTCCATTCCATTCCACGTTCCATTCCGCATTACATTCCACACCCATTCCAAATTCCCTTCTGTTCCATTCCACATTCCTTTAAACTTTCCATTCCGCATTCCTTTCCATTGCATTCCATTCCACATCCCATTCCACATTCCTTTCCACATTCCATTGCAAATTCCGTTTCATTGCATTCCCCATTCCATTCCACATTCCATTCCATTGAATTTCACATTGCTTTCCAAATTCCATCCCATTCCATTCCACTTTCCTTTCCACATTGCCTTGCATTACATTCCACATTCCATTCCACATTCCAATCCAATCCATTCAATGTTCCATTTCAAGTTCCTTTCCACAGTCCATTCCACATTCTATTTCACGTTCCATTCCACTCCATTACACGTTCCACCCCACTTTCCATTCCATTCCATTCCACGTTCCATTCCACATTCCATTGCACATTCCATTCCACGTTCCATTCCATTCCACTCCAAGTTCCAATCCACATTCCGTTCCCTCCCTTTCCACGTTCCATTCTATTCCATTCCACGTTCCATTCCACTTTCCATTCCACATTCCATTCCACTTTCCATTCCACAATCCATTCCATTCAATTCCATTCCATTCCATTCCACGTTCCATTCCATGTTCCATTCCTCGTTGCATTCCATTCCACTCCAGGTTCCATTCTACATTACATTCCTTCCCTTTCCACGTTCCTTTCCGTTCCATTCCACGTTCCATTCAACTTTCCATTCCACATTCCATTCCACATTCCATTCCATTCCATTCCATTCCACATTCTATTGCATTCCACATTCCATTCTCTTCCATTTCACATTCCACTCCATTCCATTCCATTCCTTTCCACATTCCGTTCCATTCCACTTCATTCCATTCCACTTCATTCCATTCCTCATTCTATTCCATTCCACATTCCATTCCATTCCACATTCCATTCCACTGTACTCTATTCCATTCCATTCCACATTCCATTCCATGCCATTCCATTCCCCATTTCATTCCATTACACATTCCATTCCATTCCATACCGCATTCCATTCCATTCATTTAGTGCATTCCATTCCATTCCATTCCACATGCCATTATATTCGACATTCCATTCCACGTTCCATTACACGTTCCATTCCATTCCATTCCACATTCCATTCCACTTTCCATTGCATGACATTCCACGTTCCATTCCACATTCCATTGCCCATGCCTCTCCCCGTTCCATGCCACATTCTATTTCACTTTCCATTCCTCTTTCCATTCCAAGGTCCATTCCAATACATTCCACATTCCATTCCACATTCTATTCCACATTCCATTCCACAATCCATTCCGTTCCATTCTCTTCCATTCCACATTCTATTACAAATTCCATTCCTCATTCAATTTCATTCCATTCCACATTCCATTCCATTCCATTCCACATTCCATTTCACATTTCATTCCATGTTGCATTCCACATTCCATTCCACATTCCACTCTAATTTCCATTCAAAATTCCATTCCACGTTCCACTCCATTCCATTCCACGTTCAGTTGCACATTCCATTCCATTCCATTAAACTTTCTATTCTACATTCCGTTCCGTTCCATTCCACATTCCATTCCATTCCATTCCACATTCCATTCCACATTCCATTCCATTCAATTTCGCGTTCCATTCCAAATTCCATTCCATTCCATTCAACTTTCCATTCCACATTGCCTTGCATTACATTCCACATTCCATTCTGTTCCATTCCACTTTCCATTACATTCCATACCACATTCCATTCCACATTCCATTCCATTGAATTTCACATTGCCTTCCAAATTCCTTGCCATTCCATTCCACTTTCCTTTCCACATTGCCTTGCATTACATTCCACATTCCATTCCACATTCCAATCCAATCCATTCAATGTTCCATTTCAAGTTCCTTTCCTCAGTGCATTTCACATTCTATTTCACGTTCCATTCCACTCCATTACACGTTCCACCCCACTTTCCATTCCATTCCATTCCACGTTCCATTCCACATTCCATTGCACATTCCATTCCACGTTCCATTCCATTCCACTCCAAGTTCCATTCCAAATTCCGTTCCCTCCCTTTCCACGTTCCATTCTATTCCATTCCACTTTCCATTCCACATACCATTTCACTTTCCATTCCACAATCCATTCCATTCAATTCCATTCCATTCCATTCCACGTTCCATTCCATGTTCCATTCCTCGTTGCATTCCATTCCAATCCAGGTTCCATTCGACATTACATTCCTTCCCTTTCCACGTTCCTTTCCGTTCCATTCTACGTTCCATTCCACTTTCCATTCCGCATTCCATTCCACATTCCATTCCACATTACGTTCCATTCCATTCCACATTCCTTTCCACTTTCCATTCCAAATTCCATTCCATTCCATTACTCATTCCATTCCACATTCCATTCCACATTCCATTCCAAATACCATTCCATTGCATTCCCCATTCCATTCCACATTCGATTCCAATCCATTCCAGATTGCATTCCGTTGCAGAACCCATTCCATTCAACATTCCATTCCATTCCATTTAAACTTTCCATTCCATTCCGTTCCGCATTCGATTTCATCTTCCATTCCATTCCAAATTCCATTCCACACTGCATTCAATTCCATTTCACATTCCATTCCCCAATCTGTTCCATTCCATTCCACCTTCCATTCCATGTTCCATTCCACGTTCTATTCCACGTTCCATTCCACATTCAATTAAACATTTCATTCCACATTCCATTCCATTCCATTCCACAATCCATTCCACTTTACATTCCACATTGCATTCCACATTCGATTCTCTTCCATTCCGCGCTCTATTCCACGTTCCATTCCACGTTCCATTCCATTCCATACAAAGTTCCATTCCACGTTCCATTCCATTCCACTCCACGTTCCATTCCATGTTCCATTCCATTCCATTCCACGTTCCATTCCCCTTTCCATTCCATCCCATTCCACGTTCCATTACACATTCCATTGTACATTCCATTCTAAGTTCCATTCCACATTCCATTCCACTTTCCATTCCACATTCGATTCCAGGTTCCATTCCATTCCATTCCAAGCTCCATTCCACATTCTATTCCATTCCTTTTAACGTTCCATTCCACATTCCATTCCACGTTCCATTCCACATTCCATTGCACATCGCATTCTACGTTGCATTCCGTATTCCATGTTCCATTCCAGTTTCCATTCCACGTTCCATTCCATTCGATTCCATTCCACGTTCTATTCCAGGTTCCATTCAACTTTCAATTCCTCATTCCATTCCACATTCCCTTCTACATTCCATTGCAGTGCATTCCACATTCCATTCCGCATTCCATTCCATTCCTTTCCACATTCGATTCCACATTCCATTCCACATGCCATTCCACCTTTCATTCCATTCCATTCCACGTTCCATTCCTCATTACATTCCACACCCATTCCAAATTCCCTTCCGTTCCATTCCACATTCCTTTAAACTTTCCATTCTGCATTCCTTTCCATTGCATTCCATTCCACATCCCATTCCACTCCATTCCACATCCCATTCCACATTCCTTTCCACATTCCATTGCAAATTCCGTTTCATTGCATTCCCCATTCCATTCCACATTCCATTCCATTGAATTTCACATTGCTTTCCAAATTCCATCCCATTCCATTCCACTTTCCTTTCCACATTGCCTTGCATTACATTCCACATTCCATTCCACATTCCAATCCAATCCATTCAATGTTCCATTTCAAGTTCCTTTCCACAGTCCATTCCACATTCTATTTCCCGTTCCATTCCACTCCATTACACGTTCCACCCCACTTTCCATTCCATTCCATTCCACGTTCCATTCCACATTCCATTGCACATTCCATTCCACGTTCCATTAAATTCCACTCCAAGTTCCATTCCACATTCCGTTCCCTCCCTTTCCACGTTCCATTCTATTCCATTCCACGTTCCATTCCACTTTCCATTCCACATTCCATTCCACTTTCCATTCCACAATCCATTCCATTCAATTCCATTCCATTCCATTCCACGTTCCATTCCATGTTCCATTCCTCGTGGCATTCCATTCCACTCCAGGTTCCATTCTACATTACATTCCTTCCCCTTCCACGTTCCTTTCCGTTCCATTCCACGTTCCATTCCACTTTCCATTCCGCATTCCATTCCACATTCCATTCCACATTACGTTCCATTCCATTCCACATTCCTTTCCACTTTCCATTCCAAATTCCATTCCATTCCATTACTCATTCCATTCCACATTCCATTCCACATTCCATTCCAAATACCATTCCATTGCATTCCCCATTCCATTTCACATTCGATTCCAATCCATTCCAGATTGCATTCCGTTGCAGAACACATTCCATTCAACATTCCATTCCATTCCATTTAAACTTTCCATTCCATTCCGTTCCGCATTCGATTTCACCTTCCATTCCATTCCAAATTCCATTCCACACTGCATTCAATTCCATTCCACATTCCATTCCACAATCTGTTCCATTCCATTCCACCTTCCATTCCATGTTCCATTCCACGTTTCATTCCACATTCAATTAAACATTTCATTCCACATTCCATTCCATTCCATGCCACAATCCATTCCACTTTACATTCCACATTGCATTCCACATTCGATTCTATTCCATTCCGCGCTCTATTCTACGTTCCATTCCACGTTCCATTCCATTCCATGCCACGTTCCATTCCACGTTCCATTCCATTCCACTCCACGTTCCATTCCATGTTCCATTCCATTCCATTCCACGTTCCATTCCATGTTCCATTCCATTCCATTCCACGTTCCATTCCTCCTTCCATTCCATTCCATTCCACGTTCCATTACACATTCCATTGTACATTCCATTCTAAGTTCCATTCCACATTCCATTCCACTTTCCATTCCACATTCGATTCCAGGTTCCATTCCATTCCATTCCAAGCTCCATTCCACATTCTATTCCATTCCTTTTAATGTTCCATTCCACATTCCATTCCACGTTCCATTCCACATTCCATTGCACATCGCATTCTACGTTGCATTCCATATTCCATGTTCCATTCCATTTTCCATTCCACGTTCCATTCCATTCGATTCCATTCCACGTTCTATTCCAGGTTCCATTCAACTTTCAATTCCTCATTCCATTCCACATTCCTTTCTACATTCCATTGCAGTGCATTCCACATTCCATTCCGCATTCCATTCCATTCCTTTCCACATTCGATTCCACATTCCATTCCACATGCCATTCCACCTTTTATTCCATTCCATTCCACGTTCCATTCCGCATTACATTCCACACCCATTCCAAATTCCCTGCCGTTCCATTCCACATTCCTTTCCACTTTCCATTCCACATTCCTTTCCATTGCATTCCATTCCACATCTCATTCCACATTCCTTTCCACATTCCATTGCAAATTCCGTTTCATTGCATTCCCCATTCCATTCCATTCCATTTCACATTGTATTCCATTGCAGTCCACATTCCATTCATCATTGCCTTCCATTCCTTTTAAACTTTCCATTCCATTGTGTTCCACATTCGATTTCACCTTCCATTCCATTAGAAATTAAATTCCAAATTCCATTCCATTCCATTCGACTCTCCATTCCGCATTTCGTTCAATTTCATTCCACGTTCCATTCCACGTTCCATTCCACATTGAATTCCACTTTCCATTCCACATTCCATTCCATTCCATTCCAAATTCCATTCCGCTTTGCATTCCACATTGCATTCCACATTCCATTCCATTCCATTCCACGTTTCATTTCACGTTCCATTCCACATTCCATTCCATGATAAATTCCACGTTCCGTTCCATTCCATTGCACATTCCATTCCACCCTCCATTCCATTCCATTCCACGTTCCATTCCACTTTGCATTGTACATTGCATTCCAAGTTCCATTCCACATTCCATTCCACTTTCCATTCCACATTCCATTCCAGGTTCCATTCCATTGCGTTGCAAGTTCCATTCCACATTCAATTCCATTACATTCCACGTTCCATTCCACATTCCATTCCACATTCCATTCAACATTCCATTTCTTTCCATTTCACATTCCTTTCCATTCCATTCCACATTCATTTCTACATTCAACTCCTTTCCATTCCACATTCCATTGGACATTCCATTCCATTCCTTTCCACATTCCTTTCCATTGCATTCCAATTTCCATTCTAATCCATTCCATTTTCCATTCCATAACATTCCCCATTCCATTCCATTCCATTCCATTCCACATTCTATTGCATTCCACATTCCATTCTCTTCCATTTCACATTCCACTCCATTCCATTCCATTCCTTTCCACATTCCGTTCCCTTCCACTTCATTCCATTCCATTTCATTCCATTCCTCATTCTCTTCCATTCCACATTCCATTCCATTCCACATTCCATTCCACTGTATTCTATTCCATTCCATTCCACATTCCATTCCATGCCATTCCATTCCCCATTTCATTCCATTACACATTCCATTCCATTCCATACCGCATTCCATTCCATTCATTTAGTGCATTCCATTCCATTCCATTCCACATGCCATTATATTCGACATTCCATTCCACATTCCATTCCACGTTCCATTGCACGTTCCATTCCATTCCATTCCACATTCCATTCCACTTTCCATTGCATGACATTCCACGTTCCATTCCACATTCCATTGCCCATGCCTCTCCCCGTTCCATGCCACATTCAATTTCACTTTCCATTCCTCTTTCCATTCCAAGGTCCATTCCAAAACATTCCACATTCCATTCCACATTCTATTCCACATTCCATTCCACAATCCATTCCGTTCCATTCTCTTCCATTCCACATTCTATTACAAATTCCATTCCTCATTCAATTTCATTCCATTCCACATTCCATTCCATTCCATTCCACATTCCATTTCACATTTCATTCCATGTTGCATTCCACATTCCATTCCACATTCCACTCTAATTTCCATTCAAAATTCCATTCCATGTTCCACTCCATTCCATTCCACTTTCAGTTGCACATTCCATTCCATTCCATTAAACTTTCTATTCCACATTCCATTCCATTCCATTCCACATTCCATTCCATTCCATTCCACATTCCATTCCACATTCCATTCCATTCAATTTCACATTCCATTCCAAATTCCATTCCATTCCATTCAACTTTCCATTCCACATTGCCTTGCATTACATTCCACATTCCATTCTGTTCCATTCCACTTTCCATTACATTCCATACCACATTCCATTCCACATTCCATTCCATTGAATTTCACATTGCCTTCCAAATTCCTTGCCATTCCATTCCACTTTCCTTTCCACATTGCCTTGCATTACATTCCACATTCCATTCCACATTCCAATCCAATCCATTCAATGTTCCATTTCAAGTTCCTTTCCTCAGTCCATTCCACATTCTATTTCACGTTCCATTCCACTCCATTACACGTTCCACCCCACTTTCCATTCCATTCCATTCCACGTTCCATTCCACATTCCATTGCACATTCCATTCCACGTTCCATTCCATTCCACTCCAAGTTCCATTCCACATTCCGTTCCCTCCCTTTCCACGTTCCATTCTATTCCATTCCACGTTCCATTCCTCTTTCCATTCCACATACCATTCCACTTTTCATTCCGCAATCCATTCCATTCAATTCCATTCCATTCCATTCCACGTTCCATTCCATGTTCCATTCCTCGTTGCATTCCATTCCAATCCAGGTTCCATTCTACATTACATTCCTTCCCTTTCCACATTCCTTTCCGTTCCATTCTACGTTCCATTCCACTTTCCATTCCGCATTCCATTCCACATTCCATTCCACATTACGTTCCATTCCATTCCACATTCCTTTCCACTTTCCATTTCAAATTCCATTCCATTCCATTACTCATTCCATTCCACATTCCATTCCACATTCCATTCCAAATACCATTCCATTGCATTCCCCATTCCATTCCACATTCGATTCCAATCCATTCCAGATTGCATTCCATTGCAGAACCCATTCCATTCAACATTCCATTCCATTCCATTTAAACTTTCCATTCCATTCCGTTCCGCATTCGATTTCAACTTCCATTCCATTCCAAATTCCATTCCACACTGCATTCAATTCCATTCCACATTCCATTCCCCAATCTGTTCCATTCCATTCCACCTTCCATTCAACGTTCCATTCCACGTTCCATTCCACGTTCCATTCCACATTCAGTTAAACATTTCATTCCACATTCCATTGCATTCCATTCCACAATCCATTCCACTTTACATTCCACATTGCATTCCACATTCGATTCTATTCCATTCCGCGCTCTAATCCACGTTCCATTACACATTCCATTCCATTCCATACCAAGTTCCATTCCACGTTCCATTCCGTTCCATTAAACTTTCCATTCCATGTTCCATTCCATTCCATTCCAGGTTCCATTCCTCCTTCCATTCCATTTCATTGCACGTTGCAGTACACATTCCATTGTACATTCCATTCTAAGTTCCATTCCACATTCCATTCCACTTTCCATTCCACATTCGATTCCAGGTTCCATTCCATTCCATTCCAAGCTCCATTCCACATTCTATTCCATTCCTTTTAATGTTCCATTCCACATTCCATTCCACGTTAAATTCCACATTCCATTGCACATCGCATTCTACGTTGCATTCCATATTCCATGTTCCATTCCTCTTTCCATTCCACGTTCCATTCCCCAATCTGTTCCATTCCATTCCACCTTCCATTCCACGTTCCATTCCACGTTCCATTCCACGTTCCATTCCACATTCAATTAAACATTTCATTCCACATTCCATTCCATTCCATTCCACAATCCATTCCACTTTACATTCCACATTGCATTCCACATTCGATTCTATTCCATTCCGCGCTCTATTCTACGTTCCATTCCACGTTCCATTCCATTCCATGCCATGTTCCATTCCACGTTCCATACCATTCCACTCCACGTTCCATTCCATGTTCCATTCCATTCCATTCCACGTTCCATTCCATGTTCCATTCCATTCCATTCCACGTTCCATTCCTCCTTCCATTCCATTCCATTCCACGTTCCATTACACATTCCATTGTACATTCCATTCTAAGTTCCATTCCACATTCCATTCCACTTTCCATTCCACATTCGATTCCAGGTTCCATTCCATTCCATTCCAAGCTCCATTCCACATTCTTTTCCATTCCTTTTAATGTTCCATTCCACATTCCATTCCACGTTCCATTGGACATTCCATTGTACATTCCATTCTACGTTGCATTCCACATTCCATTCCACTTTCCATTCCACATTCGATTCCAGGTTCCATTCCATTCCATTCCACATTCCATTTCACATTTCATTCCATGTTGCATTCCACATTCCATTCCACATTCCACTCTAATTTCCATTCAAAATTCCATTCCACGTTCCACTCCATTCCATTCCACGTTCAGTTGCACATTCCATTCCATTCCATTAAACTTTCTATTCCACATTCCGTTCCGTTCCATTCCACATTCCATTCCATTCCATTCCACATTCCATTCCACATTCCATTCCATTCAATTTCACATTCCATTCCAAATTCCATTCCATTCCATTCAACTTTCCATTCCACATTGCCTTGCATTACATTCCACATTCCATTCTGTTCCATTCCACTTTCCATTACATTCCATACCACATTCCATTCCACATTCCATTCCATTGAATTTCACATTGCCTTCCAAATTCCTTGCCATTCCATTCCACTTTCCTTTCCACATTGCCTTGCATTCCATTCCACATTCCATTCCACATTCCAATCCAATCCATTCAATGTTCCATTTCAAGTTCCTTTCCTCAGTCCATTCCACATTCTATTTCACGTTCCATTCCACTCCATTACAAGTTCCACCCCACTTTCCATTCCATTCCATTCCACGTTCCATTCCACATTCCATTGCACATTCCATTCCACGTTCCATTCCATTCCACTCCAAGTTCCATTCCACATTCCGTTCCCTCCCTTTCCACGTCCCATTCTATTCCATTCCACGTTCCATTCCACTTTCCATTCCACAATCCGTTGCATTCAATTCCATTCCATTCCATTCCACGTTCCATTCCATGTTCCATTCCTCGTTGCATTCCATTCCAATCCAGGTTCCATTCTACATTACATTCCTTCCCTTTCCACGTTCCTTTCCGTTCCATTCCACGTTCCATTCCACTTTCCATTCCGCATTCCATTCCACATTCCATTCCACATTACGTTCCATTCCATTCCACATTCCTTTGCACTTTCCATTCCAAATTCCATTCCATTCCATTACTCATTCCATTCCACATTCCATTCCACATTCCATTCCAAATACCATTCCATTGCATTCCCCATTCCATTCCACCTTCGATTCCAATCCATTCCAGATTGCATTCCGTTGCAGAACCCATTCCATTCAACATTCCATTCCATTCCATTTAAACTTTCCATTCCATTCCGTTCCGCATTCGATTTCACCTACAATTCCATTCCAAAGTCCATTCCACACTGCATTCAACTCCATTCCACATTCCATTCCCCAATCTGTTCCATTCCATTCCACCTTCCATTCCATGTTCCATTCCACGTTCCATTCCACGTACCATTCCACATTCAATTAAACATTTCATTCCACATTCCATTCCATTCCATTCCACAATTCATTCCACTTTACATTCCACATTGCATTCCACATTCGATTCTCTTCCATTCCGCGCTATATTCCACGTTCCATTCCACGTTCCATTCCATTCCATACCAAGTTCCATTCCACGTTCCATTCCATTCCACTCCACGTTCCATTCCATGTTCCATTCCATTCCATTCCACGTTCCATTCCATGTTCCATTCCATTCCATTCCACGTTCCATTCCTCCTTCCATTCCATTCCATTCCACGTTCCATTACACATTCCATTGTACATTCCATTCTAAGTTCCATTCCACATTCCATTCCACTTTCCATTCCACATTCGATTCCAGGTTCCATTCCATTCCATTCCAAGCTCCATTCCACATTCTATTCCATTCCTTTTAATGTTCCATTCCACATTCCATTCCACGTTCCATTCCACATTCCATTGCACATCGGCATTCTATGTTGCATTCCGTATTCCATGTTCCATTCCACTTTCCATTACACATTCCATTCCATTCGATTCCATTCCACGTTCTATTCCAGGTTCCATTCAACTTTCAATTACTCATTCCATTCCAAATACCCTTCTACATTCCATTGCAGTGCATTCCACATTCCATTCCGCATTCCATTCCATTCCTTTCCAAATTCGATTCCACATTCCATTCCACATGCCATTCCACCTTTTATTCCATTCCATTCCACGTTCCAGTCCGCATTACATTCCACACCCATTCCAAATTCCCTTCCGTTCCATTCCACATTCCTTTCCACTTTCCATTCCACATTCCTTTCCATTGCATTCCATTCCACATCCCATTCCACATTCCTTTCCACATTCCATTGCAAATTCCGTTTCATTGCATTCCCCATTCCATTCCATTCCATTTCACATTGTAGTCCATTGCAGTCCACATTCCATTCATCATTGCCTTCCATTCCTTTTAAACTTTCCATTCCATTGTGTTCCACATTCGATTTCACCTTCCATTCCATTAGAAATTCCATTCCAAATTCCATTCCATTCCATTCCACTTTCCATTCCACATTTCGTTCAATTTCATTCCACGTTCCATTCCACGTTCCATTCCACATTGAATTCCACTTTCCATTCCACATTCCATTCCATTCCACTCCATTCCAAATTCCATTCCGCTTTGCATTCCACATTGCATTCCACATTCCATTCCATTCCATTCCACGTTTCATTTCACGTTCCATTCCACATTCCATTCCATGATAATTTCCACGGTCCGTTCCATTCCATTGCACATTCCATTCCACCCTCCATTCCATTCCATTCCACGTTCCATTCCACTTTCCATTGTACATTGCATTCCAAGTTCCATTCCACATTCCATTCCACTTTCCATTCCACATTCCATTCCAGGTTCCATTCCATTGCATTCCAAGTTCCATTCCACATTCAATTCCATTACATTCCACGTTCCATTCCACATTCCATTTCTTTCCATTTCACATTCCTTTCCATTCCATTCCACATTCATTTCCACATTCAACTCCTTTCCATTCCACATTCCATTGGACATTCCATTCCATTCCTTTCCACATTCCTTTCCATTGCATTCCAATTTCCATTCTAATCCATTCCATTTTCCATTCCATAACATTCCCCATTCCATTCCATTCCATTCCATTCCACATTCTATTGCATTCCACATTCCATTCTCTTCCATTTCACATTGCACTCCATTCCATTCCATTCCTTTCCACATTCGATTCCACATTCCATTCCACATGCCATTCCACCTTTAATTCCATTCCATTCCACGTTCCATTCCGCATTACATTCCACACCCATTCCAAATTCCCTTCCGTTCCATTCCACATTCCTTTAAACTTTCCATTCCGCATTCCTTTCCATTGCATTCCATTCCACATCCCATTCCACATTCCTTTCCACATTCCATTGCAAATTCCGTTTCATTGCATTCCCCATTCCATTCCACATTCCATTCCATTGAATTTCACATTGCTTTCCAAATTCCATCCCATTCCATTCCACTTTCCTTTCCACATTGCCTTGCATTACATTCCACATTCCATTCCACATTCCAATCCAATCCATTCAATGTTCCATTTCAAGTTCCTTTCCACAGTCCATTCCACATTCTATTTCACGTTCCATTCCACTCCATTACACGTTCCACCCCACTTTCCATTCCATTCCATTCCACGTTCCATTCCACATTCCATTGCACATTCCATTCCACGTTCCATTCCATTCCACTCCAAGTTCCAATCCACATTCCGTTCCCTCCCTTTCCACGTTCCATTCTATTCCATTCCACGTTCCATTCCACTTTCCATTCCACATTCCATTCCACTTTCCATTCCACAATCCATTCCATTCAATTCCATTCCATTCCATTCCACGTTCCATTCCATGTTCCATTCCTCGTTGCATTCCATTCCACTCCAGGTTCCATTCTACATTACATTCCTTCACTTTCCACGTTCCTTTCCGTTCCATTCCACGTTCCATTCCACTTTCCATTCCGCATTCCATTCCACATTCCATTCCATTCCATTCCATTCCACATTCTATTGCATTCCACATTCCATTCTCTTCCATTTCACATTCCACTCCATTCCATTCCATTCCTTTCCACATTCCGTTCCATTCCACTTCATTCCATTCCACTTCATTCCATTCCTCATTCTATTCCATTCCACATTCCATTCCATTCCACATTCCATTCCACTGTACTCTATTCCATTCCATTCCACATTCCATTCCATGCCATTCCATTCCCCATTTCATTCCATTACACATTCCATTCCATTCCATACCGCATTCCATTCCATTCATTTAGTGCATTCCATTCCATTCCATTCCACATGCCATTATATTCGACATTCCATTCCACGTTCCATTACACGTTCCATTCCATTCCATTCCACATTCCATTGCCCATGCCTCTCCCCGTTCCATGCCACATTCTATTTCACTTTCCATTCCTCTTTCCATTCCAAGGTCCATTCCAATACATTCCACATTCCATTCCACATTCTATTCCACATTCCATTCCACAATCCATTCCGTTCCATTCTCTTCCATTCCACATTCTATTACAAATTCCATTCCTCATTCAATTTCATTCCATTCCACATTCCATTCCATTCCATTCCACATTCCATTTCACATTTCATTCCATGTTGCATTCCACATTCCATTCCACATTCCACTCTAATTTCCATTCAAAATTCCATTCCACGTTCCACTCCATTCCATTCCACGTTCAGTTGCACATTCCATTCCATTCCATTAAACTTTCTATTCTACATTCCGTTCCGTTCCATTCCACATTCCATTCCATTCCATTCCACATTCCATTCCACATTCCATTCCATTCAATTTCGCGTTCCATTCCAAATTCCATTCCATTCCATTCAACTTTCCATTCCACATTGCCTTGCATTACATTCCACATTCCATTCTGTTCCATTCCACTTTCCATTACATTCCATACCACATTCCATTCCACATTCCATTCCATTGAATTTCACATTGCCTTCCAAATTCCTTGCCATTCCATTCCACTTTCCTTTCCACATTGCCTTGCATTCCATTCCACATTCCATTCCACATTCCAATCCAATCCATTCAATGTTCCATTTCAAGTTCCTTTCCTCAGTACATTCCACATTCTATCTCACATTCCATTCTACTCCATTACACGTTCCACCCCACTTTCCATTCCATTCCATTCCAGGTTCCATTCCACATTCCATTGCACATTCCATTCCACGTTCCATTCCATTCCACTCCAAGTTCCATTCCACATTCTGTTCCCTCCCTTTCCACATTCCATTCTATTCCATTCCACGTTCCATTCCACTTTCCATTCCACATACCATTCCACTTTCCATTCCACAATCCATTCCATTCAATTCCATTCCATTGCATTCCACGTTCCATTCCATGTTCCATTCCTCGTTGCATTCCATTCCAATCCAGGTTCCATTCTACATTACATTCCTTCCCTTTCCACGTTCCTTTCCGTTCCATTCTACGTTCCATTCCACTTTCCATTCCGCATTCCATTCCACATTCCATTCCACATTAACTTCCATTCCATTCCACATTCCTTTCCACTTTCCATTCCAAATTCCATTCCATTCCATTACTCATTCCATTCCACATTCCATTCCACATTCCATTCCAAATACCATTCCATTGCATTCCCCATTCCATTCCACATTCGATTCCAAACCATTCCATATTGCATTCCGTTGAAGAAACCATTCCATTCAACATTCCATTCCATTCCATTTAAACTTTCCATTCCATTCCGTTCCGCATTCGATTTCACCTTCCATTCCATTCCAAATTCCATTCCACACTGCATTCAATTCCATTCCACATTCCATTCCCCAATCTGTTCCATTCCATTCCACCTTCCATTCCATGTTCCATTCCACGTTCCATTCCACGTTCCATTCCACATTCAATTAAACATTTCATTCCACATTCCATTCCATTCCATTCCACAATCCATTCCACTTTACATTCCACATTGCATTCCACATTCGATTGTCTTCCATTCCGCGCTCTATTCCACGTTCCATTCCACGTTCCATTCCATTCCATACCAAGTTCCATTCCACGTTCCATTCCATTCCACTCCACGTTCCATTCCATGTTCCATTCCATTCCATTCCACGTTCCATTCCCCTTTGCATTCCATTCCATTCCACGTTCCATTACACATTCCATTGTACATTCCATTCTAAGTTCCATTCCACATTCCATTCCACTTTCCATTCCACATTCGATTCCAGGTTCCATTCCATTCCATTCCAAGCTCCATTCCACATTCTATTCCATTCCTTTTAACGTTCCATTCCACATTCCATTCCACGTTCCATTCCACATTCCATTGCACATCGCATTCTACGTTGCATTCCGTATTCCATGTTCCATTCCACTTTCCATTCCACGTTCCATTCCATTCGATTAGATTCCACGTTCTATTCCAGGTTCCATTCAACTTTCAATTCCTCATTCCATTCCACATTCCCTTCTACATTCCATTGCAGTGCATTCCACATTCCATTCCGCATTCCATTCCATTCCTTTCCACATTCGATTCCACATTCCATTCCACATGCCATTCCACCTTTCATTCCATTCCATTCCACGTTCCATTCCTCATTACATTCCACACCCATTCCAAATTCCCTTCCGTTCCATTCCACATTCCTTTAAACTTTCCATTCCGCATTCCTTTCCATTGCATTCCATTCCACATCCCATTCCACTCCATTCCACATCCCATTCCACATTCCTTTCCACATTCCATTGCAAATTCCGTTTCATTGCATTCCCCATTCCATTCCACATTCCATTCCATTGAATTTCACATTGCTTTCCAAATTCCATCCCATTCCATTCCACTTTCCTTTCCACATTGCCTTGCATTACATTCCACATTCCATTCCACATTCCAATCCAATCCATTCAATGTTCCATTTCTAGTTCCTTTCCACAGTCCATTCCACATTCTATTTCACGTTCCATTCCACTCCATTACACGTTCCACCCCACTTTCCATTCCATTCCATTCCACGTTCCATTCCACATTCCATTGCACATTCCATTCCACGTTCCATTCCATTCCACTCCAAGTTCCATTCCACATTCCGTTCCCTCCCTTTCCACGTTCCATTCTATTCCATTCCACTTTCCATTCCACTTTCCATTCCACATTCCATTCCACTTTCCATTCCACAATCCATTCCATTCAATTCCATTCCATTCCATTCCACGTTCCATTCCATGTTCCATTCCTCGTTGCATTCCATTCCACTCCAGGTTCCATTCTACATTACATTCCTTCCCTTTCCACGTTCCTTTCTGTTCCATTCTACGTTCCATTCCACTTTCCATTCCGCATTCCATTCCACATTCCATTCCACATTACGTTCCATTCCATTCCACATTCCTTTCCACTTTCCATTCCAAATTCCATTCCATTCCATTACTCATTCCATTCCACATTCCATTCCACATTCCATTCCAAATACCATTCCATTGCATTCCCCATTCCATTCCACATTCGATTCCAATCCATTCCAGATTGCATTCCGTTGCAGAACCCATTCCATTCAACATTCCATTCCATTCCATTTAAACTTTCCATTCCATTCCGTTCCGCATTCGATTTCACCTTCCATTTCATTGCAAATTCCATTCCACACTGCATTCAATTCCATTCCACATTCCATTCCCCAATCTGTTCCATTCCATTCCACCTTCCATTCCACGTTCCATTCCACGTTCCATTCCACGTTCCATTCCACATTCAATTAAACATTTCATTCCACATTCCATTCCATTCCATTCCACAATCCATTCCACTTTACATTCCACATTGCATTCCACATTCGATTCTCTTCCATTCCGCGCTCTATTCCACGTTACATTCCACGTTCCATTCCATTCCATACCAAGTTCCATTCCACGTTCCATTCCATTCCACTCCACGTTCCATTCCATGTTCCATTCCATTCCATCCCACGTTCCATTCCCCTTACCATTCCATTCCATTCCACGTTCCATTACACATTCCATTGTACATTCCATTCTAAGTTCCATTCCACATTCCATTCCACTTTCCATTCCACATTCGATTCCAGGTTCCATTCCATTCCATTCCAAGCTCCATTCCACATTCTCTTCCATTCCTTTTAATGTTCCATTCCACATTCCATTCCACGTTCCATTCCACATTCCATTGCACATCGCATTCTACGTTGCATTCCATATTCCATGTTCCATTCCACTTTCCATTCCACGTTCCATTCCATTCGATTCCATTCCACGTTCTATTCCAGGTTCCATTCAACTTTCAATTCCTCATTCCATTCCACATTCCCTTCTACATTCCATTGCAGTGCATTCCACATTCCATTCCGCATTCCATTCCGTTCCTTTCCACATTCGATTCCACATTCCATTCCACATGCCATTCCAACTTTTATTCCATTCCATTCCACGTTCCATTCCGCATTCCATTCCACACCCATTCCAAATTCCCTTCCGTTACATTCCACATTCCTTTCCACTTTCCATTCCACATTATTTTCCATTGCATTCCATTCCACATCCCATTCCACATTCCTTTCCACATTCCATTGCAAATTCCGTTTCATTGCATTCCCCATTCCATTCCATTCCATTTCACATTGTATTCCATTGCAGTCCACATTCCATTCATCATTGCCTTCCATTCCTTTTAAACTTTCCATTCCATTGTGTTCCACATTCGATTTCACCTTCCATTCCATTAGAAATTCCATTCCAAATTCCATTCCATTCCATTCCACTTTCCATTCCACATTTCGTTCAATTTCATTCCACGTTCCATTCCACGTTCCATTCCACATTGAATTCCACTTTCCATTCCACATTCCATTCCATTCCATTCCATTCCAAATTCCATTCCGCTTTGCATTCCACATTGCATTCCACATTCCATTCCATTCCATTCCACGTTTCATTTCACGTTCCATTCCACATTCCATTCCATGATAAATTCCACGTTCCGTTCCATTCCATTGCACATTCCATTCCACCCTCCATTCCATTCCATTCCACGTTCCATTCCACTTTCCATTGTACATTGCATTCCAAGTTCCATTCCACATTCCATTCCACTTTCCATTCCACATTCCATTCCAGGTTCCATTCCATTGCATTCCAAGTTCCATTCCACATTCAATTCCATTACATTCCACGTTCCATTCCACATTCCATTCCACATTCCATTCAACATTGTATTTCTTTCCATTTCACATTCCTTTCCATTCCATTCCACATTCATTTCCACATTCAACTCCTTTCCATTCCACATTCCATTGGACATTCCATTCCATTCCTTTCCACATTCCTTTCCATTGCATTCCAATTTCCATTCTAATCCATTCCTTTTTCCATTCCATAACATTCCCCATTCCATTCCATTCCATTCCATTCCACATTCTATTGCATTCCACATTCCATTCTCTTCCATTTCACATTCCACTCCATTCCATTCCATTCCTTTCCACATTCCGTTCCCTTCCACTTCATTCCATTCCATTTCATTCCATTCCTCATTCTATTCCATTCCACATTCCATTCCATTCCACATTCCATTCCACTGTACTCTATTCCATTCCATTCCACATTCCATTCCATGCCATTCCATTCCCCATTTCATTCCATTACACATTCCATTCCATTCCATACCGCATTCCATTCCATTCATTTAGTGCATTCCATTGCATTCCATTCCACATGCCATTATATTCGACATTCCATTCCACATTCCATTCCACGTTCCATTACACGTTCCATTCCATTCCATTCCACATTCAATTCCACTTTCCATTGCATGACATTCCACGTTCCATTCCACATTCCATTGCCCATGCCTCTCCCCGTTCCATGCCACATTCAATTTCACTTTCCATTCCTCTTTCCATTCCAAGGTCCATTCCAATACATTCCACATTCCATTCCACATTCTATTCCACATTCCATTCCACAATCCATTCCGTTCCATTCTCTTCCATTCCACATTCTATTACAAATTCCATTCCTCATTCAATTTCATTCCATTCCACATTCCATTCCATTCCATTCCACATTCCATTTCACATTTCATTCCATGTTGCATTCCACATTCCATTCCACATTCCACTCTAATTTCCATTCAAAATTCCATTCCACGTTCCACTCCATTCCATTCCACGTTCAGTTGCACATTCCATTCCATTCCATTAAACTTTCTATTCCACATTCCGTTCCGTTCCATTCCACATTCCATTCCATTCCATTCCACATTCCATTCCACATTCCATTCCATTCAATTTCACATTCCATTCCAAATTCCATTCCATTCCATTCAACTTTCCTTTCCACATTGCCTTGCATTACATTCCACATTCCATTCTGTTCCATTCCACTTTCCATTACATTCCATACCACATTCCATTCCACATTCCATTCCATTGAATTTCACATTGCCTTCCAAATTCCTTGCCATTCCATTCCACTTTCCTTTCCACATTGCCTTGCATTACATTACACATTCCATTCCACATTCCAATCCAATCCATTCTATGTTCCATTTCAAGTTCCTTTCCTCAGTACATTCCACATTCTATTTCACATTCCATTCCACTCCATTACACGTTCCACCCCACTTTCCATTCCATTCCATTCCAGGTTCCATTCCACATTCCATTGCACATTCCATTCCACGTTCCATTCCATTCCACTCCAAGTTCCATTCCACATTCTGTTCCCTCCCTTTCCACATTCCATTCTATTCCATTCCACGTTCCATTCCACTTTCCATTCCACATACCATTCCACTTTCCATTCCACAATCCATTCCATTCAATTCCATTCCATTGCATTCCACGTTCCATTCCATGTTCCATTCCTCGTTGCATTCCATTCCAATCCAGGTTCCATTCTACATTACATTCCTTCCCTTTCCACGTTCCTTTCCGTTCCATTCTACGTTCCATTCCACTTTCCATTCCGCATTCCATTCCACATTCCATTCCACATTAACTTCCATTCCATTCCACATTCCTTTCCACTTTCCATTCCAAATTCCATTGCATTCCATTACTCATTCCATTCCACATTCCATTCCACATTCCATTCCAAATACCATTCCATTGCATTCCCCATTCCATTCCACATTCGATTCCAAACCATTCCATATTGCATTCCGTTGAAGAAACCATTCCATTCAACATTCCATTCCATTCCATTTAAACTTTCCATTCCATTCCGTTCCGCATTCGATTTCACCTTCCATTCCATTCCAAATTCCATTCCACACTGCATTCAATTCCATTCCACATTCCATTCCCCAATCTGTTCCATTCCATTCCACCTTCCATTCCATGTTCCATTCCACGTTCCATTCCACGTTCCATTCCACATTCAATTAAACATTTCATTCCACATTCCATTCCATTCCATTCCACAATCCATTCCACTTTACATTCCACATTGCATTCCACATTCGATTCTCTTCCATTCCGCGCTCTTTTCCACGTTCCATTCCACGTTCCATTCCATTCCATACCAAGTTCCATTCCACATTCCATTCCATTCCACTCCACGTTCCATTCCATGTTCCATTCCATTCCATCCCACGTTCCATTCCCCTTTGCATTCCATTCCATTCCACGTTCCATTACACATTCCATTGTACATTCCATTCTAAGTTCCATTCCACATTCCATTCCACTTTCCATTCCACATTCGATTCCAGGTTCCATTCCATTCCATTCCAAGCTCCATTCCACATTCTATTCCATTCCTTTTAACGTTCCATTCCACATTCCATTCCACGTTCCATTCCACATTCCATTGCACATCGCATTCTACGTTGCATTCCGTATTCCATGTTCCATTCCACTTTCCATTCCACGTTCCATTCCATTCGATTCCATTCCACGTTCTATTCCAGGTTCCATTCAACTTTCAATTCCTCATTCCATTCCACATTCCCTTCTACATTCCATTGCAGTGCATTCCACATTCCATTCCGCATTCCATTCCATTCCTTTCCACATTCGATTCCACATGCCATTCCACATGCCATTCCACCTTTCATTCCATTCCATTCCACGTTCCATTCCTCATTACATTCCACACCCATTCCAAATTCCCTTCCGTTCCATTCCACATTCCTTTAAACTTTCCATTCCGCATTCCTTTCCATTGCATTCCATTCCACATCCCATTCCACTCCATTCCACATCCCATTCCACATTCCTTTCCACATTCCATTGCAAATTCCGTTTCATTGCATTCCCCATTCCATTCCACATTCCATTCCATTGAATTTCACATTTCTTTCCAAATTCCATCCCATTCCATTCCACTTTCCTTTCCACATTGCCTTGCATTACATTCCACATTCCATTCCACATTCCAATCCAATCCATTCAATGTTCCATTTCTAGTTCCTTTCCACAGTCCATTCCACATTCTATTTCACGTTCCATTCCACTCCATTACACGTTCCACCCCACTTTCCATTCCATTCCATTCCACGTTCCATTCCACATTCCATTGCACATTCCATTCCACGTTCCATTCCATTCCACTCCAAGTTCCATTCCACATTCCGTTCCCTCCCTTTCCACGTTCCATTCTATTCCATTCCACGTTCCATTCCACTTTCCTTTCCACATTCCATTCCACTTTCCATTCCACAATCCATTCCATTCAATTCCATTCCATTCCATTCCACGTTCCATTCCATGTTCCATTCCTCGTTGCATTCCATTCCAATCCAGGTTCCATTCGACATTACATTCCTTCCCTTTCCACGTTCCTTTCCGTTCCATTCTACGTTCCATTCCACTTTCCATTCCGCATTCCATTCCACATTCCATTCCACATTACGTTCCATTCCATTCCACATTCCTTTCCACTTTCCATTCCAAATTGCATTCCATTCCATTACTCATTCCATTCCACATTCCATTCCAAATACCATTCCATTGCATTCCCCATTCCATTCCACATTCGATTCCAATCCATTCCGGATTGCATTCCGTTGCAGAACACATTCCATTCAACATTCCATTCCATTCCATTTAAACTTTCCATTCCATTCTGTTCCGCATTCGATTTCAACTTTCATTCCATTCCAAATTCCATTCCACACTGCATTCAATTCCATTCCACATTCCATTCCACAATCTGTTCCATTCCATTCCACGTTCCATTCCACGTTCCATTCCACGTTCCATTCCACGTTCCATTCCACATTCAATTAAACATTTCATTCCACATTCCATTCCATTCCATTCCACAATCCATTCCACTTTACATTCCACATTGCATTCCACATTCGATTCTATTCCATTCCGCGCTCTATTCTACGTTCCATTCCACGTTCCATTCCATTCCATGCCACGTTCCATTCCACGTTCCATTCCATTCCACTCCACGTTCCATTCCATGTTCCATTCCATTCCATTCCACGTTGCATTCCATGTTCCATTCCATTCCATTCCACGTTCCATTCCTCCTTCCATTCCATTCCATTCCACGTTCCATTACACATTCCATTGTACATTCCATTCTAAGTTCCATTCCACATTCCATTCCACTTTCCATTCCACATTCGATTCCAGGTTCCATTCCATTCCATTCCAAGCTCCATTCCACATTCTATTCCATTCCTTTTAATGTTCCATTCCACATTCCATTCCACGTTCCATTCCACATTCCATTGCATATCGCATTCTACATTGCATTCCATATTCCATGTTCCATTCCACTTTCCATTCCACGTTCCATTCCATTCGATTCCATTCCACGTTCTATTCCATGTTCCATTCAACTTTCAATTCCTCATTCCATTCCACATTCCCTTCTACATTCCATTGCAGTGCATTCCACATTCCATTCCGCATTCCATTCCATTCCTTTCCACATTCGATTCCACATTCCATTCCACATGCCATTCCACCTTTTATTCCATTCCATTCCACGTTCCATTCTGCATTCCATTCCACACCCATTCCAAATTCCCTTCCGTTCCATTCCACATTCCTTTCCACTTTCCATTCCACATTCCTTTCCATTGCATTCCATTCCACATCCCATTCCACATTCCTTTCCACATTCCATTGCAAATTCCGTTTCATTGCATTCCCCATTCCATTCCATTCCATTTCACATTGTATTCCATTGCAGTCCACATTCCATTCATCATTGCCTTCCATTCCTTTTAAACTTTCCATTCCATTGTGTTCCACATTCGATTTCACCTTCCATTCCATTAGAAATTCCATTCCAATTTCCATTCCATTCCATTCCACTTTCCATTCCACATTTCGTTCAATTTCATTCCACGTTCCATTCCACGTTCCATTCCACATTGAATTCCACTTTCCATTCCACATTCCATTCCATTCCATTCCATTCCAAATTCCATTCCGCTTTGCATTCCACATTGCATTCCACATTCCATTCCATTCCATTCCACGTTTCATTTCACGTTCCATTCCACATTCCATTCCATGATAAATTCCACGTTCCGTTCCATTCCATTGCACATTCCATTCCACCCTCCATTCCATTCCATTCCACGTTCCATTCCACTTTCCATTGTACATTGCATTCCAAGTTCCATTCCACATTCCATTCCACTTTCCATTCCACATTCCATTCCAGGTTCCATTCCATTGCATTCCAAGTTCCATTCCACATTCAATTCCATTCCATTCCACGTTCCATTCCACATTCCATTCCACAATCCATTCCGTTCCATTCTCTTCCATTCCACATTCTATTACAAATTCCATTCCTCATTCAATTTCATTCCATTCCACATTCCATTCCATTCCATTCCACATTCCATTTCACATTTCATTCCATGTTGCATTCCACATTCCATTCCACATTCCACTCTAATTTCCATTCAAAATTCCATTCCACGTTCCACTCCATTCCATTCCACGTTCAGTTGCACATTCCATTCCATTCCATTAAACTTTCTGTTCCACATTCCGTTCCGTTCCATTCCACATTCCATTCCATTCCATTCCACATTCCATTCCACATTCCATTCCATTCAATTTCGCATTCCATTCCAAATTCCATTCCATTCCATTCAACTTTCCATTCCACATTGCCTTGCATTACATTCCACATTCCATTCTGTTCCATTCCACTTTCCATTACATTCCATACCACATTCCATTCCACATTCCATTCCATTGAATTTCACATTGCCTTCCAAATTCCTTGCCATTCCATTCCACTTTCCTTTCCACATTGCCTTGCATTACATTCCACATTCCATTCCACATTCCAATCCAATCCATTCAATGTTCCATTTCAAGTTCCTTTCCTCAGTGCATTTCACATTCTATTTCACGTTCCATTCCACTCCATTACACGTTCCACCCCACTTTCCATTCCATTCCATTCCACGTTCCATTCCACATTCCATTGCACATTCCATTCCACGTTCCATTCCATTCCACTCCAAGTTCCATTCCAAATTCCGTTCCCTCCCTTTCCACGTTCCATTCTATTCCATTCCACTTTCCATTCCACATTCCATTTCACTTTCCATTCCACAATCCATTCCATTCAATTCCATTCCATTCCATTCCACGTTCCATTCCATGTTCCATTCCTCGTTGCATTCCATTCCAATCCAGGTTCCATTCGACATTACATTCCTTCCCTTTCCACGTTCCTTTCCGTTCCATTCTACGTTCCATTCCACTTTCCATTCCGCATTCCATTCCACATTCCATTCCACATTACATTCCATTCCATTCCACATTCCTTTCCACTTTCCATTCCAAATTCCATTCCATTCCATTACTCATTCCATTCCACATTCCATTCCACATTCCATTCCAAATACCATTCCATTGCATTCCCCATTCCATTCCACATTCGATTCCAATCCATTCCAGATTGCATTCCGTTGCAGAACCCATTCCATTCAACATTCCATTCCATTCCATTTAAACTTTCCATTCCATTCCGTTCCGCATTCGATTTCATCTTCCATTCCATTCCAAATTCCATTCCACACTGCATTCAATTCCATTTCACATTCCATTCCCCAATCTGTTCCATTCCATTCCACCTTCCATTCCATGTTCCATTCCACGTTCTATTCCACGTTCCATTCCACATTCAATTAAACATTTCATTCCACATTCCATTCCATTCCATTCCACAATCCATTCCACTTTACATTCCACATTGCATTCCACATTCGATTCTCTTCCATTCCGCGCTCTATTCCACGTTCCATTCCACGTTCCATTCCATTCCATACCAAGTTCCATTCCACGTTCCATTCCATTCCACTCCACGTTCCATTCCATGTTCCATTCCATTCCATTCCACGTTCCATTCCCCTTTCCATTCCATCCCATTCCACGTTCCATTACACATTCCATTGTACATTCCATTCTAAGTTCCATTCCACATTCCATTCCACTTTCCATTCCACATTCGATTCCAGGTTCCATTCCATTCCATTCCAAGCTCCATTCCACATTCTATTCCATTCCTTTTAACGTTCCATTCCACATTCCATTCCACGTTCCATTCCACATTCCATTGCACATCGCATTCTACGTTGCATTCCGTATTCCATGTTCCATTCCAGTTTCCATTCCACGTTCCATTCCATTCGATTCCATTCCACGTTCTATTCCAGGTTCCATTCAACTTTCAATTCCTCATTCCATTCCACATTCCCTTCTACATTCCATTGCAGGGCATTCCACATTCCATTCCACATTCCATTCCATTCCTTTCCACATTCGATTCCACATTCCATTCCACATGCCATTCCACCTTTCATTCCATTCCATTCCACGTTCCATTCCTCATTACATTCCACACCCATTCCAAATTCCCTTCCGTTCCATTCCACATTCCTTTAAACTTTCCATTCTGCATTCCTTTCCATTGCATTCCATTCCACATCCCATTCCACTCCATTCCACATCCCATTCCACATTCCTTTCCACATTCCATTGCAAATTCCGTTTCATTGCATTCCCCATTCCATTCCACATTCCATTCCATTGAATTTCACATTGCTTTCCAAATTCCATCCCATTCCATTCCACTTTCCTTTCCACATTGCCTTGCATTACATTCCACATTCCATTCCACATTCCAATCCAATCCATTCAATGTTCCATTTCAAGTTCCTTTCCACAGTCCATTCCACATTCTATTTCCCGTTCCATTCCACTCCATTACACGTTCCACCCCACTTTCCATTCCATTCCATTCCACGTTCCACTCCACATTCCATTGCACATTCCATTCCACGTTCCATTAAATTCCACTCCAAGTTCCATTCCACATTCCGTTCCCTCCCTTTCCACGTTCCATTCTATTCCATTCCACGTTCCATTCCACTTTCCATTCCACATTCCATTCCACTTTCCATTCCACAATCCATTCCATTCAATTCCATTCCATTCCATTCCACGTTCCATTCCATGTTCCATTCCTCGTGGCATTCCATTCCACTCCAGGTTCCATTCTACATTACATTCCTTCCCTTTCCACGTTCCTTTCCGTTCCATTCCACTTTCCATTCCACTTTCCATTCCGCATTCCATTCCACATTCCATTCCACATTACGTTCCATTCCATTCCACATTCCTTTCCACTTTCCATTCCAAATTCCATTCCATTCCATTACTCATTCCATTCCACATTCCATTCCACATTCCATTCCAAATACCATTCCATTGCATTCCCCATTCCATTTCACATTCGATTCCAATCCATTCCAGATTGCATTCCGTTGCAGAACACATTCCATTCAACATTCCATTCCATTCCATTTAAACTTTCCATTCCATTCCGTTCCGCATTCGATTTCACCTTCCATTCCATTCCAAATTCCATTCCACACTGCATTCAATTCCATTCCACATTCCATTCCACAATCTGTTCCATTCCATTCCACCTTCCATTCCACGTTCCATTCCACGTTCCATTCCACGTTCCATTCCAAGTTCCATTCCATTCCATGCCACAATCCATTCCACTTTACATTCCACATTGCATTCCACATTCGATTCTATTCCATTCCGCGCTCTATTCTACGTTCCATTCCACGTTCCATTCCATTCCATGCCACGTTCCATTCCACGTTCCATTCCATTCCACTCCACGTTCCATTCCATGTTCCATTCCATTCCATTCCACGTTCCATTCCATGTTCCATTCCATTCCATTCCACGTTCCATTCCTCCTTCCATTCCATTCCATTCCACGTTCCATTACACATTCCATTGTACATTCCATTCTAAGTTCCATTCCACATTCCATTCCACTTTCCATTCCACATTCGATTCCAGGTTCCATTCCATTCCATTCCAAGCTCCGTTCCACATTCTATTCCATTCCTTTTAATGTTCCATTCCACATTCCATTCCACGTTCCATTCCACATTCCATTGCACATCGCATTCTACGTTGCATTCCATATTCCATGTTCCATTCCACTTTCCATTCCACGTTCCATTCCATTCGATTCCATTCCACGTTCTATTCCTGGTTCCATTCAACTTTCAATTCCTCATTCCATTCCACATTCCCTTCTACATTCCATTGCAGTGCATTCGACATTCCATTCTGCATTCCATTCCATTCCTTTCCACATTCGATTCCACATTCCATTCCACATGCCATTCCACCTTTTATTCCATTCCATTCCACGTTCCATTCCGCATTACATTCCACACCCATTCCAAATTCCCTTCCGTTCAATTCCACATTCCTTTCCACTTTCCATTCCACATTCCTTTCCATTGCATTCCATTCCACATCTCATTCCACATTCCTTTCCACATTCCATTGCAAATTCCGTTTCATTGCATTCCCCATTCCATTCCATTCCATTTCACATTGTATTCCATTGCAGTCCACATTCCCTTCATCATTGCCTTCCATTCCTTTTAAACTTTCCATTCCATTGTGTTCCACATTCGATTTCACCTTCCATTCCATTAGAAATTCCATTCCAAATTCCATTCCATTCCATTCCACTTTCCATTCCGCATTTCGTTCAATTTCATTCCACGTTCCATTCCACGTTCCATTCCACATTGAATTCCACTTTCCATTCCACATTCCATTCCATTGCATTCCAAATTCCATTCCGCTTTGCATTCCACATTGCATTCCACATTCCATTCCATTCCATTCCACGTTTCATTTCACGTTCCATTCCACATTCCATTCCATGATAAATTCCACGTTCCGTTCCATTCCATTGCACATTCCATTCCACCCTCCATTCCATTCCATTCCACGTTCCATTCCACTTTGCATTGTACATTGCATTCCAAGTTCCATTCCACATTCCATTCCACTTTCCATTCCACATTCCATTCCAGGTTCCATTCCATTGCATTCCAAGTTCCATTCCACATTCAATTCCATTACATTCCACGTTCCATTCCACATTCCATTCCACATTCCATTCAACATTCCATTTCTTTCCATTTCACATTCCTTTCCATTCCATTCCACATTCATTTCCACATTCAACTCCTTTCCATTCCACATTCCATTGGACATTCCATTCCATTCCTTTCCACATTCCTTTCCATTGCATTCCAATTTGCATTCTAATCCATTCCATTTTCCATTCCATAACATTCCCCATTCCATTCCATTCCACATTCTATTGCATTCCACATTCAATTCTCTTCCATTTCACATTCCACTCCATTCCATTCCATTCCTTTCCACATTCCGTTCCATTCCATTTCATTCCATTCCATTTCATTCCATTCCTCATTCTATTCCATTCCACATTCCATTCCATTCCACATTCCATTCCACTGTATTCTATTCCATTCCATTCCACATTCCATTCCATGCCATTCCATACCCCATTTCATTCCATTACACATTCCATTCCATTCCATACCGCATTCCATTCCATTCATTTAGTGCATTCCATTCCATTCCATTCCACATGCCATTATATTCGACATTCCATTCCACATTCCATTCCACGTTCCATTACACGTTCCATTCCATTCCATTCCACATTCCATTCCACTTTCCATTGCATGACATTCCACGTTCCATTCCACATTCCATTGCCCATGCCTCTCCCCGTTCCATGCCACATTCAATTTCACTTTCCATTCCTCTTTCCATTCCAAGGTCCATTCCAATACATTCCACATTCCATTCCACATTCTATTCCACATTCCATTCCACAATCCATTCCGTTCCATTCTCTTCCATTCCACATTCTATTACAAATTCCATTCCTCATTCAATTTCATTCCATTCCACATTCCATTCCATTCCATTCCACATTCCATTTCACATTTCATTCAATGTTGCATTCCACATTCCATTCCACATTCCACTCTAATTTCCATTCAAAATTCCATTCCATGTTCCACTCCATTCCATTCCACTTTCAGTTGCACATTCCATTCCATTCCATTAAACTTTCTATTCCACATTCCATTCCGTTCCATTCCACATTCCATTCCATTCCATTCCACTTTCCATTCCACATTCCATTCCATTCAATTTCACATTCCATTCCAAATTCCATTCCATTCCATTCAACTTTCCATTCCACATTGCCTTGCATTACATTCCACATTCCATTCTGTTCCATTCCACTTTCCATTACATTCCATACCACATTCCATTCCACATTCCATTCCATTGAATTTCACATTGCCTTCCAAATTCCTTGCCATTCAATTCCACTTTCCTTTCCACATTGCCTTGCATTACATTCCACATTCCATTCCACATTCCAATCCAATCCATTCAATGTTCCATTTCAAGTTCCTTTCCTCAGTCCATTCCACATTCTATTTCACGTTCCATTCCACTCCATTACACGTTCCACCCCACTTTCCATTCCATTCCATTCCACGTTCCATTCCACATTCCATTGCACATTCCCTTCCACATTCCATTAAATTCCACTCCAAGTTCCATTCCACATTCCGTTCCCTCCCTTTCCACGTTCCATTCTATTCCATTCCACGTTCCATTCCACTTTCCATTCCACATTCCATTCCACTTTCCATTCCACAATCCATTCCATTCAATTCCATTCCATTCCATTCCACGTTCCATTCCATGTTCCATTCCTCGTTGCATTCCATTCCACTCCAGGTTCCATTCTACATTACATTCCTTCCCTTTCCACGTTCCTTTCCGTTCCATTCCACGTTCCATTCCACGTTCCATTCCACATTCAATTAAACATTTCATTCCACATTCCATTTCATTCCATTCCACAATTCATTCCACTTTACATTCCACATTGCATTCCACATTCAATTCTATTCCATTCCGTGCTCTATTCTACGTTCCATTCCACGTTCCATTCCATTCCATGCCACGTTCCATTCCACGTTCCATTCCATTCCACTCCACGTTCCATTCCATGTTCCATTCCATTCCATTCCACGTTCCATTCCATGTTCCATTCCATTCCATTCCACGTTCCATTCCTCCTTCCATTCCATTCCATTCCACGTTCCATTACACATTCCATTGTACATTCCATTCTAAGTTCCATTCCACATTCCATTCCACTTTCCATTCCACATTCGATTCCAGGTTCCATTCCATTCCATTCCAAGCTCCATTCCACATTCTATTCCATTCCTTTTAATGTTCCATTCCACATTCCATTCCACGTTCCATTCCACATTCCATTGCACATCGCATTCTACGTTGCATTCCATATTCCATGTTCCATTCCACTTTCCATTCCACGTTCCATTCCATTCGATTCCGTTCCACGTTCTATTCCAGGTTCCATTCAACTTTCAATTCCTCATTCCATTCCACATTCCCTTCTACATTCCATTGCAGTGCATTCCACATTCCATTCCGCATTCCATTCCATTCCTTTCCACATTTGATTCCACATTCCATTCCACATGCCATTCCACCTTTTATTCCATTCCATTCCACGTTCCATTCCGCATTACATTCCACACCCATTCCAAATTCCCTTCCGTTCCATTCCACATTCCTTTCCATTGCATTCCATTCCACATCCCATTCCACATTCCTTTCCACATTCCATTGCAAATTCCGTTTCATTGCATTCCCCATTCCATTCCATTCCATTTCACATTGTATTCCATTGCAGTCCACATTCCATTCATCATTGCCTTCCATTCCTTTTAAACTTTCCATTCCATTGTGTTCCACATTCGATTTCACCTTCCATTCCTTTAGAAATTCCATTCCAAATTCCATTCCATTCCATTCCATTCCACTTCCCATTCCACATTTTGTTCAATTTCATTCCACGTTCCATTCCACGTTCCATTCCACATTGAATTCCACTTTCCATTCCATTCCATTCCATTCCAAATTCCATTCCGCTTTGCATTCCACATTGCATTCCACATTCCATTCCATTCCATTCCACGTTTCATTTCACGTTCCATTCCACATTCCATTCCATGATAAATTCCACGTTCCGTTCCATTCCATTGCACATTCCATTCCACCCTCCATTCCATTCCATTCCACGTTCCATTCCACTTTCCATTGTACATTGCATTCCAAGTTCCATTCCACATTCCATTCCACTTTCCATTCCACATTCCATTCCAGGTTCCATTCCATTGCATTCCAAGTTCCATTCCACATTCAATTCCATTACATTCCACGTTCCATTCCACATTCCATTCCACATTCCATTCAACATTCCATTTCTTTCCATTTCACATTCCTTTCCATTCCATTCCACATTCATTTCCACATTCAACTCCTTTCCATTCCACATTCCATTGGACATTCCATTCCATTCCTTTCCTCATTCCTTTCCATTGCATTCCAATTTCCATTCTAATCCATTCCATTTTCCATTCCATAACATTCCCCATTCCATTCCATTCCATTCCATTCCACATTCTATTGCATTCCACATTCCATTCTCTTCCATTTCACATTCCACTCCATTCCATTCCATTCCTTTCCACATTCCGTTCCATTCCGTTTCATTCCATTCCATTTCATTCCATTCCTCATTCTATTCCATTCCACATTCCATTCCATTCCACATTCCATTCCACTGTATTCTATTCCATTCCATTCCACATTCCATTCCATGCCATTCCGTTCCCCATTTCATTCCATTACGCATTCCATTCCATTACATACCGCATTCCATTCCATTCATTTAGTGCATTCCATTCCATTCCATTCCACATGCCATTATATTCGAAATTCCATTCCACATTCCATTCCACGTTCCATTACACGTTCCATTCCATTACATTCCACTATCCATTGCACGACATTCCACGTTCCATTCCACATTACATTGCCCATGCCTGTCCCCGTTCCATGCCACATTCAATTTCACGTTCCATTCCACTTTCCATTCCAAGGTCCATTCCAATACATTCCACTTTCCATTCCACATTCCATTCCACATTCCATTCCACAATCCATTCCGTTCCATTCTCTTCCATTCCACATTCTATTACAAATTCCATTCCTCATTCAATTTCATTCCATTCCACATTCCATTCCATTCCATTCCACATTCCATTTCACATTTCATTCCATGTTGCATTCCACATTCCATTCCACATTCCACTCTAATTTCCATTCAAAATTCTATTCAACGTTCCACTCCATTCTATTCCACGTTCCACTCCATTCCATTCCACGTTCAGTTGCACATTCCATTCCATTCCATTAAACTTTCTATTCCACATTCCATTCCGTTCCATTCCACATTCCATTCCATTCCGTTCCACATTCCATTCCACATTCCATTCCATTCAATTTCACATTCCATTCCAAATTCCATTCCATTCCATTCAACTTTCCATTCCACATTGCCTTGCATTACATTCCACATTCCATTCTGTTAAATTCCACTTTCCATTACATTCCATACCACATTCCATTCCACATTCCATTCCATTGAATTTCACATTGCTTTCCAAATTCCATCCCATTCCATTCCACTTTCCTTTCCACATTGCCTTGCATTCCATTCCACATTCCAATCCAATCCATTCAATGTTCCATTTCAAGTTCCTTTCCACAGTCCATTCCACATTCTATTTCACGTGCCATTCCACTCCATTACACGTTCCACCCCAACTCCATTCCATTCCATTCCACGTTCCATTCCACATTCCATTGCACATTCCCTTCCACGTTCCATTAAATTCCACCCCAAGTTCCATTCCACATTCCGTTCCCTCCCTTTCCACGTTCCATTCTATTCCATTCCACGTTCCATTCCACTTTCCATTCCACATTCCATTCCAGTTTCCATTCCACAATCCATTCCATTCAATTCCATTCCATTCCATTCCACGTTCCATTCCATGTTCCATTCCTCGTTGCATTCCATTCCACTCCAGGTTCCATTCTACATTACATTCCTTCCCTTTCCACGTTCCTTTCCGTTCCATTCCACATTCCATTCCACTTTCCATTCCGCATTCCATTCCACATTCCATTCCACATTACGTTCCATTCCATTCCACATTCCTTTCCACTTTCCATTCCAAATTCCATTCCATTCCATTACTCATTCCATTCCACATTCCACTCCACATTCCATTCCAAATACCATTCCATTGCATTCCCCATTCCATTCCACATTCGATTCCAATCCATTCCAGATAGCATTCCGTTGCAGAACACATTCCATTCAACATTCCATTCCATTCCATTTAAACTTTCCATTCCATTCCGTTCCGCATTCGATTTCACCTTCCATTCCATTCCAAATTCCATTCCACACTGCATTCAATTCCATTCCTCATTCCATTCCCCAATCTGTTCCATTCCATTCCACCTTCCATTCCACGTTCCATTCCACGTTCCATTCCACGTTCCATTCCACATTCAATTAAACATTTCATTCCACATTCCATTCCATTCCATTCCACAATCCATTCCACTTTACATTCCACATTGCATTCCACATTCGATTCTATTCCATTCCGCGCTCTATTCTACGTTCCATTCCACGTTCCATCCCATTCCATGCCACGTTCCATTCCACGTTCCATTCCATTCCACTCCACGTTCCATTCCATGTCCCATTCCATTCCATTCCACGTTCCATTCCATGTTCCATTCCATTCCATTCCACGTTCCATTCCTCCTTCCATTCCATTCCATTCCACGTTCCATTACACATTCCATTGTACATTCCATTCTAAGTTCCATTCCACATTCCATTCCACTTTCCATTCCACATTCGATTCCAGGTTCCATTCCATTCCATTCAAACCTCCATTCCACATTCTTTTCCATTCCTTTTAATGTTCCATTCCACATTCCATTCCACGTTCCATTCCACATTCCATTGCACATCGCATTCTACGTTGCATTCCATATTCCATGTTCCATTCCACTTTCCATTCCACGTTCCATTCCATTCGATTCCATTCCACGTTCTATTCCAGGTTCCATTCAACCTTCAATTCCTCATTCCATTTCACATTCCCTTCTACATTCCATTGCAGTGCATTCCGCATTCCATTCCGCATTCCATTCCATTCCTTTCCACATTCGATTCCACATTCCATTCCACATTCCATTCCACCTTTTATTCCATTCCATTCCACGTTCCATTCCGCATTACATTCCACACCCATTCCAAATTCCCTTCCGTTCCATTCCACATTCCTTTCCACTTTCCATTCCACATTCCTTTCCATTGCATTCCATTCCACATCCCATTCCACATTCCTTTCCACATTCCATTGCAAATTCCGTTTCATTGCATTCCCCATTCCATTCCATTCCATTTCACATTGTATTCCATTGCAGTCCACATTCCATTCATCATTGCCTTCCATTCCTTTTAAACTTTCCATTCCATTGTGTTCCACATTCGATTTCACCTTCCATTCCATTAGAAATTCCATTCCAAATTCCATTCAATTCCATTCCACTTTCCATTCCGCATTTCGTTCAATTTCATTCCACGTTCCATTCCACGTTCCATTCCACATTGAATTCCACTTTCCATTCCACATTCCATTCCATTCCATTCCATTCCAAATTCCATTCCGCTTTGCATTCCACATTGCTTTGCACATTCCATTCCATTCCATTCCACGTTTCATTTCACGTTCCATTGCACATTCCATTCCATGATAAATTCCACGTTCCGTTCCATTCCATTGCACATTCCATTCCACCCTCCATTCCATTCCATTCCACGTTCCATTCCACTTTCCATTGTACATTGCATTCCAAGTTCCATTCCACATTCCATTCCACTTTCCATTCCACATTCCATTCCAGGTTCCATTCCATTGCATTCCAAGTTCCATTCCACATTCAATTCCATTACATTCCACGTTCCATTCCACATTCCATTCCACATTCCATTCAACATTCCATTTCTTTCCATTTCACATTCCTTTCCATTCCATTCCACATTCATTTCCACATTCAACTCCTTTCCATTCCACATTCCATTGGACATTCCATTCCATTCCTTTCCACATTCCTTTCCATTGCATTCCAATTTCCATTCTAATCCATTCCATTTTCCATTCCATAACATTCCCCATTCCATTCCATTCCACATTCTATTGCATTCCACATTCAAATCTCTTCCATTTCACATTCCACTCCATTCCATTCCATTCCTTTCCACATTCCGTTCCATTCCATTTCATTCCATTCCATTTCATTCCATTCCTCATTCTATTCCATTCCACATTCCATTCCATTCCACATTCCATTCCACTGTATTCTATTCCATTCCATTCCACATTCCATTCCATGCCATTCCATACCCCATTTCATTCCATTACACATTCCATTCCATTCCATACCGCATTCCATTCCATTCATTTAGTGCATTCCATTCCATTCCATTCCACATGCCATTATATTCGACATTCCATTCCACATTCCATTCCACGTTCCATTACACGTTCCATTCCATTCCATTCCACATTCCATTCCACTTTCCATTGCATGACATTCCACGTTCCTTTCCACATTCCATTGCCCATGCCTCTCCCCGTTCCATGCCACATTCAATTTCACTTTCCATTCCTCTTTCCATTCCAAGGTCCATTCCAATACATTCCACATTCCATTCCACATTCTATTCCACATTCCATTCCACAATCCATTCCATTCCATTCTCTTCCATTCCACATTCTATTACAAATTCCATTCCTCATTCAATTTCATTCCATTCCACATTCCATTCCATTCCATTCCACATTCCATTTCACATTTCATTCAATGTTGCATTCCACATTCCATTCCACATTCCACTCTAATTTCCATTCAAAATTCCATTCCATGTTCCACTCCATTCCATTCCACTTTCAGTTGCACATTCCATTCCATTCCATTAAACTTTCTATTCCACATTCCATTCCGTTCCATTCCACATTCCATTCCATTCCATTCCACTTTCCATTCCACATTCCATTCCATTCAATTTCACATTCCATTCCAAATTCCATTCCATTCCATTCAACTTTCCATTCCACATTGCCTTGCATTACATTCCACATTCCATTCTGTTCCATTCCACTTTCCATTACATTCCATACCACATTCCATTCCACATTCCATTCCATTGAATTTCACATTGCCTTCCAAATTCCTTGCCATTCAATTCCACTTTCCTTTCCACATTGCCTTGCATTACATTCCACATTCCATTCCACATTCCAATCCAATCCATTCAATGTTCCATTTCAAGTTCCTTTCCTCAGTCCATTCCACATTCTATTTCACGTTCCATTCCACTCCATTACACGTTCCACCCCACTTTCCATTCCATTCCATTCCACGTTCCATTCCACATTCCATTGCACATTCCCTTCCACGTTCCATTAAATTCCACTCCAAGTTCCATTCCACATTCCGTTCCCTCCCTTTCCACGTTCCATTCTATTCCATTCCACGTTCCATTCCACTTTCCATTCCACATTCCATTCCACTTTCCATTCCACAATCCATTCCATTCAATTCCATTCCATTCCATTCCACGTTCCATTCCATGTTCCATTCCTCGTTGCATTCCATTCCACTCCAGGTTCCATTCTACATTACATTCCTTCCCTTTCCACGTTCCTTTCCGTTCCATTCCACGTTCCATTCCACGTTCCATTCCACATTCAATTAAACATTTCATTCCACATTCCATTTCATTCCATTCCACAATTCATTCCACTTTACATTCCACATTGCATTCCACATTCAATTCTATTCCATTCCGTGCTCTATTCTACGTTCCATTCCACGTTCCATTCCATTCCATGCCACGTTCCATTCCACGTTCCATTCCATTCCACTCCACGTTCCATTCCATGTTCCATTCCATTCCATTCCACGTTCCATTCCATGTTCCATTCCATTCCATTCCACGTTCCATTCCTCCTTCCATTCCATTCCATTCCACGTTCCATTACACATTCCATTGTACATTCCATTCTAAGTTCCATTCCACATTCCATTCCACTTTCCATTCCACATTCGATTCCAGGTTCCATTCCATTCCATTCCAAGCTCCATTCCACATTCTATTCCATTCCTTTTAATGTTCCATTCCACATTCCATTCCACGTTCCATTCCACATTCCATTGCACATCGCATTCTACGTTGCATTCCATATTCCATGTTCCATTCCACTTTCCATTCCACGTTCCATTCCATTCGATTCCGTTCCACGTTCTATTCCAGGTTCCATTCAACTTTCAATTCCTCATTCCATTCCACATTCCCTTCTACATTCCATTGCAGTGCATTCCACATTCCATTCCGCATTCCATTCCATTCCTTTCCACATTTGATTCCACATTCCATTCCACATGCCATTCCACCTTTTATTCCATTCCATTCCACGTTCCATTCCGCATTACATTCCACACCCATTCCAAATTCCCTTCCGTTCCATTCCACATTCCTTTCCATTGCATTCCATTCCACATCCCATTCCACATTCCTTTCCACATTCCATTGCAAATTCCGTTTCATTGCATTCCCCATTCCATTCCATTCCATTTCACATTGTATTCCATTGCAGTCCACATTCCATTCATCATTGCCTTCCATTCCTTTTAAACTTTCCATTCCATTGTGTTCCACATTCGATTTCACCTTCCATTCCTTTAGAAATTCCATTCCAAATTCCATTCCATTCCATTCCATTCCACTTCCCATTCCACATTTTGTTCAATTTCATTCCACGTTCCATTCCACGTTCCATTCCACATTGAATTCCACTTTCCATTCCACATTCCATTCCATTCCATTCCATTCCAAATTCCATTCCGCTTTGCATTCCACATTGCATTCCACATTCCATTCCATTCCATTCCACGTTTCATTTCACGTTCCATTCCACATTCCATTCCATGATAAATTCCACGTTCCGTTCCATTCCATTGCACATTCCATTCCACCCTCCATTCCATTCCATTCCACGTTCCATTCCACTTTCCATTGTACATTGCATTCCAAGTTCCATTCCACATTCCATTCCACTTTCCATTCCACATTCCATTCCAGGTTCCATTCCATTGCATTCCAAGTTCCATTCCACATTCAATTCCATTACATTCCACGTTCCATTCCACATTCCATTCCACATTCCATTCAACATTCCATTTCTTTCCATTTCACATTCCTTTCCATTCCATTCCACATTCATTTCCACATTCAACTCCTTTCCATTCCACATTCCATTGGACATTCCATTCCATTCCTTTCCACATTCCTTTCCATTGCATTCCAATTTCCATTCTAATCCATTCCATTTTCCATTCCATAACATTCCCCATTCCATTCCATTCCATTCCATTCCACATTCTATTGCATTCCACATTCCATTCTCTTCCATTTCACATTCCACTCCATTCCATTCCATTCCTTTCCACATTCCGTTCCATTCCGTTTCATTGCATTCCATTTCATTCCATTCCTCATTCTATTCCATTCCACATTCCATTCCATTCCACATTCCATTCCACTGTATTCTATTCCATTCCATTCCACATTCCATTCCATGCCATTCCGTTCCCCATTTCATTCCATTACGCATTCCATTCCATTACATACCGCATTCCATTCCATTCATTTAGTGCATTCCATTCCATTCCATTCCACATGCCATTATATTCGAAATTCCATTCCACATTCCATTCCACGTTCCATTACACGTTCCATTCCATTACATTCCACTATCCATTGCACGACATTCCACGTTCCATTCCACATTACATTGCCCATGCCTGTCCCCGTTCCATGCCACATTCAATTTCACGTTCCATTCCACTTTCCATTCCAAGGTCCATTCCAATACATTCCACTTTCCATTCCACATTCCATTCCACATTCCATTCCACAATCCATTCCGTTCCATTCTCTTCCATTCCACATTCTATTACAAATTCCATTCCTCATTCAATTTCATTCCATTCCACATTCCATTCCATTCCATTCCACATTCCATTTCACATTTCATTCCATGTTGCATTCCACATTCCATTCCACATTCCACTCTAATTTCCATTCAAAATTCTATTCAACGTTCCACTCCATTCTATTCCACGTTCCACTCCATTCCATTCCACGTTCAGTTGCACATTCCATTCCATTCCATTAAACTTTCTATTCCACATTCCATTCCGTTCCATTCCACATTCCATTCCATTCCGTTCCACATTCCATTCCACATTCCATTCCATTCAATTTCACATTCCATTCCAAATTCCATTCCATTCCATTCAACTTTCCATTCCACATTGCCTTGCATTACATTCCACATTCCATTCTGTTAAATTCCACTTTCCATTACATTCCATACCACATTCCATTCCACATTCCATTCCATTGAATTTCACATTGCTTTCCAAATTCCATCCCATTCCATTCCACTTTCCTTTCCACATTGCCTTGCATTCCATTCCACATTCCAATCCAATCCATTCAATGTTCCATTTCAAGTTCCTTTCCACAGTCCATTCCACATTCTATTTCACGTGCCATTCCACTCCATTACACGTTCCACCCCAACTCCATTCCATTCCATTCCACGTTCCATTCCACATTCCATTGCACATTCCCTTCCACGTTCCATTAAATTCCACCCCAAGTTCCATTCCACATTCCGTTCCCTCCCTTTCCACGTTCCATTCTATTCCATTCCACGTTCCATTCCACTTTCCATTCCACATTCCATTCCAGTTTCCATTCCACAATCCATTCCATTCAATTCCATTCCATTCCATTCCACGTTCCATTCCATGTTCCATTCCTCGTTGCATTCCATTCCACTCCAGGTTCCATTCTACATTACATTCCTTCCCTTTCCACGTTCCTTTCCGTTCCATTCCACATTCCATTCCACTTTCCATTCCGCATTCCATTCCACATTCCATTCCACATTACGTTCCATTCCATTCCACATTCCTTTCCACTTTCCATTCCAAATTCCATTCCATTCCATTACTCATTCCATTCCACATTCCACTCCACATTCCATTCCAAATACCATTCCATTGCATTCCCCATTCCATTCCACATTCGATTCCAATCCATTCCAGATAGCATTCCGTTGCAGAACACATTCCATTCAACATTCCATTCCATTCCATTTAAACTTTCCATTCCATTCCGTTCCGCATTCGATTTCACCTTCCATTCCATTCCAAATTCCATTCCACACTGCATTCAATTCCATTCCTCATTCCATTCCCCAATCTGTTCCATTCCATTCCACCTTCCATTCCACGTTCCATTCCACGTTCCATTCCACGTTCCATTCCACATTCAATTAAACATTTCATTCCACATTCCATTCCATTCCATTCCACAATCCATTCCACTTTACATTCCACATTGCATTCCACATTCGATTCTATTCCATTCCGCGCTCTATTCTACGTTCCATTCCACGTTCCATCCCATTCCATGCCACGTTCCATTCCACGTTCCATTCCATTCCACTCCACGTTCCATTCCATGTCCCATTCCATTCCATTCCACGTTCCATTCCATGTTCCATTCCATTCCATTCCACGTTCCATTCCTCCTTCCATTCCATTCCATTCCACGTTCCATTACACATTCCATTGTACATTCCATTCTAAGTTCCATTCCACATTCCATTCCACTTTCCATTCCACATTCGATTCCAGGTTCCATTCCATTCCATTCAAACCTCCATTCCACATTCTTTTCCATTCCTTTTAATGTTCCATTCCACATTCCATTCCACGTTCCATTCCACATTCCATTGCACATCGCATTCTACGTTGCATTCCATATTCCATGTTCCATTCCACTTTCCATTCCACGTTCCATTCCATTCGATTCCATTCCACGTTCTATTCCTGGTTCCATTCAACTTTCAATTCCTCATTCCATTCCACATTCCCTTCTACATTCCATTGCAGTGCATTCGACATTCCATTCTGCATTCCATTCCATTCCTTTCCACATTCGATTCCACATTCCATTCCACATGCCATTCCACCTTTTATTCCATTCCATTCCACGTTCCATTCCGCATTACATTCCACACCCATTCCAAATTCCCTTCCGTTCAATTCCACATTCCTTTCCACTTTCCATTCCACATTCCTTTCCATTGCATTCCATTCCACATCTCATTCCACATTCCTTTCCACATTCCATTGCAAATTCCGTTTCATTGCATTCCCCATTCCATTCCATTCCATTTCACATTGTATTCCATTGCAGTCCACATTCCCTTCATCATTGCCTTCCATTCCTTTTAAACTTTCCATTCCATTGTGTTCCACATTCGATTTCACCTTCCATTCCATTAGAAATTCCATTCCAAATTCCATTCCATTCCATTCCACTTTCCATTCCGCATTTCGTTCAATTTCATTCCACGTTCCATTCCACGTTCCATTCCACATTGAATTCCACTTTCCATTCCACATTCCATTCCATTGCATTCCAAATTCCATTCCGCTTTGCATTCCACATTGCATTCCACATTCCATTCCATTCCATTCCACGTTTCATTTCACGTTCCATTCCACATTCCATTCCATGATAAATTCCACGTTCCGTTCCATTCCATTGCACATTCCATTCCACCCTCCATTCCATTCCATTCCACGTTCCATTCCACTTTGCATTGTACATTGCATTCCAAGTTCCATTCCACATTCCATTCCACTTTCCATTCCACATTCCATTCCAGGTTCCATTCCATTGCATTCCAAGTTCCATTCCACATTCAATTCCATTACATTCCACGTTCCATTCCACATTCCATTCCACATTCCATTCAACATTCCATTTCTTTCCATTTCACATTCCTTTCCATTCCATTCCACATTCATTTCCACATTCAACTCCTTTCCATTCCACATTCCATTGGACATTCCATTCCATTCCTTTCCACATTCCTTTCCATTGCATTCCAATTTGCATTCTAATCCATTCCATTTTCCATTCCATAACATTCCCCATTCCATTCCATTCCACATTCTATTGCATTCCACATTCAATTCTCTTCCATTTCACATTCCACTCCATTCCATTCCATTCCTTTCCACATTCCGTTCCATTCCATTTCATTCCATTCCATTTCATTCCATTCCTCATTCTATTCCATTCCACATTCCATTCCATTCCACATTCCATTCCACTGTATTCTATTCCATTCCATTCCACATTCCATTCCATGCCATTCCATACCCCATTTCATTCCATTACACATTCCATTCCATTCCATACCGCATTCCATTCCATTCATTTAGTGCATTCCATTCCATTCCATTCCACATGCCATTATATTCGACATTCCATTCCACATTCCATTCCACGTTCCATTACACGTTCCATTCCATTCCATTCCACATTCCATTCCACTTTCCATTGCATGACATTCCACGTTCCATTCCACATTCCATTGCCCATGCCTCTCCCCGTTCCATGCCACATTCAATTTCACTTTCCATTCCTCTTTCCATTCCAAGGTCCATTCCAATACATTCCACATTCCATTCCACATTCTATTCCACATTCCATTCCACAATCCATTCCGTTCCATTCTCTTCCATTCCACATTCTATTACAAATTCCATTCCTCATTCAATTTCATTCCATTCCACATTCCATTCCATTCCATTCCACATTCCATTTCACATTTCATTCAATGTTGCATTCCACATTCCATTCCACATTCCACTCTAATTTCCATTCAAAATTCCATTCCATGTTCCACTCCATTCCATTCCACTTTCAGTTGCACATTCCATTCCATTCCATTAAACTTTCTATTCCACATTCCATTCCGTTCCATTCCACATTCCATTCCATTCCATTCCACTTTCCATTCCACATTCCATTCCATTCAATTTCACATTCCATTCCAAATTCCATTCCATTCCATTCAACTTTCCATTCCACATTGCCTTGCATTACATTCCACATTCCATTCTGTTCCATTCCACTTTCCATTACATTCCATACCACATTCCATTCCACATTCCATTCCATTGAATTTCACATTGCCTTCCAAATTCCTTGCCATTCAATTCCACTTTCCTTTCCACATTGCCTTGCATTACATTCCACATTCCATTCCACATTCCAATCCAATCCATTCAATGTTCCATTTCAAGTTCCTTTCCTCAGTCCATTCCACATTCTATTTCACGTTCCATTCCACTCCATTACACGTTCCACCCCACTTTCCATTCCATTCCATTCCACGTTCCATTCCACATTCCATTGCACATTCCCTTCCACGTTCCATTAAATTCCACTCCAAGTTCCATTCCACATTCCGTTCCCTCCCTTTCCACGTTCCATTCTATTCCATTCCACGTTCCATTCCACTTTCCATTCCACATTCCATTCCACTTTCCATTCCACAATCCATTCCATTCAATTCCATTCCATTCCATTCCACGTTCCATTCCATGTTCCATTCCTCGTTGCATTCCATTCCACTCCAGGTTCCATTCTACATTACATTCCTTCCCTTTCCACGTTCCTTTCCGTTCCATTCCACGTTCCATTCCACGTTCCATTCCACATTCAATTAAACATTTCATTCCACATTCCATTTCATTCCATTCCACAATTCATTCCACTTTACATTCCACATTGCATTCCACATTCAATTCTATTCCATTCCGTGCTCTATTCTACGTTCCATTCCACGTTCCATTCCATTCCATGCCACGTTCCATTCCACGTTCCATTCCATTCCACTCCACGTTCCATTCCATGTTCCATTCCATTCCATTCCACGTTCCATTCCATGTTCCATTCCATTCCATTCCACGTTCCATTCCTCCTTCCATTCCATTCCATTCCACGTTCCATTACACATTCCATTGTACATTCCATTCTAAGTTCCATTCCACATTCCATTCCACTTTCCATTCCACATTCGATTCCAGGTTCCATTCCATTCCATTCCAAGCTCCATTCCACATTCTATTCCATTCCTTTTAATGTTCCATTCCACATTCCATTCCACGTTCCATTCCACATTCCATTGCACATCGCATTCTACGTTGCATTCCATATTCCATGTTCCATTCCACTTTCCATTCCACGTTCCATTCCATTCGATTCCGTTCCACGTTCTATTCCAGGTTCCATTCAACTTTCAATTCCTCATTCCATTCCACATTCCCTTCTACATTCCATTGCAGTGCATTCCACATTCCATTCCGCATTCCATTCCATTCCTTTCCACATTTGATTCCACATTCCATTCCACATGCCATTCCACCTTTTATTCCATTCCATTCCACGTTCCATTCCGCATTACATTCCACACCCATTCCAAATTCCCTTCCGTTCCATTCCACATTCCTTTCCATTGCATTCCATTCCACATCCCATTCCACATTCCTTTCCACATTCCATTGCAAATTCCGTTTCATTGCATTCCCCATTCCATTCCATTCCATTTCACATTGTATTCCATTGCAGTCCACATTCCATTCATCATTGCCTTCCATTCCTTTTAAACTTTCCATTCCATTGTGTTCCACATTCGATTTCACCTTCCATTCCTTTAGAAATTCCATTCCAAATTCCATTCCATTCCATTCCATTCCACTTCCCATTCCACATTTTGTTCAATTTCATTCCACGTTCCATTCCACGTTCCATTCCACATTGAATTCCACTTTCCATTCCACATTCCATTCCATTCCATTCCATTCCAAATTCCATTCCGCTTTGCATTCCACATTGCATTCCACATTCCATTCCATTCCATTCCACGTTTCATTTCACGTTCCATTCCACATTCCATTCCATGATAAATTCCACGTTCCGTTCCATTCCATTGCACATTCCATTCCACCCTCCATTCCATTCCATTCCACGTTCCATTCCACTTTCCATTGTACATTGCATTCCAAGTTCCATTCCACATTCCATTCCACTTTCCATTCCACATTCCATTCCAGGTTCCATTCCATTGCATTCCAAGTTCCATTCCACATTCAATTCCATTACATTCCACGTTCCATTCCACATTCCATTCCACATTCCATTCAACATTCCATTTCTTTCCATTTCACATTCCTTTCCATTCCATTCCACATTCATTTCCACATTCAACTCCTTTCCATTCCACATTCCATTGGACATTCCATTCCATTCCTTTCCACATTCCTTTCCATTGCATTCCAATTTCCATTCTAATCCATTCCATTTTCCATTCCATAACATTCCCCATTCCATTCCATTCCATTCCATTCCACATTCTATTGCATTCCACATTCCATTCTCTTCCATTTCACATTCCACTCCATTCCATTCCATTCCTTTCCACATTCCGTTCCATTCCGTTTCATTCCATTCCATTTCATTCCATTCCTCATTCTATTCCATTCCACATTCCATTCCATTCCACATTCCATTCCACTGTATTCTATTCCATTCCATTCCACATTCCATTCCATGCCATTCCGTTCCCCATTTCATTCCATTACGCATTCCATTCCATTACATACCGCATTCCATTCCATTCATTTAGTGCATTCCATTCCATTCCATTCCACATGCCATTATATTCGAAATTCCATTCCACATTCCATTCCACGTTCCATTACACGTTCCATTCCATTACATTCCACTATCCATTGCACGACATTCCACGTTCCATTCCACATTACATTGCCCATGCCTGTCCCCGTTCCATGCCACATTCAATTTCACGTTCCATTCCACTTTCCATTCCAAGGTCCATTCCAATACATTCCACTTTCCATTCCACATTCCATTCCACATTCCATTCCACAATCCATTCCGTTCCATTCTCTTCCATTCCACATTCTATTACAAATTCCATTCCTCATTCAATTTCATTCCATTCCACATTCCATTCCATTCCATTCCACATTCCATTTCACATTTCATTCCATGTTGCATTCCACATTCCATTCCACATTCCACTCTAATTTCCATTCAAAATTCTATTCAACGTTCCACTCCATTCTATTCCACGTTCCACTCCATTCCATTCCACGTTCAGTTGCACATTCCATTCCATTCCATTAAACTTTCTATTCCACATTCCATTCCGTTCCATTCCACATTCCATTCCATTCCGTTCCACATTCCATTCCACATTCCATTCCATTCAATTTCACATTCCATTCCAAATTCCATTCCATTCCATTCAACTTTCCATTCCACATTGCCTTGCATTACATTCCACATTCCATTCTGTTAAATTCCACTTTCCATTACATTCCATACCACATTCCATTCCACATTCCATTCCATTGAATTTCACATTGCTTTCCAAATTCCATCCCATTCCATTCCACTTTCCTTTCCACATTGCCTTGCATTCCATTCCACATTCCAATCCAATCCATTCAATGTTCCATTTCAAGTTCCTTTCCACAGTCCATTCCACATTCTATTTCACGTGCCATTCCACTCCATTACACGTTCCACCCCAACTCCATTCCATTCCATTCCACGTTCCATTCCACATTCCATTGCACATTCCCTTCCACGTTCCATTAAATTCCACCCCAAGTTCCATTCCACATTCCGTTCCCTCCCTTTCCACGTTCCATTCTATTCCATTCCACGTTCCATTCCACTTTCCATTCCACATTCCATTCCAGTTTCCATTCCACAATCCATTCCATTCAATTCCATTCCATTCCATTCCACGTTCCATTCCATGTTCCATTCCTCGTTGCATTCCATTCCACTCCAGGTTCCATTCTACATTACATTCCTTCCCTTTCCACGTTCCTTTCCGTTCCATTCCACATTCCATTCCACTTTCCATTCCGCATTCCATTCCACATTCCATTCCACATTACGTTCCATTCCATTCCACATTCCTTTCCACTTTCCATTCCAAATTCCATTCCATTCCATTACTCATTCCATTCCACATTCCACTCCACATTCCATTCCAAATACCATTCCATTGCATTCCCCATTCCATTCCACATTCGATTCCAATCCATTCCAGATAGCATTCCGTTGCAGAACACATTCCATTCAACATTCCATTCCATTCCATTTAAACTTTCCATTCCATTCCGTTCCGCATTCGATTTCACCTTCCATTCCATTCCAAATTCCATTCCACACTGCATTCAATTCCATTCCTCATTCCATTCCCCAATCTGTTCCATTCCATTCCACCTTCCATTCCACGTTCCATTCCACGTTCCATTCCACGTTCCATTCCACATTCAATTAAACATTTCATTCCACATTCCATTCCATTCCATTCCACAATCCATTCCACTTTACATTCCACATTGCATTCCACATTCGATTCTATTCCATTCCGCGCTCTATTCTACGTTCCATTCCACGTTCCATCCCATTCCATGCCACGTTCCATTCCACGTTCCATTCCATTCCACTCCACGTTCCATTCCATGTCCCATTCCATTCCATTCCACGTTCCATTCCATGTTCCATTCCATTCCATTCCACGTTCCATTCCTCCTTCCATTCCATTCCATTCCACGTTCCATTACACATTCCATTGTACATTCCATTCTAAGTTCCATTCCACATTCCATTCCACTTTCCATTCCACATTCGATTCCAGGTTCCATTCCATTCCATTCAAACCTCCATTCCACATTCTTTTCCATTCCTTTTAATGTTCCATTCCACATTCCATTCCACGTTCCATTCCACATTCCATTGCACATCGCATTCTACGTTGCATTCCATATTCCATGTTCCATTCCACTTTCCATTCCACGTTCCATTCCATTCGATTCCATTCCACGTTCTATTCCAGGTTCCATTCAACCTTCAATTCCTCATTCCATTTCACATTCCCTTCTACATTCCATTGCAGTGCATTCCGCATTCCATTCCGCATTCCATTCCATTCCTTTCCACATTCGATTCCACATTCCATTCCACATTCCAATCCACCTTTTATTCCATTCCATTCCACGTTCCATTCCGCATTACATTCCACACCCATTCCAAATTCCCTTCCGTTCCATTCCACATTCCTTTCCACTTTCCATTCCACATTCCTTTCCATTGCATTCCATTCCACATCCCATTCCACATTCCTTTCCACATTCCATTGCAAATTCCGTTTCATTGCATTCCCCATTCCATTCCATTCCATTTCACATTGTATTCCATTGCAGTCCACATTCCATTCATCATTGCCTTCCATTCCTTTTAAACTTTCCATTCCATTGTGTTCCACATTCGATTTCACCTTCCATTCCATTAGAAATTCCATTCCAAATTCCATTCAATTCCATTCCACTTTCCATTCCGCATTTCGTTCAATTTCATTCCACGTTCCATTCCACGTTCCATTCCACATTGAATTCCACTTTCCATTCCACATTCCATTCCATTCCATTCCATTCCAAATTCCATTCCGCTTTGCATTCCACATTGCTTTGCACATTCCATTCCATTCCATTCCACGTTTCATTTCACGTTCCATTGCACATTCCATTCCATGATAAATTCCACGTTCCGTTCCATTCCATTGCACATTCCATTCCACCCTCCATTCCATTCCATTCCACGTTCCATTCCACTTTCCATTGTACATTGCATTCCAAGTTCCATTCCACATTCCATTCCACTTTCCATTCCACATTCCATTCCAGGTTCCATTCCATTGCATTCCAAGTTCCATTCCACATTCAATTCCATTACATTCCACGTTCCATTCCACATTCCATTCCACATTCCATTCAACATTCCATTTCTTTCCATTTCACATTCCTTTCCATTCCATTCCACATTCATTTCCACATTCAACTCCTTTCCATTCCACATTCCATTGGACATTCCATTCCATTCCTTTCCACATTCCTTTCCATTGCATTCCAATTTCCATTCTAATCCATTCCATTTTCCATTCCATAACATTCCCCATTCCATTCCATTCCACATTCTATTGCATTCCACATTCAATTCTCTTCCATTTCACATTCCACTCCATTCCATTCCATTCCTTTCCACATTCCGTTCCATTCCATTTCATTCCATTCCATTTCATTCCATTCCTCATTCTATTCCATTCCACATTCCATTCCATTCCACATTCCATTCCACTGTATTCTATTCCATTCCATTCCACATTCCATTCCATGCCATTCCATACCCCATTTCATTCCATTACACATTCCATTCCATTCCATACCGCATTCCATTCCATTCATTTAGTGCATTCCATTCCATTCCATTCCACATGCCATTATATTCGACATTCCATTCCACATTCCATTCCACGTTCCATTACACGTTCCATTCCATTCCATTCCACATTCCATTCCACTTTCCATTGCATGACATTCCACGTTCCTTTCCACATTCCATTGCCCATGCCTCTCCCCGTTCCATGCCACATTCAATTTCACTTTCCATTCCTCTTTCCATTCCAAGGTCCATTCCAATACATTCCACATTCCATTCCACATTCTATTCCACATTCCATTCCACAATCCATTCCGTTCCATTCTCTTCCATTCCACATTCTATTACAAATTCCATTCCTCATTCAATTTCATTCCATTCCACATTCCATTCCATTCCATTCCACATTCCATTTCACATTTCATTCAATGTTGCATTCCACATTCCATTCCACATTCCACTCTAATTTCCATTCAAAATTCCATTCCATGTTCCACTCCATTCCATTCCACTTTCAGTTGCACATTCCATTCCATTCCATTAAACTTTCTATTCCACATTCCATTCCGTTCCATTCCACATTCCATTCCATTCCATTCCACTTTCCATTCCACATTCCATTCCATTCAATTTCACATTCCATTCCAAATTCCATTCCATTCCATTCAACTTTCCATTCCACATTGCCTTGCATTACATTCCACATTCCATTCTGTTCCATTCCACTTTCCATTACATTCCATACCACATTCCATTCCACATTCCATTCCATTGAATTTCACATTGCCTTCCAAATTCCTTGCCATTCAATTCCACTTTCCTTTCCACATTGCCTTGCATTACATTCCACATTCCATTCCACATTCCAATCCAATCCATTCAATGTTCCATTTCAAGTTCCTTTCCTCAGTCCATTCCACATTCTATTTCACGTTCCATTCCACTCCATTACACGTTCCACCCCACTTTCCATTCCATTCCATTCCACGTTCCATTCCACATTCCATTGCACATTCCCTTCCACGTTCCATTAAATTCCACTCCAAGTTCCATTCCACATTCCGTTCCCTCCCTTTCCACGTTCCATTCTATTCCATTCCACGTTCCATTCCACTTTCCATTCCACATTCCATTCCACTTTCCATTCCACAATCCATTCCATTCAATTCCATTCCATTCCATTCCACGTTCCATTCCATGTTCCATTCCTCGTTGCATTCCATTCCACTCCAGGTTCCATTCTACATTACATTCCTTCCCTTTCCACGTTCCTTTCCGTTCCATTCCACGTTCCATTCCACGTTCCATTCCACATTCAATTAAACATTTCATTCCACATTCCATTTCATTCCATTCCACAATTCATTCCACTTTACATTCCACATTGCATTCCACATTCAATTCTATTCCATTCCGTGCTCTATTCTACGTTCCATTCCACGTTCCATTCCATTCCATGCCACGTTCCATTCCACGTTCCATTCCATTCCACTCCACGTTCCATTCCATGTTCCATTCCATTCCATTCCACGTTCCATTCCATGTTCCATTCCATTCCATTCCACGTTCCATTCCTCCTTCCATTCCATTCCATTCCACGTTCCATTACACATTCCATTGTACATTCCATTCTAAGTTCCATTCCACATTCCATTCCACTTTCCATTCCACATTCGATTCCAGGTTCCATTCCATTCCATTCCAAGCTCCATTCCACATTCTATTCCATTCCTTTTAATGTTCCATTCCACATTCCATTCCACGTTCCATTCCACATTCCATTGCACATCGCATTCTACGTTGCATTCCATATTCCATGTTCCATTCCACTTTCCATTCCACGTTCCATTCCATTCGATTCCGTTCCACGTTCTATTCCAGGTTCCATTCAACTTTCAATTCCTCATTCCATTCCACATTCCCTTCTACATTCCATTGCAGTGCATTCCACATTCCATTCCGCATTCCATTCCATTCCTTTCCACATTTGATTCCACATTCCATTCCACATGCCATTCCACCTTTTATTCCATTCCATTCCACGTTCCATTCCGCATTACATTCCACACCCATTCCTAATTCCCTTCCGTTCCATTCCACATTCCTTTCCATTGCATTCCATTCCACATCCCATTCCACATTCCTTTCCACATTCCATTGCAAATTCCGTTTCATTGCATTCCCCATTCCATTCCATTCCATTTCACATTGTATTCCATTGCAGTCCACATTCCATTCATCATTGCCTTCCATTCCTTTTAAACTTTCCATTCCATTGTGTTCCACATTCGATTTCACCTTCCATTCCTTTAGAAATTCCATTCCAAATTCCATTCCATTCCATTCCATTCCACTTCCCATTCCACATTTTGTTCAATTTCATTCCACGTTCCATTCCACGTTCCATTCCACATTGAATTCCACTTTCCATTCCACATTCCATTCCATTCCATTCCATTCCAAATTCCATTCCGCTTTGCATTCCACATTGCATTCCACATTCCATTCCATTCCATTCCACGTTTCATTTCACGTTCCATTCCACATTCCATTCCATGATAAATTCCACGTTCCGTTCCATTCCATTGCACATTCCATTCCACCCTCCATTCCATTCCATTCCACGTTCCATTCCACTTTCCATTGTACATTGCATTCCAAGTTCCATTCCACATTCCATTCCACTTTCCATTCCACATTCCATTCCAGGTTCCATTCCATTGCATTCCAAGTTCCATTCCACATTCAATTCCATTACATTCCACGTTCCATTCCACATTCCATTCCACATTCCATTCAACATTCCATTTCTTTCCATTTCACATTCCTTTCCATTCCATTCCACATTCATTTCCACATTCAACTCCTTTCCATTCCACATTCCATTGGACATTCCATTCCATTCCTTTCCACATTCCTTTCCATTGCATTCCAATTTCCATTCTAATCCATTCCATTTTCCATTCCATAACATTCCCCATTCCATTCCATTCCATTCCATTCCACATTCTATTGCATTCCACATTCCATTCTCTTCCATTTCACATTCCACTCCATTCCATTCCATTCCTTTCCACATTCCGTTCCATTCCGTTTCATTCCATTCCATTTCATTCCATTCCTCATTCTATTCCATTCCACATTCCATTCCATTCCACATTCCATTCCACTGTATTCTATTCCATTCCATTCCACATTCCATTCCATGCCATTCCGTTCCCCATTTCATTCCATTACGCATTCCATTCCATTACATACCGCATTCCATTCCATTCATTTAGTGCATTCCATTCCATTCCATTCCACATGCCATTATATTCGAAATTCCATTCCACATTCCATTCCACGTTCCATTACACGTTCCATTCCATTACATTCCACTATCCATTGCACGACATTCCACGTTCCATTCCACATTACATTGCCCATGCCTGTCCCCGTTCCATGCCACATTCAATTTCACGTTCCATTCCACTTTCCATTCCAAGGTCCATTCCAATACATTCCACTTTCCATTCCACATTCCATTCCACATTCCATTCCACAATCCATTCCGTTCCATTCTCTTCCATTCCACATTCTATTACAAATTCCATTCCTCATTCAATTTCATTCCATTCCACATTCCATTCCATTCCATTCCACATTCCATTTCACATTTCATTCCATGTTGCATTCCACATTCCATTCCACATTCCACTCTAATTTCCATTCAAAATTCTATTCAACGTTCCACTCCATTCTATTCCACGTTCCACTCCATTCCATTCCACGTTCAGTTGCACATTCCATTCCATTCCATTAAACTTTCTATTCCACATTCCATTCCGTTCCATTCCACATTCCATTCCATTCCGTTCCACATTCCATTCCACATTCCATTCCATTCAATTTCACATTCCATTCCAAATTCCATTCCATTCCATTCAACTTTCCATTCCACATTGCCTTGCATTACATTCCACATTCCATTCTGTTAAATTCCACTTTCCATTACATTCCATACCACATTCCATTCCACATTCCATTCCATTGAATTTCACATTGCTTTCCAAATTCCATCCCATTCCATTCCACTTTCCTTTCCACATTGCCTTGCATTCCATTCCACATTCCAATCCAATCCATTCAATGTTCCATTTCAAGTTCCTTTCCACAGTCCATTCCACATTCTATTTCACGTGCCATTCCACTCCATTACACGTTCCACCCCAACTCCATTCCATTCCATTCCACGTTCCATTCCACATTCCATTGCACATTCCCTTCCACGTTCCATTAAATTCCACCCCAAGTTCCATTCCACATTCCGTTCCCTCCCTTTCCACGTTCCATTCTATTCCATTCCACGTTCCATTCCACTTTCCATTCCACATTCCATTCCAGTTTCCATTCCACAATCCATTCCATTCAATTCCATTCCATTCCATTCCACGTTCCATTCCATGTTCCATTCCTCGTTGCATTCCATTCCACTCCAGGTTCCATTCTACATTACATTCCTTCCCTTTCCACGTTCCTTTCCGTTCCATTCCACATTCCATTCCACTTTCCATTCCGCATTCCATTCCACATTCCATTCCTCCTTCCATTCCATTCCATTCCACGTTCCATTACACATTCCATTGTACATTCCATTCTAAGTTCCATTCCACATTCCATTCCACTTTCCATTCCACATTCGATTCCAGGTTCCATTCCATTCCATTCAAACCTCCATTCCACATTCTTTTCCATTCCTTTTAATGTTCCATTCCACATTCCATTCCACGTTCCATTCCACATTCCATTGCACATCGCATTCTACGTTGCATTCCATATTCCATGTTCCATTCCACTTTCCATTCCACGTTCCATTCCATTCGATTCCATTCCACGTTCTATTCCAGGTTCCATTCAACCTTCAATTCCTCATTCCATTTCACATTCCCTTCTACATTCCATTGCAGTGCATTCCGCATTCCATTCCGCATTCCATTCCATTCCTTTCCACATTCGATTCCACATTCCATTCCACATTCCATTCCACCTTTTATTCCATTCCATTCCACGTTCCATTCCGCATTACATTCCACACCCATTCCAAATTCCCTTCCGTTCCATTCCACATTCCTTTCCACTTTCCATTCCACATTCCTTTCCATTGCATTCCATTCCACATCCCATTCCACATTCCTTTCCACATTCCATTGCAAATTCCGTTTCATTGCATTCCCCATTCCATTCCATTCCATTTCACATTGTATTCCATTGCAGTCCACATTCCATTCATCATTGCCTTCCATTCCTTTTAAACTTTCCATTCCATTGTGTTCCACATTCGATTTCACCTTCCATTCCATTAGAAATTCCATTCCAAATTCCATTCAATTCCATTCCACTTTCCATTCCGCATTTCGTTCAATTTCATTCCACGTTCCATTCCACGTTCCATTCCACATTGAATTCCACTTTCCATTCCACATTCCATTCCATTCCATTCCATTCCAAATTCCATTCCGCTTTGCATTCCACATTGCTTTGCACATTCCATTCCATTCCATTCCACGTTTCATTTCACGTTCCATTGCACATTCCATTCCATGATAAATTCCACGTTCCGTTCCATTCCATTGCACATTCCATTCCACCCTCCATTCCATTCCATTCCACGTTCCATTCCACTTTCCATTGTACATTGCATTCCAAGTTCCATTCCACATTCCATTCCACTTTCCATTCCACATTCCATTCCAGGTTCCATTCCATTGCATTCCAAGTTCCATTCCACATTCAATTCCATTACATTCCACGTTCCATTCCACATTCCATTCCACATTCCATTCAACATTCCATTTCTTTCCATTTCACATTCCTTTCCATTCCATTCCACATTCATTTCCACATTCAACTCCTTTCCATTCCACATTCCATTGGACATTCCATTCCATTCCTTTCCACATTCCTTTCCATTGCATTCCAATTTCCATTCTAATCCATTCCATTTTCCATTCCATAACATTCCCCATTCCATTCCATTCCACATTCTATTGCATTCCACATTCAAATCTCTTCCATTTCACATTCCACTCCATTCCATTCCATTCCTTTCCACATTCCGTTCCATTCCATTTCATTCCATTCCATTTCATTCCATTCCTCATTCTATTCCATTCCACATTCCATTCCATTCCACATTCCATTCCACTGTATTCTATTCCATTCCATTCCACATTCCATTCCATGCCATTCCATACCCCATTTCATTCCATTACACATTCCATTCCATTCCATACCGCATTCCATTCCATTCATTTAGTGCATTCCATTCCATTCCATTCCACATGCCATTATATTCGACATTCCATTCCACATTCCATTCCACGTTCCATTACACGTTCCATTCCATTCCATTCCACATTCCATTCCACTTTCCATTGCATGACATTCCACGTTCCTTTCCACATTCCATTGCCCATGCCTCTCCCCGTTCCATGCCACATTCAATTTCACTTTCCATTCCTCTTTCCATTCCAAGGTCCATTCCAATACATTCCACATTCCATTCCACATTCTATTCCACATTCCATTCCACAATCCATTCCGTTCCATTCTCTTCCATTCCACATTCTATTACAAATTCCATTCCTCATTCAATTTCATTCCATTCCACATTCCATTCCATTCCATTCCACATTCCATTTCACATTTCATTCAATGTTGCATTCCACATTCCATTCCACATTCCACTCTAATTTCCATTCAAAATTCCATTCCATGTTCCACTCCATTCCATTCCACTTTCAGTTGCACATTCCATTCCATTCCATTAAACTTTCTATTCCACATTCCATTCCGTTCCATTCCACATTCCATTCCATTCCATTCCACTTTCCATTCCACATTCCATTCCATTCAATTTCACATTCCATTCCAAATTCCATTCCATTCCATTCAACTTTCCATTCCACATTGCCTTGCATTACATTCCACATTCCATTCTGTTCCATTCCACTTTCCATTACATTCCATACCACATTCCATTCCACATTCCATTCCATTGAATTTCACATTGCCTTCCAAATTCCTTGCCATTCAATTCCACTTTCCTTTCCACATTGCCTTGCATTACATTCCACATTCCATTCCACATTCCAATCCAATCCATTCAATGTTCCATTTCAAGTTCCTTTCCTCAGTCCATTCCACATTCTATTTCACGTTCCATTCCACTCCATTACACGTTCCACCCCACTTTCCATTCCATTCCATTCCACGTTCCATTCCACATTCCATTGCACATTCCCTTCCACGTTCCATTAAATTCCACTCCAAGTTCCATTCCACATTCCGTTCCCTCCCTTTCCACGTTCCATTCTATTCCATTCCACGTTCCATTCCACTTTCCATTCCACATTCCATTCCACTTTCCATTCCACAATCCATTCCATTCAATTCCATTCCATTCCATTCCACGTTCCATTCCATGTTCCATTCCTCGTTGCATTCCATTCCACTCCAGGTTCCATTCTACATTACATTCCTTCCCTTTCCACGTTCCTTTCCGTTCCATTCCACGTTCCATTCCACGTTCCATTCCACATTCAATTAAACATTTCATTCCACATTCCATTTCATTCCATTCCACAATTCATTCCACTTTACATTCCACATTGCATTCCACATTCAATTCTATTCCATTCCGTGCTCTATTCTACGTTCCATTCCACGTTCCATTCCATTCCATGCCACGTTCCATTCCACGTTCCATTCCATTCCACTCCACGTTCCATTCCATGTTCCATTCCATTCCATTCCACGTTCCATTCCATGTTCCATTCCATTCCATTCCACGTTCCATTCCTCCTTCCATTCCATTCCATTCCACGTTCCATTACACATTCCATTGTACATTCCATTCTAAGTTCCATTCCACATTCCATTCCACTTTCCATTCCACATTCGATTCCAGGTTCCATTCCATTCCATTCCAAGCTCCATTCCACATTCTATTCCATTCCTTTTAATGTTCCATTCCACATTCCATTCCACGTTCCATTCCACATTCCATTGCACATCGCATTCTACGTTGCATTCCATATTCCATGTTCCATTCCACTTTCCATTCCACGTTCCATTCCATTCGATTCCGTTCCACGTTCTATTCCAGGTTCCATTCAACTTTCAATTCCTCATTCCATTCCACATTCCCTTCTACATTCCATTGCAGTGCATTCCACATTCCATTCCGCATTCCATTCCATTCCTTTCCACATTTGATTCCACATTCCATTCCACATGCCATTCCACCTTTTATTCCATTCCATTCCACGTTCCATTCCGCATTACATTCCACACCCATTCCAAATTCCCTTCCGTTCCATTCCACATTCCTTTCCATTGCATTCCATTCCACATCCCATTCCACATTCCTTTCCACATTCCATTGCAAATTCCGTTTCATTGCATTCCCCATTCCATTCCATTCCATTTCACATTGTATTCCATTGCAGTCCACATTCCATTCATCATTGCCTTCCATTCCTTTTAAACTTTCCATTCCATTGTGTTCCACATTCGATTTCACCTTCCATTCCTTTAGAAATTCCATTCCAAATTCCATTCCATTCCATTCCATTCCACTTCCCATTCCACATTTTGTTCAATTTCATTCCACGTTCCATTCCACGTTCCATTCCACATTGAATTCCACTTTCCATTCCACATTCCATTCCATTCCATTCCATTCCAAATTCCATTCCGCTTTGCATTCCACATTGCATTCCACATTCCATTCCATTCCATTCCACGTTTCATTTCACGTTCCATTCCACATTCCATTCCATGATAAATTCCACGTTCCGTTCCATTCCATTGCACATTCCATTCCACCCTCCATTCCATTCCATTCCACGTTCCATTCCACTTTCCATTGTACATTGCATTCCAAGTTCCATTCCACATTCCATTCCACTTTCCATTCCACATTCCATTCCAGGTTCCATTCCATTGCATTCCAAGTTCCATTCCACATTCAATTCCATTACATTCCACGTTCCATTCCACATTCCATTCCACATTCCATTCAACATTCCATTTCTTTCCATTTCACATTCCTTTCCATTCCATTCCACATTCATTTCCACATTCAACTCCTTTCCATTCCACATTCCATTGGACATTCCATTCCATTCCTTTCCACATTCCTTTCCATTGCATTCCAATTTCCATTCTAATCCATTCCATTTTCCATTCCATAACATTCCCCATTCCATTCCATTCCACATTCTATTGCATTCCACATTCAATTCTCTTCCATTTCACATTCCACTCCATTCCATTCCATTCCTTTCCACATTCCGTTCCATTCCGTTTCATTCCATTCCATTTCATTCCATTCCTCATTCTATTCCATTCCACATTCCATTCCATTCCACATTCCATTCCACTGTATTCTATTCCATTCCATTCCACATTCCATTCCATGCCATTCCGTTCCCCATTTCATTCCATTACGCATTCCATTCCATTACATACCGCATTCCATTCCATTCATTTAGTGCATTCCATTCCATTCCATTCCACATGCCATTATATTCGAAATTCCATTCCACATTCCATTCCACGTTCCATTACACGTTCCATTCCATTACATTCCACTATCCATTGCACGACATTCCACGTTCCATTCCACATTACATTGCCCATGCCTGTCCCCGTTCCATGCCACATTCAATTTCACGTTCCATTCCACTTTCCATTCCAAGGTCCATTCCAATACATTCCACTTTCCATTCCACATTCCATTCCACATTCCATTCCACAATCCATTCCGTTCCATTCTCTTCCATTCCACATTCTATTACAAATTCCATTCCTCATTCAATTTCATTCCATTCCACATTCCATTCCATTCCATTCCACATTCCATTTCACATTTCATTCCATGTTGCATTCCACATTCCATTCCACATTCCACTCTAATTTCCATTCAAAATTCTATTCAACGTTCCACTCCATTCTATTCCACGTTCCACTCCATTCCATTCCACGTTCAGTTGCACATTCCATTCCATTCCATTAAACTTTCTATTCCACATTCCATTCCGTTCCATTCCACATTCCATTCCATTCCGTTCCACATTCCATTCCACATTCCATTCCATTCAATTTCACATTCCATTCCAAATTCCATTCCATTCCATTCAACTTTCCATTCCACATTGCCTTGCATTACATTCCACATTCCATTCTGTTAAATTCCACTTTCCATTACATTCCATACCACATTCCATTCCACATTCCATTCCATTGAATTTCACATTGCTTTCCAAATTCCATCCCATTCCATTCCACTTTCCTTTCCACATTGCCTTGCATTCCATTCCACATTCCAATCCAATCCATTCAATGTTCCATTTCAAGTTCCTTTCCACAGTCCATTCCACATTCTATTTCACGTGCCATTCCACTCCATTACACGTTCCACCCCAACTCCATTCCATTCCATTCCACGTTCCATTCCACATTCCATTGCACATTCCCTTCCACGTTCCATTAAATTCCACCCCAAGTTCCATTCCACATTCCGTTCCCTCCCTTTCCACGTTCCATTCTATTCCATTCCACGTTCCATTCCACTTTCCATTCCACATTCCATTCCAGTTTCCATTCCACAATCCATTCCATTCAATTCCATTCCATTCCATTCCACGTTCCATTCCATGTTCCATTCCTCGTTGCATTCCATTCCACTCCAGGTTCCATTCTACATTACATTCCTTCCCTTTCCACGTTCCTTTCCGTTCCATTCCACATTCCATTCCACTTTCCATTCCGCATTCCATTCCATTCCATTACTCATTCCATTCCACATTCCACTCCACATTCCATTCCAAATACCATTCCATTGCATTCCCCATTCCATTCCACATTCGATTCCAATCCATTCCAGATAGCATTCCGTTGCAGAACACATTCCATTCAACATTCCATTCCATTCCATTTAAACTTTCCATTCCATTCCGTTCCGCATTCGATTTCACCTTCCATTCCATTCCAAATTCCATTCCACACTGCATTCAATTCCATTCCTCATTCCATTCCCCAATCTGTTCCATTCCATTCCACCTTCCATTCCACGTTCCATTCCACGTTCCATTCCACGTTCCATTCCACATTCAATTAAACATTTCATTCCACATTCCATTCCATTCCATTCCACAATCCATTCCACTTTACATTCCACATTGCATTCCACATTCGATTCTATTCCATTCCGCGCTCTATTCTACGTTCCATTCCACGTTCCATCCCATTCCATGCCACGTTCCATTCCACGTTCCATTCCATTCCACTCCACGTTCCATTCCATGTCCCATTCCATTCCATTCCACGTTCCATTCCATGTTCCATTCCATTCCATTCCACGTTCCATTCCTCCTTCCATTCCATTCCATTCCACGTTCCATTACACATTCCATTGTACATTCCATTCTAAGTTCCATTCCACATTCCATTCCACTTTCCATTCCACATTCGATTCCAGGTTCCATTCCATTCCATTCAAACCTCCATTCCACATTCTTTTCCATTCCTTTTAATGTTCCATTCCACATTCCATTCCACGTTCCATTCCACATTCCATTGCACATCGCATTCTACGTTGCATTCCATATTCCATGTTCCATTCCACTTTCCATTCCACGTTCCATTCCATTCGATTCCATTCCACGTTCTATTCCAGGTTCCATTCAACCTTCAATTCCTCATTCCATTTCACATTCCCTTCTACATTCCATTGCAGTGCATTCCGCATTCCATTCCGCATTCCATTCCATTCCTTTCCACATTCGATTCCACATTCCATTCCACATTCCATTCCACCTTTTATTCCATTCCATTCCACGTTCCATTCCGCATTACATTCCACACCCATTCCAAATTCCCTTCCGTTCCATTCCACATTCCTTTCCACTTTCCATTCCACATTCCTTTCCATTGCATTCCATTCCACATCCCATTCCACATTCCTTTCCACATTCCATTGCAAATTCCGTTTCATTGCATTCCCCATTCCATTCCATTCCATTTCACATTGTATTCCATTGCAGTCCACATTCCATTCATCATTGCCTTCCATTCCTTTTAAACTTTCCATTCCATTGTGTTCCACATTCGATTTCACCTTCCATTCCATTAGAAATTCCATTCCAAATTCCATTCAATTCCATTCCACTTTCCATTCCGCATTTCGTTCAATTTCATTCCACGTTCCATTCCACGTTCCATTCCACATTGAATTCCACTTTCCATTCCACATTCCATTCCATTCCATTCCATTCCAAATTCCATTCCGCTTTGCATTCCACATTGCTTTGCACATTCCATTCCATTCCATTCCACGTTTCATTTCACGTTCCATTGCACATTCCATTCCATGATAAATTCCACGTTCCGTTCCATTCCATTGCACATTCCATTCCACCCTCCATTCCATTCCATTCCACGTTCCATTCCACTTTCCATTGTACATTGCATTCCAAGTTCCATTCCACATTCCATTCCACTTTCCATTCCACATTCCATTCCAGGTTCC